>NW_027478165.1:4279393-4582424 GCF_051020975.1 Osmia lignaria lignaria
TTCCGAAGCCGCACCAACATAATAGAGATACAGAAACACCGTGGCCCCTTTCTTTGAGATAACTCTGCACTATTACGAGCTGCAAATGCCCTTTCCAGCTTAGCTGTGCAGAAGAAGAACAACAAGAAGAAGAAATATCTCGAAATATGTCCGTCAGGCCCCTTCCCTTGAGATAAATCTGCAAATATCTCGGAAACGAAGCGAGCTATGGCAAAACGTTGAGACCTTTTTTGTAGAGAATTATCTTTCCTACAAGTTATGTTCTACGATATTTTTTGATCAGACGCGTAGTTCTCGCGATATATCAAGATATTTGAAAGTTCCGAAGCCGCACCAACATAATAGAGATACAGAAACACCGTGGCCCCTTTCTTTGAGATAACTCTGCACTATTGCGAGCTGCAAATGCCACTTCCAGCTTAGCTGTGCAGAAGAAGAACAACAGGAAGAAGAAATATCTCGAAATATGTCCGTCAGGCCCCTTCCCTTGAGATAAATCTGCAAATATCTCGGAAACGAAGCGAGCTATGGCAAAATGTTAAGAGACCTATTGTGTAGAGAATTAAGTTTCCTACTTTTTATGTTCTATGATATTTTTTGATCAGATGCGTAGTTCTCGAGATATATCGAGATATTTAAAAGTTCCGAAGCCGCACCAACATAATAGAGATACAGAAACACCGTGGCCCCTTTCTTTGAGATAACTCTGCACTATTACGAGCTGCAAATGCCCTTTCCAGCTTAGCTGTGCAGAAGAAGAACAACAAGAAGAAGAAATATCTCGAAATATGTCCGTCAGGCCCCTTCCCTTGAGATAAATCTGCAAATATCTCGGAAACGAAGCGAGCTATGGCAAAATGTTAAGAGACCTATTGTGTAGAGAATTAAGTTTCCTACTTTTTATGTTCTATGATATTTTTTGATCAGATGCGTAGTTCTCGAGATATATCGAGATATTTAAAAGTTCCGAAGCCGCACCAACATAATAGAGATACAGAAACACCGTGGCCCCTTTCTTTGAGATAACTCTGCACTATTACGAGCTGCAAATGCCCTTTCCAGCTTAGCTGTGCAGAAGAAGAACAACAAGAAGAAGAAATATCTCGAAATATGTCCGTCAGGCCCCTTCCCTTGAGATAAATCTGCAAATATCTCGGAAACGAAGCGAGCTATGGCAAAATGTTAAGAGACCTTTTTTGTAGAGAATTAAGTTTTCTACTTTTTATGTTCCATGATATTTTTTGATCAGATGCGTAGTTCTCGAGATATATCAAGATATTTAAAAGTTCCGAAGCTGCACCAACATAATAGAGATACAGAAACACCGTGGCCCCTTTCTTTGAGATAACTCTGCACTAGTGCGAGCCGCAAATGCCACTTCCAGCTTAGCTGTGCAGAAGAAGAACAAGAAGAAGAAGAAATATCTCGAAATATGTCCGTTAGGCCCCTTCCCTTGAGATAAATGTGCAAATATCTCGGAAACGAAGCGAGCTATGGCAAAATGTTAAGAGAGCTTTTCTATAGAGAATTAAGTTTCCTACTTTTTATGTTCTATGATATTTTTTGATCAGATGGGTAGTTCTCGAGATATATCAAGATATTTAAAAGTTCCGAAGCCGCACCAACATAATAGAGATACAGAAACACCGTGGCCCCTTTCTTTGAGATAACTCTGCACTACTGCGAGCTGTAAATGCCACTTCCAGCTTAGCTGTGCAGAAGAAGAACAACAAGAAGAAGAAATATCTCGAAATATGTACGTCAGGCCCCTTCCCTTGAGATAAATCTGCAAATATCTCGGAAATGAAGCGAGCTATGGCAAAATGTTAACAGACCTCTTTTGTAGAGAATTAAGTTTCCTACTTTTTATGTTCTATGATATTTTTTGATCAGATGCGTAGATCTCGAGATATATCAAGATATTTAAAAGTTCCGAAACTGCACCAACATAATAGAGATACAGAAACACCGTGGCCCCTTTCTTTGAGATAACTCTGCACTAGTGCGAGCCGCAAATGCCACTTCCAGCTTAGCTGTGCAGAAGAAGAACAACAAGAAGAAGAAATATCTCGAAATATGTCCGTCAGGCCCCTTCCCTTGAGATAAATCTGCAAATATCTCGGAAACGAAGCGAGCTATGGCAAAATGTTAAGACACCTTTTTTGTAGAGAATTAAGTTTCCTACTTTTTATGTTCCATGATATTTTTTGATCAGATGCGTAGTTCTCGAGATATATCAAGATATTTAAAAGTTCCGAAGCTGCACCAACATAATAGAGATACAGAAACACCGTGGCCCCTTTCTTTGAGATAACTCTGCACTAGTGCGAGCCGCAAATGCCACTTCCAGCTTAGCTGTGCAGAAGAAGAACAACAAGAAGGAGAAATATCTCGAAATATGTCCGTTAGGCCCCTTCCCTTGAGATAAATGTGCAAATATCTCGGAAACGAAGCGAGCTATGGCAAAATGTTAAGAGACCTTTTCTATAGAGAATTAAGTTTCCTACTTTTTATGTTCTATGATATTTTTTGATCAGATGCGTAGTTCTCGAGATATATCAAGATATTTAAAAGTTCCGAAGCCGCACCAACATAATAGAGATACAGAAACACCGTGGCCCCTTTCTTTGAGATAACTCTGCACTATTGCGAGCTGTAAATGCCACTTCCAGCTTAGCTGTGCAGAAGAAGAACAACAAGAAGAAGAGATATCTCGAAATATGTCCGTCAGGCCCCTTCCCTTGAGATAAATCTGCAAATATCTCGGAAACGAAGCGAGCTATGGCAAAATGTTAAGAGACCTTTTTTGTAGAGAATTAAGTTTCCTACTTTTTATGTTCTATGATATTTTTTGATCAGATGCGTAGTTCTCGAGATATATCAAGATATTTAAAAGTTCCGAAGCCGCACCAACATAGTAGAGATACAGAAACACCGTGGCCCCTTTCTTTGAGATAACTCTGCACTATTGCGAGCTGGAAATGCCACTTCCAGTTTAGCTGTGCAGAAGAAGAACAACAAGAAGAAGAAATATCTCGAAATATGTCCGTCAGGCCCGTTCCTTTGAGCTGAATCTGCAAATATCTCGGAAACGAAGCGAGCTATGGCAAAATGTTAAGAGACGTTTTTTGTAGAGAATTATGTTTCCTACAATTTATGTTCTATGATATTTTTTGATCAGAAGCGTAGTTTTCGAGATATATCGAGATATTTAAAAGTTCCGAAGCCGCACCAACATAATAGAGATACAGAAACACCGTGGCCCCTTTCTTTGAGATAACTCTGCACTATTGCGAGCTGGAAATGCCACTTCCAGTTTAGCTGTGCAGAAGAAGAACAACAAGAAGAAGAAATATCTCGAAATATGTCCGTCAGGCCCCTTCCCTTGAGATAAATCTGCAAATATCTCGGAAACGAAGCGAGCTATGGCAAAATGTTAAGAGACCTTTTTTGTAGAGAATTAAGTTTCCTACTTTTTATGTTCTATGATATTTTTTGATCAGATTCGTAGTTCTCGAGATATATCAAGATATTTAAAAGTTCCGAAGCCGCACCAACATAATAGAGATACAGAAACACCGTGGCCCCTTTCTTTGAGATGACTCTGCACTATTGCGAGCTGCAATTGCCACTTCCAGCTTCGCTGTGCAGAAGAAGAACAACAAGAAGAAGAAATATCTCGAAATATGTCCGTTAGGCCCCTTCCCTTGAGATAAATCTGCAAATATCTCGGAAATGAAGCGGGCTATGGCAAAATGTTAAGAGACCTTTTCTATAGAGAATTAAGTTTCCTACTTTTTATGTTCTATGATATTTTTTGATCAGATGCGTAGTTCTCGAGATATATCAAGATATTTAAAAGTTCCGAAGTCGCACCAACATAATAGAGATACAGAAACACCGTGGCCCCTTTCTTTGAGATAACTCTGCGCTATTGCGAGCTGGAAATGCCACTTCCAGTTTAGCTGTGCAGAAGAAGAACAACAAGAAGAAGAAATATCTCGAAATATGTCCGTCAGGCCCCTTCCCTTGAGATATATCTGCAAATATCTCGGAAACGAAACGAACTATGGCAAAATGTTAAGAGACCTTTTTTGTAGAGAATTATGGCTCCTACAATTTATGTTCTATGATATTTTTTGATCAGAAGCGTAGTTTTCGAGATATATCGAGATATTTAAAAGATCCGAAGCCGCACCAACATTATAGAGATACAGAAACACCGTGGCCCCTTTCTCTGAGATAACTCTGCGCTATTGCGAGCTGGAAATGCCACTTCCAGTTTAGCTGTGCAGAAGAAGAACAACAAGAAGAAGAAATATCTCGAAATATGTCCGTCAGGCCCCTTCCCTTGAATTAGATCTGCAAATATCTCGGAAACGATGCGAGCTATGGCAAAACGTTGAGAGACCCTTTTTGTAGGAAATTAAGTTTCCTACTATTTATGTTCTATGATATTTTTTGATCAGATGCGTAGTTTTCGAGATATATCGAGATATTTAAAGGTTCCGAAGCCGCACCAACATAATAAAGATACATAAACACCGTGGCCTCTTTCTTTGAGATAACTCTGCACTATTCCGAGCTGCAAATGTAACTTCCACTTTAGCTGTGCAGAAGAAGAACAACAAGAAGAAGAAATATCTCGAAATATGTACGTCAGGCCCCTTCCCTTGAGATAAATCTGCAAATATCTCGGAAATGAAGCGAGCTATAGCAAAATGTTAAGAGACCTTATTTGTAGAGAATTAAGTTTCCTACTTTTTATGTTCTATGATATTATTTGATCAGATGCGTAGTTCTCGAGATATATCGAGATATTTAAAAGTTCCGAAGCCGCACCAACATAATAGAGATACAGAAACACCGTGGCCCCTTTCTTTGAGATAACTCTGCACTATTGCGAGCTGGAAATGCCACTTCCAGTTTAGCTGTGCAGAAGAAGAACAACAAGAAGAAGAAATATCTCGAAATATGTCCGTCAGGCCCGTTCCTTTGAGCTGAATCTGCAAATATCTCGGAAACGAAGCGAGCTATGGCAAAATGTTAAGAGACGTTTTTTGTAGAGAATTATGTTTCCTACAATTTATGTTCTATGATATTTTTTGATCAGAAGCGTAGTTTTCGAGATATATCGAGATATTTAAAAGTTCCGAAGCCGCACCAACATAATAGAGATACAGAAACACCGTGGCCCCTTTCTTTGAGGTAACTCTGCACTAGTGCGAGCCGCAAATGCCACTTCCAGCTTAGCTGTGCAGAAGAAGAACAACAAGAAGAAGAAATATCTCGAAATATGTCCGTCAGGCCCCTTCCCTTGAATTAGATCTGCAAATATCTCGGAAACGATGCGAGCTATGGCAAAACGTTGAGAGACCCTTTTTGTAGGAAATTAAGTTTCCTACTATTTATGTTCTATGATATTTTTTGATCAGATGCGTAGTTTTCGAGATATATCGAGATATTTAAAGGTTCCGAAGCCGCACCAACATAATAAAGATACATAAACACCGTGGCCTCTTTCTTTGAGATAACTCTGCACTATTCCGAGCTGCAAATGTAACTTCCACTTTAGCTGTGCAGAAGAAGAACAACAGGAAGAAGAAATATCTCGAAATATGTCCGTCAGGCCCGTTCCTTTGAGCTGAATCTGCAAATATCTCGGAAACGAAGCGAGCTATGGCAAAATGTTAAGAGACGTTTTTTGTAGAGAATTATGTTTCCTACAATTTATGTTCTATGATATTTTTGGATCAGAAGCGTAGTTTTCGAGATATATCGAGATATTTAAAAGTTCCGAAGCCGCACCAACATAATAGAGATACAGAAACACCGTGGCCCCTTTCTTTGAGATAACTCTGCACTATTGCGAGCTGGAAATGCCACTTCCAGTTTAGCTGTGCAGAAGAAGAACAACAAGAAGAAGAAATATCTCGAAATATGTCCGTCAGGCCCCTTCCCTTGAGATAAATCTGCAAATATCTCGGAAACGAAGCGAGCTATGGCAAAATGTTAAGAGACCTTTTCTATAGAGAATTAAGTTTCCTACTTTTTATGTTCTATGATATTTTTTGATCAGATTCGTAGTTCTCGAGATATATCAAGATATTTAAAAGTTCCGAAGCCGCACCAACATAATAGAAATACAGAAACACCGTGGCCCCTTTCTTTGAGATAACTCTGCACTATTGCGAGCTGCAAATGCCACTTCCAGCTTAGCTGTGCAGAAGAAGAACAACAAGAAGAAGAAATATCTCGAAATATGTCCGTCAGGCCCCTTCCCTTGAGATAAATCTGCAAATATCTCGGAAACGAAGCGAGCTATGGCAAAATGTTGAGAGACCTTTTTTGTAGAGAATTAAGTTTCCTACTATTTATGTTCTATGATATTTTTTGATCAGATGCGTAGTTCTCGAGATATATCAAGATATTTAAAAGTTCCGAAGCCGCACCAACATAATAGAGATACAGAAACACCGTGGCCCCTTTCTTTGAGATGACTCTGCACTATTGCGAGCTGCAATTGCCACTTCCAGCTTCGCTGTGCAGAAGAAGAACAACAAGAAGAAGAAATATCTCGAAATATGTCCGTTAGGCCCCTTCCCTTGAGATAAATCTGCAAATATCTCGGAAATGAAGCGGGCTATCGCAAAATGTTAAGAGACCTTTTCTATAGAGAATTAAGTTTCCTACTTTTTATGTTCTATGATATTTTTTGATCAGATGCGTAGTTCTCGAGATATATCAAGATATTTAAAAGTTCCGAAGTCGCACCAACATAATAGAGATACAGAAACACCGTGGCCCCTTTCTTTGAGATAACTCTGCGCTATTGCGAGCTGGAAATGCCACTTCCAGTTTAGCTGTGCAGAAGAAGAACAACAAGAAGAAGAAATATCTCGAAATATGTCCGTCAGGCCCCTTCCCTTGAGATATATCTGCAAATATCTCGGAAACGAAACGAACTATGGCAAAATGTTAAGAGACCTTTTTTGTAGAGAATTATGGCTCCTACAATTTATGTTCTATGATATTTTTTGATCAGAAGCTTAGTTTTCGAGATATATCGAGATATTTAAAAGATCCGAAGCCGCACCAACATTATAGAGATACAGAAACACCGTGGCCCCTTTCTCTGAGATAACTCTGCGCTATTGCGAGCTGGAAATGCCACTTCCAGTTTAGCTGTGCAGAAGAAGAACAACAAGAAGAAGAAATATCTCGAAATATGTCCGTCAGGCCCCTTCCCTTGAATTAGATCTGCAAATATCTCGGAAACGATGCGAGCTATGGCAAAACGTTGAGAGACCCTTTTTGTAGGAAATTAAGTTTCCTACTATTTATGTTCTATGATATTTTTTGATCAGATGCGTAGTTTTCGAGATATATCGAGATATTTAAAGGTTCCGAAGCCGCACCAACATAATAAAGATACATAAACACCGTGGCCTCTTTCTTTGAGATAACTCTGCACTATTCCGAGCTGCAAATGTAACTTCCACTTTAGCTGTGCAGAAGAAGAACAACAGGAAGAAGAAATATCTCGAAATATGTCCGTCAGGCCCCTTCCCTTGAGATAAATCTGCAAATATCTCGGAAACGAAGCGAGCTATGGCAAAATGTTGAGAGACCTTTTTTGTAGAGAATTAAGTTTCCTACTATTTATGTTCTATGATATTTTTTGATCAGATGCGTAGTTCTCGAGATATATCAAGATATTTAAAAGTTCCGAAGCCGCACCAACATAATAGAGATACAGAAACACCGTGGCCCCTTTCTTTGAGATAACTCTGCACTATTGCGAGCTGCAATTGCCACTTCCAGCTTCGCTGTGCAGAAGAAGAACAACAAGAAGAAGAAATATCTCGAAATATGTCCGTTAGGCCCCTTCCCTTGAGATAAATCTGCAAATATCTCGGAAATGAAGCGGGCTATGGCAAAATGTTAAGAGACCTTTTCTATAGAGAATTAAGTTTCCTACTTTTTATGTTCTATGATATTTTTTGATCAGATGCGTAGTTCTCGAGATATATCAAGATATTTAAAAGTTCCGAAGTCGCACCAACATAATAGAGATACAGAAACACCGTGGCCCCCTTCTTGGAGATAACTCTGCACTATTGCGAGCTGCAAATGCCACTTCCAGCTTAGCTGTGCAGAAGAAGAACAACAAGAAGAAGAAATATCTCGAAATATGTCCGTCAGGCCCCTTCCCTTGAGATAAATCTGCAAATATCTCGGAAACGAAGCGAGCTATGGCAAAATGTTAAGAGACCTTTTTTGTAGAGAATTAAGTTTCCTACTTTTTATGTTCTATGATATTTTTTGATCAGATGCGTAGTTCTCGAGATATATCAAGATATTTAAAAGTTCCGAAGCCGCACCAACATAATAGAGATACAGAAACACCGTGGCCCCTTTCTTTGAGATAACTCTGCACTATTGCGAGCTGTAAATGCCACTTCCAGCTTAGCTGTGCAGAAGAAGAACAACAAGAAGAAGAAATATCTCGAAATATGTACGTCAGGCCCCTTCCCTTGAGATAAATCTGCAAATATCTCGGAAATGAAGCGAGCTATAGCAAAATGTTAAGAGACCTTATTTGTAGAGAATTAAGTTTCCTACTTTTTATGTTCTATGATATTATTTGATCAGATGCGTAGTTCTCGAGATATATCGAGATATTTAAAAGTTCCGAAGCCGCACCAACATAATAGAGATACAGAAACATCGTGGCCCCTTTGTTTGAGATAACTCTGCACTAGTGCGAGCCGCAAATGCCACTTCCAGCTTAGCTGTGCAGAAGAGGAACAACAAGAAGAAGAAATATCTCGAAATATGTCCGTCAGGCCCCTTCCCTTGAGATAAATCTGCAAATATCTCGGAAACGACGCGAGCTATGGCAAAATGTTAAGAGACCTTTTTTGTAGAGAATTAAGTTTCCTACTTTTTGTGTTCTATGATATTTTTTGATCAGATGCGTAGTTCTCGAGATATATCAAGATATTTAAAAGTTCCGAAGTCGCACCAACATAATAGAGATACAGAAACACCGTGGCCCCTTTCTTTGAGATAACTCTGCGCTATTGCGAGCTCGAAATGCCACTTCCAGTTTAGCTGTGCAGAAGAAGAACAACAAGAAGAAGAAATATCTCGAAATATGTCCGTCAGGCCCCTTCCCTTGAGATATATCTGCAAATATCTCGGAAACGAAACGAACTATGGCAAAATGTTAAGAGACCTTTTTTGTAGAGAATTATGGCTCCTACAATTTATGTTCTATGATATTTTTTGATCAGAAGCGTAGTTTTCGAGATATATCGAGATATTTAAAAGATCCGAAGCCGCACCAACATTATAGAGATACAGAAACACCGTGGCCCCTTTCTCTGAGATAACTCTGCGCTATTGCGAGCTGGAAATGCCACTTCCAGTTTAGCTGTGCAGAAGAAGAACAACAAGAAGAAGAAATATCTCGAAATATGTCCGTCAGGCCCCTTCCCTTGAATTAGATCTGCAAATATCTCGGAAACGATGCGAGCTATGGCAAAACGTTGAGAGACCCTTTTTGTAGGAAATTAAGTTTCCTACTATTTATGTTCTATGATATTTTTTGATCAGATGCGTAGTTTTCGAGATATATCGAGATATTTAAAGGTTCCGAAGCCGCACCAACATAATAAAGATACATAAACACCGTGGCCTCTTTCTTTGAGATAACTCTGCACTATTCCGAGCTGCAAATGTAACTTCCACTTTAGCTGTGCAGAAGAAGAACAACAGGAAGAAGAAATATCTCGAAATATGTCCGTCAGGCCCCTTCCCTTGAGATAAATCTGCAAATATCTCGGAAACGAAGCGAGCTATGGCAAAATGTTGAGAGACCTTTTTTGTAGAGAATTAAGTTTCCTACTATTTATGTTCTATGATATTTTTTGATCAGATGCGTAGTTCTCGAGATATATCAAGATATTTAAAAGTTCCGAAGCCGCACCAACATAATAGAGATACAGAAACACCGTGGCCCCTTTCTTTGAGATAACTCTGCACTATTGCGAGCTGCAATTGCCACTTCCAGCTTCGCTGTGCAGAAGAAGAACAACAAGAAGAAGAAATATCTCGAAATATGTCCGTTAGGCCCCTTCCCTTGAGATAAATCTGCAAATATCTCGGAAATGAAGCGGGCTATGGCAAAATGTTAAGAGACCTTTTCTATAGGGAATTAAGTTTCCTACTTTTTAAGTTCTATGATATTTTTTGATCAGAAGCGTAGTTTTCGAGATATATCGAGATATTTAAAAGTTCCGAAGTCGCACCAACATAATAGAGATACAGAAACACCGTGGCCCCTTTCTTTGAGATAACTCTGCGCTATTGCGAGCTCGAAATGCCACTTCCAGTTTAGCTGTGCAGAAGAAGAACAACAAGAAGAAGAAATATCTCGAAATATGTCCGTCAGGCCCCTTCCCTTGAGATATATCTGCAAATATCTCGGAAACGAAACGAACTATGGCAAAATGTTAAGAGACCTTTTTTGTAGAGAATTATGGCTCCTACAATTTATGTTCTATGATATTTTTTGATCAGAAGCGTAGTTTTCGAGATATATCGAGATATTTAAAAGATCCGAAGCCGCACCAACATTATAGAGATACAGAAACACCGTGGCCCCTTTCTCTGAGATAACTCTGCGCTATTGCGAGCTGGAAATGCCACTTCCAGTTTAGCTGTGCAGAAGAAGAACAACAAGAAGAAGAAATATCTCGAAATATGTCCGTCAGGCCCCTTCCCTTGAATTAGATCTGCAAATATCTCGGAAACGATGCGAGCTATGGCAAAACGTTGAGAGACCCTTTTTGTAGGAAATTAAGTTTCCTACTATTTATGTTCTATGATATTTTTTGATCAGATGCGTAGTTTTCGAGATATATCGAGATATTTAAAGGTTCCGAAGCCGCACCAACATAATAAAGATACATAAACACCGTGGCCTCTTTCTTTGAGATAACTCTGCACTATTCCGAGCTGCAAATGTAACTTCCACTTTAGCTGTGCAGAAGAAGAACAACAGGAAGAAGAAATATATCGAAATATGTCCGTCAGGCCCCTTCCCTTGAGATAAATCTGCAAATATCTCGGAAACGAAGCGAGCTATGGCAAAATGTTGAGAGACCTTTTTTGTAGAGAATTAAGTTTCCTACTATTTATGTTCTATGATATTTTTTGATCAGATGCGTAGTTCTCGAGATATATCAAGATATTTAAAAGTTCCGAAGCCGCACCAACATAATAGAGATACAGAAACACCGTGGCCCCTTTCTTTGAGATAACTCTGCACTATTGCGAGCTGCAATTGCCACTTCCAGCTTCGCTGTGCAGAAGAAGAACAACAAGAAGAAGAAATATCTCGAAATATGTCCGTTAGGCCCCTTCCCTTGAGATAAATCTGCAAATATCTCGGAAATGAAGCGGGCTATGGCAAAATGTTAAGAGACCTTTTCTATAGGGAATTAAGTTTCCTACTTTTTATGTTCTATGATATTTTTTGATCAGATGCGTAGTTCTCGAGATATATCAAGATATTTAAAAGTTCCGAAGTCGCACCAACATAATAGAGATACAGAAACACCGTGGCCCCCTTCTTGGAGATAACTCTGCACTATTGCGAGCTGCAAATGCCACTTCCAGCTTAGCTGTGCAGAAGAAGAACAACAAGAAGAAGAAATATCTCGAAATATGTCCGTCAGGCCCCTTCCCTTGAGATAAATCTGCAAATATCTCGGAAACGAAGCGAGCTATGGCTAAAATGTTAAGAGACCTTTTTTGTAGAGAATTAAGTTTCCTACTTTTTATGTTCTATGATATTTTTTGAGCAGATGCGTAGTTCTCGAGATATATCAAGATATTTAGAAGTTCTGAAGCCGCACCAACATAATAGAGATACAGAAACACCGTGGCCCCTTTCTTTGAGATAACTCTGCACTATTGCGAGCTGTAAATGCCACTTCCAGCTTAGCTGTGCAGAAGAAGAACAACAAGAAGAAGAAATATCTCGGAATATGTACGTCAGGCCCCTTCCCTTGAGATAAATCTGCAAATATCTCGGAAATGAAGCGAGCTATAGCAAAATGTTAAGAGACCTTATTTGTAGAGAATTAAGTTTCCTACTTTTTATGTTCTATGATATTATTTGATCAGATGCGTAGTTCTCGAGATATATCGAGATATTTAAAAGTTCCGAAGCCGCACCAACATAATAGAGATACAGAAACATCGTGGCCCCTTTCTTTGAGATAACTCTGCACTAGTGCGAGCCGCAAATGCCACTTCCAGCTTAGCTGTGCAGAAGAAGAACAACAAGAAGAAGAAATATCTCGAAATATGTCCGTCAGGCCCCTTCCCTTGAGATAAATCTGCAAATATCTCGGAAACGAAGCGAGCTATGGCAAAATGTTAAGAGACCTTTTTTGTAGAGAATTAAGTTTCCTACTTTTTGTGTTCTATGATATTTTTTGATCAGATGCGTAGTTCTCGAGATATATCAAGATATTTAAAAGTTCCGAAGCCGCACCAACATAGTAGAGATACAGAAACACCGTGGCCCCTTTCTTTGAGATAACTCTGCACTATTGCGAGCTGGAAATGCCACTTCCAGTTTAGCTGTGCAGAAGAAGAACAACAAGAAGAAGAAATATCTCGAAATATGTCCGTCAGGCCCGTTCCTTTGAGCTGAATCTGCAAATATCTCGGAAACGAAGCGAGCTATGGCAAAATGTTAAGAGACGTTTTTTGTAGGGAATTATGTTTCCTACAATTTATGTTCTATGATATTTTTTGATCAGAAGCGTAGTTTTCGAGATATATCGAGATATTTAAAAGTTCCGAAGCCGCACCAACATAATAGAGATACAGAAACACCGTGGCCCCTTTCTTTGAGTTAACTCTGCACTAGTGCGAGCCGCAAATGCCACTTCCAGCTTAGCTGTGCAGAAGAAGAACAACAAGAAGAAGAAATATCTCGAAATATGTCCGTCAGGCCCCTTCCCTTGAATTAGATCTGCAAATATCGCGGAAACGATGCGAGCTATGGCAAAACGTTGAGAGACCCTTTTTGTAGGAAATTAAGTTTCCTACTATTTATGTTCTATGATATTTTTTGATCAGATGCGTAGTTTTCGAGATATATCGAGATATTTAAAGGTTCCGAAGCCGCACCAACATAATAAAGATACATAAACACCGTGGCCTCTTTCTTTGAGATAACTCTGCACTATTCCGAGCTGCAAATGTAACTTCCACTTTAGCTGTGCAGAAGAAGAACAACAGGAAGAAGAAATATCTCGAAATATGTCCGTCAGGCCCGTTCCTTTGAGCTGAATCTGCAAATATCTCGGAAACGAAGCGAGCTATGGCAAAATGTTAAGAGACGTTTTTTGTAGAGAATTATGTTTCCTACAATTTATGTTCTATGATATTTTTTGATCAGAAGCGTAGTTTTCGAGATATATCGAGATATTTAAAAGTTCCGAAGCCGCACCAACATAATAGAGATACAGAAACACCGTGGCCCCTTTCTTTGAGATAACTCTGCACTATTGCGAGCTGGAAATGCCACTTCCAGTTTAGCTGTGCAGAAGAAGAACAACAAGAAGAAGAAATATCTCGAAATATGTCCGTCAGGCCCCTTCCCTTGAGATAAATCTGCAAATATCTCGGAAATGAAGCGGGCTATGGCAAAATGTTAAGAGACCTTTTCTATAGAGAATTAAGTTTCCTACTTTTTATGTTCTATGATATTTTTTGATCAGATGCGTAGTTCTCGAGATATATCAAGATATTTAAAAGTTCCGAAGTCGCACCAACATAATAGAGATACAGAAACACCGTGGCCCCTTTCTTTGAGATAACTCTGCGCTATTGCGAGCTGGAAATGCCACTTCCAGTTTAGCTGTGCAGAAGAAGAACAACAAGAAGAAGAAATATCTCGAAATACGTCCGTCAGGCCCCTTCCCTTGAGATATGTCTGCAAATATCTCGGAAACGAAACGAACTATGGCAAAATGTTAAGAGACCTTTTTTGTAGAGAATTATGGCTCCTACAATTTATGTTCTATGATATTTTTTGATCAGAAGCGTAGTTTTCGAGATATATCGAGATATTTAAAAGATCCGAAGCCGCACCAACATTATAGAGATACAGAAACACCGTGGCCCCTTTCTCTGAGATAACTCTGCGCTATTGCGAGCTGGAAATGCCACTTCCAGTTTAGCTGTGCAGAAGAAGAACAACAAGAAGAAGAAATATCTCGAAATATGTCCGTCAGGCCCCTTCCCTTGAATTAGATCTGCAAATATCTCGGAAACGATGCGAGCTATGGCAAAACGTTGAGAGACCCTTTTTGTAGGAAATTAAGTTTCCTACTATTTATGTTCTATGATATTTTTTGATCAGATGCGTAGTTTTCGAGATATATCGAGATATTTAAAGGTTCCGAAGCGGCACCAACATAATAAAGATACATAAACACCGTTGCCTCTTTCTTTGAGATAACTCTGCACTATTCCGAGCTGCAAATGTAACTTCCACTTTAGCTGTGCAGAAGAAGAACAACAGGAAGAAGAAATATCTCGAAATATGTCCGTCAGGCCCCTTCCCTTGAGATAAATCTGCAAATATCTCGGAAACGAAGCGAGCTATGGCAAAATGTTGAGAGACCTTTTTTGTAGAGAATTAAGTTTCCTACTATTTATGTTCTATGATATTTTTTGATCAGATGCGTAGTTCTCGAGATATATCAAGATATTTAAAAGTTCCGAAGCCGCACCAACATAATAGAGATACAGAAACACCGTGGCCCCTTTCTTTGAGATAACTCTGCACTATTGCGAGCTGCAATTGCCACTTCCAGCTTCGCTGTGCAGAAGAAGAACAACAAGAAGAAGAAATATCTCGAAATATGTCCGTTAGGCCCCTTCCCTTGAGATAAATCTGCAAATATCTCGGAAATGAAGCGGGCTATGGCAAAATGTTAAGAGACCTTTTCTATAGAGAATTAAGTTTCCTACTTTTTATGTTCTATGATATTTTTTGATCAGATGCGTAGTTCTCGAGATATATCAAGATATTTAAAAGTTCCGAAGTCGCACCAACATAATAGAGATACAGAAACACCGTGGCCCCCTTCTTGGAGATAACTCTGCACTATTGCGAGCTGCAAATGCCACTTCCAGCTTAGCTGTGCAGAAGAAGAACAACAAGAAGAAGAAATATCTCGAAATATGTCCGTCAGGCCCCTTCCCTTGAGATAAATCTGCAAATATCTCGGAAACGAAGCGAGCTATGGCAAAATGTTAAGAGACCTTTTTTGTAGAGAATTAAGTTTCCTACTTTTTATGTTCTATGATATTTTTTGATCAGATGCGTAGTTCTCGAGATATATCACGATATTTAAAAGTTCCGAAGCCGCACCAACATAATAGAGATACAGAAACACCGTGGCCCTTTCTTTGAGATAACTCTGCACTATTGCGAGCTGTAAATGCCACTTCCAGCTTAGCTGTGCAGAAGAAGAACAACAAGAAGAAGAAATATCTCGAAATATGTACGTCAGGCCCCTTCCCTTGAGATAAATCTGCAAATATCTCGGAAATGAAGCGAGCTATAGCAAAATGTTAAGAGACCTTATTTGTAGAGAATTATGGCTCCTACAATTTATGTTCTATAATATTTTTTGATCAGAAGCGTAGTTTTCGAGATATATCGAGATATTTAAAAGTTCCGAAGCCGCACCAACATAATAGAGATACAGAAACACCGTGGCCCCTTTCTTTGAGATAACTCTGCACTAGTGCGAGCCGCAAATGCCACTTCCAGCTTAGCTGTGCAGAACAAGAACAACAAGAAGAAGAAATATCTCGAAATATGTCCGTCAGGCACCTTCCCTTGAGATAAATCTGCAAATATCTCGGAAACGAAGCGAGCTATGGCAAAATGTTAAGAGACCTTTTTTGTAGAGAATTAAGTTTCCTACTTTTTGTGTTCTATGATATTTTTTGATCAGATGCGTAGTTCTCGAGATATATCAAGATATTTAAAAGTTCCGAAGCCGCACCAACATAGTAGAGATACAGAAACACCGTGGCCCCTTTCTTTGAGATAACTCTGCACTATTGCGAGCTGGAAATGCCACTTCCAGTTTAGCTGTGCAGAAGAAGAACAACAAGAAGAAGAAATATCTCGAAATATGTCCGTCAGGCCCGTTCCTTTGAGCTGAATCTGCAAATATCTCGGAAACGAAGCGAGCTATGGCAAAATGTTAAGAGACGTTTTTTGTAGAGAATTATGTTTCCTACAATTTATGTTCTATGATATTTTTTGATCAGAAGCGTAGTTTTCGAGATATATCGAGATATTTAAAAGTTCCGAAGCCGCACCAACATAATAGAGATACAGAAACACCGTGGCCCCTTTCTTTGAGATAACTCTGCACTATTGCGAGCTGGAAATGCCACTTCCAGTTTAGCTGTGCAGAAGAAGAACAACAAGAAGAAGAAATATCTCGAAATATGTCCGTCAGGCCCCTTCCCTTGAGATAAATCTGCAAATATCTCGGAAACGAACCGAGCTATGGCAAAATGTTAAGAGACCTTTTTTGTAGAGAATTAAGTTTCCTACTTTTTATGTTCTATGATATTTTTTGATCAGATTCGTAGTTCTCGAGATATATCAAGATATTTAAAAGTTCCGAAGCCGCACCAACATAATAGAAATACAGAAACACCGTGGCCCCTTTCTTTGAGATAACTCTGCACTATTGCGAGCTGTAAATGCCACTTCCAGCTTAGCTGTGCAGAAGAAGAACAACAAGAAGAAGAAATATCTCGAAATATGTCCGTCAGGCCCCTTCCCTTGAGATAAATCTGCAAATATCTCGGAAACGAACCGAGCTATGGCAAAATGTTAAGAGACCTTTTTTGTAGAGAATTATGTTTCCTACAATTTATGTTCTATGATATTTTTTGATCAGACGCGTAGTTTTCGAGATATATCGAGATATTTAAAAGTTCCGAAGCCGCACCAACATAATAGAGATACAGAAACACCGTGGCCCCTTTCTTTGAGATAACTCTGCACTAGTGCGAGCCGCAAATGCCACTTCCAGCTTAGCTGTGCAGAAGAAGAACAACAAGAAGAAATATCTCGAAATATGTCCGTCAGGCCCCTTCCCTTGAGATAAATCTGCAAATATCTCGGAAACGAAGCGAGCTATGGCAAAATGTTAAGAGACCTTTTTTGTAGAGAATTAAGTTTCCTACTTTTTATGTTCTATCATATTTTTTGATCAGATGCGTAGATCTCGAGATATATCAAGATATTTAAAAGTTCCGAAGCCGCACCAACATAATAGAGATACAGAAACACCGTGGCCCCTTTCTTTGAGATAACTCTGCACTATTGCGAGCTGCAAATGCCACTTCCAGCTTAGCTGCGCAGAAGAAGAACAACAAGAAGAAGAAATATCTCGAAATATGTCCGTCAGGCCCCTTCCCTTGAGATAAATCTGCAAATATCTCGGAAACCAAGCGAGCTATGGCAAAATGTTCAGAGACCTTTTTTGTAGAGAATTAAGTTTCCTACGTTTTATGTTCTATGATATTTTTTGATCAGATGCGTAGTTCTCGAGATATATCAAGATATTTAAAAGTTCCGAAGCCGCACCAACATAATAGAGATACAGAAACACCGTGGCCCCTTTCTTTGAGATAACTCTGCACTATTGCGAGCTGCAAATGCCACTTCCAGCTTAGCTGTGCAGAAGAAGAACAACAAGAAGAAGAAATATCTCGAAATATGTCCGTCAGGCCCCTTCCCTTGAGATAAATCTGCAAATATCTCGGAAACGAAGCGAGCTATGGCAAAATGTTGAGAGACCTTTTTTGTAGAGAATTAAGTTTCCTACAATTTATGTTCTATGATATTTTTTGATCAGAAGCGTAGTTCTCGAGACATATCAAGATATTTAAAAGTTCCGAAGCCGCACCAACATAATAGAGATACAGAAACACCGTGGCCCCTTTCTTTGAGATAACTCTGCACTAGTGCGAGCCGCAAATGCCACTTCCAGCTTAGCTGTGCAGAAGAAGAACAACAAGAAGAAATATCTCGAAATATGTCCGTCAGGCCCCTTCCCTTGAGATAAATCTGCAAATATCTCGGAAACGAAGCGAGCTATGGCAAAATGTTAAGAGACCTTTTTTGTAGAGAATTAAGTTTCCTACTTTTTATGTTCTATCATATTTTTTGATCAGATGCGTAGATCTCGAGATATATCAAGATATTTAAAAGTTCCGAAGCCGCACCAACATAATAGAGATACAGAAACACCGTGGCCCCTTTCTTTGAGATAACTCTGCACTATTGCGAGCTGCAAATGCCACTTCCAGCTTAGCTGCGCAGAAGAAGAACAACAAGAAGAAGAAATATCTCGAAATATGTCCGTCAGGCCCCTTCCCTTGAGATAAATCTGCAAATATCTCGGAAACGAAGCGAGCTATGGCAAAATGTTCAGAGACCTTTTTTGTAGAGAATTAAGTTTCCTACTTTTTATGTTGTATGATATTTTTTGATCAGATGCGTAGTTCTCGAGATATATCAAGATATTTAAAAGTTCCGAAGCCGCTCCAACATAGTAGAGATACAGAAACACCGTGGCCCCTTTCTTTGAGATAACTCTGCACTATTGCGAGCTGGAAATGCCACTTCCAGTTTAGCTGTGCAGAAGAAGAACAACAAGAAAAAGAAATATCTCGAAATATGTCCGTCAGGCCCGTTCCTTTGAGCTGAATCTGCAAATATCTCGGAAACGAAGCGAGCTATGGCAAAATGTTAAGAGACGTTTTTTGTAGAGAATTATGTTTCCTACAATTTATGTTCTATGATATTTTTTGATCAGAAGCGTAGTTTTCGAGATATATCGAGATATTTAAAAGTTCCGAAGCCGCACCAACATAATAGAGATACAGAAACACCGTGGCCCCTTTCTTTGAGATAACTCTGCACTAGTGCGAGCCGCAAATGCCACTTCCAGCTTAGCTGTGCAGAAGAAGAACAACAAGAAGAAGAAATATCTCGAAATATATCCGTCAGGCCCCTTCCCTTGAGATAAATCTGCAAATATCTCGGAAACGAAGCGAGCTATGGCAAAATGTTAAGAGACCTTTTTTGTAGAGAATTAAGTTTCCTACTTTTTATGTTCTATGATATTTTTTGATCAGATGCGTAGTTCTCGAGATATATCAAGATATTTAAAAGTTCCGAAGCCGCACCAACATAATAGAGGTACAGAAACACCGTGGCCCCTTTCTTTGAGATAACTCTGCACTAGTGCGAGCCGCAAATGCCACTTCCAGCTTAGCTGTGCAGAAGAAGAACAACAAGAAGAAGAAATATCTCGAAATATGTCCGTCAGGCCCCTTCCCTTGAGATAAATCTGCAAATATCTCGGAAACGACGCGAGCTATGGCAAAATGTTAAGAGACCTTTTTTGTAGAGAATTAAGTTTCCTACGTTTTATGTTCTATGATATTTTTTGATCAGATGCGTAGTTCTCGAGATATATCAAGATATTTAAAAGTTCCGAAGCCGCACCAACATAATAGAGATACAGAAACACCGTGGCCCCTTTCTTTGAGATAACTCTGCACTATTGCGAGCTGCAAATGCCACTTCCAGCTTAGCTGTGCAGAAGAAGAACAACAAGAAGAAGAAATATCTCGAAATATGTCCGTCAGGCCCCTTCCCTTGAGATAAATCTGCAAATATCTCGGAAACGAAGCGAGCTATGGCAAAATGTTGAGAGACCTTTTTTGTAGAGAATTAAGTTTCCTACAATTTATGTTCTATGATATTTTTTGATCAGAAGCGTAGTTCTCGAGACATATCAAGATATTTAAAAGTTCCGAAGCCGCACCAACATAATAGAGATACAGAAACACCGTGGCCCCTTTCTTTGAGATAACTCTGCACTATTGCGAGCTGCAAATGCCACTTCCAGCTTAGCTGTGCAGAAGAAGAACAACAAGAAGAAGAAATATCTCGAAATATGTCCGTCAGGCCCCTTCCCTTGAGATAAATCTGCAAATATCTCGGAAACGAAGCGAGCTATGGCAAAATGTTAAGAGACCTTTTTTGTAGAGAATTATGTTTCCTACAATTTACGTTCTACGATATTTTTTGATCAGAAGCGTAGTTTTCGAGATATATCGAGATATTTAAAAGTTCCGAAGCCGCACCAACATAATAGAGATACAGAAACACCGTGGTCCCTTTCTTTGAGATAACTCTGCACTAGTGCGAGCCGCAAATGCCACTTCCAGCTTAGCTGTGCAGAAGAAGAACAACAAGAAGAAGAAATATCTCGAAATATGTCCGTCAGGCCCCTTCCCTTGAGATAAATCTGCAAATATCTCGGAAACGAAGCGAGCTATGGCAAAATGTTAAGAGACCTTTTTTGTAGAGAGTTAAGTTTCCTACTTTTTATGTTCTATGATATTTTTTGATCAGACGCGTAGTTCTCGAGATATATCAAGATATTTAAAAGTTCCGAAGCTGCACCAACATAATAGAGATACAGAAACACCGTGGCCCCTTTCTTTGAGATAACTCTGCACTATTGCGAGCTGCAAATGCCACTTCCAGCTTAGCTGTGCAGAAGAAGAACACCAAGGAGAAGAAATATCTCGAAATATGTCCGTCAGGCCCCTTCCCTTGAGATAAATCTGCAAATATCTCGGAAACGAAGCGAGCTATGGCAAAATGTTAACAGACCTTTTTTGTAGAGAATTATGTTTCCTACAATTTATGCTCTATGATATTTTTTGATCAGAAGCGTAGTTTTCGAGATATATCGAGATATTTAAAAGTTCCGAATCCGCACCAACATAATAGAGATACAGAAACACCGTGGCCCCTTTATTTGAGATAGCTCTGCACTAGTGCGAGCCGCAAATGCCGCTTCCAGCTTAGCTGTGCAGAAGAAGAACAACAAGAAGAAGAAATATCTCGAAATATGTCCGTCAGGCCCGTTCCTTTGAGCTGAATCTGCAAATATCTCGGAAACGAAGCGAGCTATGGCAAAATGTTAAGAGACGTTTTTTGTAGAGAATTATGTTTCCTACAATTTATGTTCTATGATATTTTTTGATCAGAAGCGTAGTTTTCGAGATATATCGAGATATTTAAAAGTTCCGAAGCCGCACCAACATAATAGAGATACAGAAACACCGTGGCCCCTTTCTTTGAGATAACTCTGCACTATTGCGAGCTGGAAATGCCACTTCCAGTTTAGCTGTGCAGAAGAAGAACAACAAGAAGAAGAAATATCTCGAAATATGTCCGTCAGGCCCCTTCCCTTGAGATAAATCTGCAAATATCTCGGAAACGAAGCGAGCTATGGCAAAATGTTAAGAGACCTTTTTTGTAGAGAATTAAGTTTCCTACTTTTTATGTTGTATGATATTTTTTGATCAGATTCGTAGTTCTCGAGATATATCAAGATATTTAAAAGTTCCGAAGCCGCACCAACATAATAGAAATACAGAAACACCGTGGCCCCTTTCTTTGAGATAACTCTGCACTATTGCGAGCTGCAAATGCCACTTCCAGCTTAGCTGTGCAGAAGAAGAACAACAAGAAGAAGAAATATCTCGAAATATGTCCGTCAGGCCCCTTCCCTTGAGATAAATCTGCAAATATCTCGGAAACGAAGCGAGCTATGGCAAAATGTTGAGAGACCTTTTTTGTAGAGAATTAAGTTTCCTACAATTTATGTTCTATGATATTTTTTGATCAGAAGCGTAGTTCTCGAGACATATCAAGATATTTAAAAGTTCCGAAGCCGCACCAACATAATAGAGATACAGAAACACCGTGGCCCCTTTCTTTGAGATAACTCTGCACTATTGCGAGCTGCAAATGCCACTTCCAGCTTAGCTGTGCAGAAGAAGAACAACAAGAAGAAGAAATATCTCGAAATATGTCCGTCAGGCCCCTTCCCTTGAGATAAATCTGCAAATATCTCGGAAACGAAGCGAGCTATGGCAAAATGTTAAGAGACCTTTTTTGTAGAGAATTATGTTTCCTACAATTTACGTTCTACGATATTTTTTGATCAGAAGCGTAGTTTTCGAGATATATCGAGATATTTAAAAGTTCCGAAGCCGCACCAACATAATAGAGATACAGAAACACCGTGGTCCCTTTCTTTGAGATAACTCTGCACTAGTGCGAGCCGCAAATGCCACTTCCAGCTTAGCTGTGCAGAAGAAGAACAACAAGAAGAAGAAATATCTCGAAATATGTCCGTCAGGCCCCTTCCCTTGAGATAAATCTGCAAATATCTCGGAAACGAAGCGAGCTATGGCAAAATGTTAAGAGACCTTTTTTGTAGAGAGTTAAGTTTCCTACTTTTTATGTTCTATGATATTTTTTGATCAGACGCGTAGTTCTCGAGATATATCAAGATATTTAAAAGTTCCGAAGCTGCACCAACATAATAGAGATACAGAAACACCGTGGCCCCTTTCTTTGAGATAACTCTGCACTATTGCGAGCTGCAAATGCCACTTCCAGCTTAGCTGTGCAGAAGAAGAACACCAAGGAGAAGAAATATCTCGAAATATGTCCGTCAGGCCCCTTCCCTTGAGATAAATCTGCAAATATCTCGGAAACGAAGCGAGCTATGGCAAAATGTTAACAGACCTTTTTTGTAGAGAATTATGTTTCCTACAATTTATGCTCTATGATATTTTTTGATCAGAAGCGTAGTTTTCGAGATATATCGAGATATTTAAAAGTTCCGAATCCGCACCAACATAATAGAGATACAGAAACACCGTGGCCCCTTTATTTGAGATAGCTCTGCACTAGTGCGAGCCGCAAATGCCGCTTCCAGCTTAGCTGTGCAGAAGAAGAACAACAAGAAGAAGAAATATCTCGAAATATGTCCGTCAGGCCCGTTCCTTTGAGCTGAATCTGCAAATATCTCGGAAACGAAGCGAGCTATGGCAAAATGTTAAGAGACGTTTTTTGTAGAGAATTATGTTTCCTACAATTTATGTTCTATGATATTTTTTGATCAGAAGCGTAGTTTTCGAGATATATCGAGATATTTAAAAGTTCCGAAGCCGCACCAACATAATAGAGATACAGAAACACCGTGGCCCCTTTCTTTGAGATAACTCTGCACTATTGCGAGCTGGAAATGCCACTTCCAGTTTAGCTGTGCAGAAGAAGAACAACAAGAAGAAGAAATATCTCGAAATATGTCCGTCAGGCCCCTTCCCTTGAGATAAATCTGCAAATATCTCGGAAACGAAGCGAGCTATGGCAAAATGTTAAGAGACCTTTTTTGTAGAGAATTAAGTTTCCTACTTTTTATGTTGTATGATATTTTTTGATCAGATTCGTAGTTCTCGAGATATATCAAGATATTTAAAAGTTCCGAAGCCGCACCAACATAATAGAAATACAGAAACACCGTGGCCCCTTTCTTTGAGATAACTCTGCACTATTGCGAGCTGCAAATGCCACTTCCAGCTTAGCTGTGCAGAAGAAGAACAACAAGAAGAAGAAATATGTCGAAATATGTCCGTCAGGCCCCTTCCCTTGAGATAAATCTGCAAATATCTCGGAAACGAAGCGAGCTATGGCAAAATGTTAAGAGACCTTTTTTGTAGAGAATTAAGTTTCCTACTTTTTATGTTGTATGATATTTTTTGATCAGATGCGTAGATCTCGAGATATATCAAGATATTTAAAAGTTCCGAAGCTGCACCAACATAATAGAGATACAGAAACACCGTGGCCCCTTTGTTTGAGATAACTCTGCACTAGTGCGAGCCGCAAATGCCACTTCCAGCTTAGCTGTGCAGAAGAAGAACAACAAGAAGAAGAAATATCTCGAAATATGTCCATCAGGACCCTTCCCTTGAGATATATCTGCAAATATCTCGGAAACGAAGCGAGCTATGGCGAAATGTTAAGAGACCTTTTTTGTGAGAATTAAGTTTCCTACTTTTTATGTTCTATGATATTTTTTGATCAGATGCGTAGTTCTCGAGATATATCAAGATATTTAAAAGTTCCGAAGCCGCACCAACATAATAGAGATACAGAAACACCGTGGCCCCTTTCTTTGAGATAACTCTGCACTATTGCGAGCTGCAAATGCCACTTCCAGCTTAGCTGTGCAGAAGAAGAACAACAAGAAGAAGAAATATCTCGAAATATGTCCGTCAGGCCACTTCCCTTGAGATAAATCTGCAAATATCTCGGAAACGAAGCGAGCTATGGCAAAATGTTAAGAGACTTTATTTGTAGAGAATTAAGTTTCCTACTTTTTATGTTCTACGATATTTTTTGATCAGATGCGTAGTTCTCGAGATATATCAAGATATTTAAAAGTTCCGAAGCCGCACCAACATAATAGAGATACAGAAACACCGTGGCTCCTTTCTTTGAGATAACTCTGCACTATTGCGAGCTGGAAATGCCACTTCCAGTTCAGCTGTGCAGAAGAAGAACAACAAGAAGAAGAAATATCTCGAAATATGTCCGTCAGGCCCCTTCCCTTGAGATAAATCTGCAAATATCTCGGAAACGAAGCGAGCTATGGCAAAATGTTAAGAGACCTTTTTTGTAGAGAATTAAGTTTCCTACTTTTTATGTTCTATAATGTTTTTTGATCAGATGCGTAGTTCTCGAGATATATCAAGATATTTAAAAGTTCCGAAGCCGCACCAACATAATAGAGATACAGAAACACCGTGGCCCCTTTCTTTGAGATAACTCTGCACTATTGCGAGCTGGAAATGCCACTTCCAGTTTAGCTGTGCAGAAGAAGAACAACAAGAAGAAGAAATATCTCGAAATATGTCCGTCAGGCCCCTTCCCTTGAGATAAATCTGCAAATATCTCGTAAACGAAGAGAGCTATGGCAAAATGTTAAGAGACCTTTTTTGTAGAGAATTAAGTTTCCTACTTTTTATGTTCTATGATATTTTTTGATCAGATGCGTAGTTCTCGAGATATATCGAGATATTTAAAAGTTCCGAAGCCGCACCAACATAATAGAGATACAGAAACACCGTGGCCCCTTTCTTTGAGATAACTTTGCACTATTGCGAGCTGTAACTGCCACTTCCAGCTTAGCTGTGCAGAAGAAGAACAACAAGAAGAAGAAATATCCCGAAATATGTCCGTCAGGCCCCTTCCCTTGAGATATATCTGCAAATATCTCGGAAACGAAGCGAGCTATGGCAAAATGTTAAGAGACCTTTTTTGTAGAGAATTATGTTTCCTACAATTTATGTTCTATGATATTTTTTGATCAGAAGCGTAGTTTTCGAGATATATCGAGATATTTAAAAGTTCCGAAGCCGCACCAACATAATAGAGATACAGAAACACCGTGGCCCCTTTCTTTGAGATAACTCTGCACTAGTGCGAGCCGCAAATGCCACTTCCAGCTTAGCTGTGCAGAAGAAGAACAACAAGAAGAAGAAATATCTCGAAATATGTCCGTCATGCCCCTTCCCTTGAGATAAATCTGCAAATATCTCGGAAACGAAGCGAGCTATGGCAAAATGTTAAGAGACCTTTTTTGTAGAGAATTAAGTTTCCTACAATTTATGTTCTATGATATTTTTTGATCAGATGCGTAGTTCTCGAGATATATCAAGATATTTAAAAGTTCCGAAGCCGCACCAACATAATAGAGATACAGAAACACCGTGGCCCCTTTCTTTGAGATAACTCTGCACTATTGCGAGCTGCAAATGCCACTTCCAGCTTAGCTGTGCAGAAGAAGAACAACAAGAAGAAGAAATATCTCGAAATATGTCCGTCAGGCCACTTCCCTTGAGATAAATCTGCAAATATCTCGGAAACGAAGCGAGCTATGGCAAAATGTTAAGAGACTTTATTTGTAGAGAATTAAGTTTCCTACTTTTTATGTTCTACGATATTTTTTGATCAGATGCGTAGTTCTCGAGATATATCAAGATATTTAAAAGTTCCGAAGCCGCACCAACATAATAGAGATACAGAAACACCGTGGCTCCTTTCTTTGAGATAACTCTGCACTATTGCGAGCTGGAAATGCCACTTCCAGTTCAGCTGTGCAGAAGAAGAACAACAAGAAGAAGAAATATCTCGAAATATGTCCGTCAGGCCCCTTCCCTTGAGATAAATCTGCAAATATCTCGGAAACGAAGCGAGCTATGGCAAAATGTTAAGAGACCTTTTTTGTAGAGAATTAAGTTTCCTACTTTTTATGTTCTATAATGTTTTTTGATCAGATGCGTAGTTCTCGAGATATATCAAGATATTTAAAAGTTCCGAAGCCGCACCAACATAATAGAGATACAGAAACACCGTGGCCCCTTTCTTTGAGATAACTCTGCACTATTGCGAGCTGGAAATGCCACTTCCAGTTTAGCTGTGCAGAAGAAGAACAACAAGAAGAAGAAATATTTCGAAATATGTCCGTCAGGCCCCTTCCCTTGAGATATATCTGCAAATATCTCGGAAACGAAGCGAGCTATGGCAAAATGTTAAGAGACCTTTTTTGTAGAGAATTATGTTTCCTACAATTTATGTTCTATGATATTTTTTGATCAGAAGCGTAGTTTTCGAGATATATCGAGATATTTAAAAGTTCCGAAGCCGCACCAACATAATAGAGATACAGAAACACCGTGGCCCCTTTCTTTGAGATAACTCTGCACTAGTGCGAGCCGCAAATGCCACTTCCAGCTTAGCTGTGCAGAAGAAGAACAACAAGAAGAAGAAATATCTCGAAATATGTCCGTCATGCCCCTTCCCTTGAGATAAATCTGCAAATATCTCGGAAACGAAGCGAGCTATGGCAAAATGTTAAGAGACCTTTTTTGTAGAGAATTAAGTTTCCTACTTTTTATGTTCTATGATATTTTTTGATCAGATGCGTAGTTCTCGAGATATATCGAGATATTTAAAAGTTCCGAAGCCGCACCAACATAATAGAGATACAGAAACACCGTGGCCCCTTTCTTTGAGATAACTCTGCACTATTGCGAGCTGGAAATGCCACTGCCAGCATAGCTGTGCAGAGGAAGAACAACAAGAAGAAGAAATATCTCGAAATATGTCCGTTAGGCCCCTTCCCTTGAGATAAATGTGCAAATATCTCGGAAACGAAGCGAGCTATGGCAAAATGTTAAGAGACCTTTTTTGTAGAGAATTAAGTTTCCTACTTTTTATGTTCTATGATATTTTTTGATCAGATGCGTAGTTCTCGAGATATATCAAGATATTTAAAAGTTCCGAAGCCGCACCAACATAATAGAGATACAGAAACACCGTGGCCCCTTTCTTTGAGATAACTCTGCACTATTGCGAGCTGCAAATGCCACTTCCAGCTTAGCTGTGCAGAAGAAGAACAACAAGAAGAAGAAATATCTCGAAATATGTCCGTCAGGCCCCTTCCCTTGAGATAATTCTGCAAATATCTCGGAAACAAAGAGAGCTATGGCAAAATGTTAAGAGACCTTTTTTGTAGACAATTAAGTTTCCTACTTTTCATGCTCTATGATATTTTTTGATCAGATGCGTAGTTCTCGAGATATATCAAGATATTTAAAAGTTCCGAAGCCGCACCAACATAATAGAGATACAGAAACACCGTGGCCCCTCTCTTTGAGATAACTCTGCACTATTGCGAGCTGGAAATGCCACTTCCAGTTTAGCTGTGCAGAAGAAGAACAACAAGAAGAAGAAATATCTCGAAATATGTCCGTTAGGCCCCTTCCCATGAGATAAATCTGCAAATATCTCGGAAACGAAGCGAGCTATGGCAAAATGTCAAGAGACCTTTTTTGTAGAGCGTTAAGTTTCCTACTTTTTATGTTCTATGATATTTTTTGATCAGATGCGTAGTTCTCGAGATATATCAAGATATTTAAAAGTTCCGAAGCCGCACCAACATAATAGAGATACAGAAACACCGTGGCCCCTTTCTTTGAGATAACTCTGCACTATTGCGAGCTGGAAATGCCACTTCCAGTTTAGCTGTGCAGAAGAAGAACAACAAGAAGAAGAAATATCTCGAAATATGTCCGTTAGGCCCCTTCCCATGAGATAAATCTGCAAATATCTCGGAAACGAAGCGAGCTATGGCAAAATGTTAAGAGACCTTTTTTGTAGAGAGTTAAGTTTCCTACTTTTTATGTTCTATGATATTTTTTGATCAGATGCGTAGTTCTCGAGATATATCAAGATATTTAAAAGTTCCGAAGCCGCACCAACATAATAGAGATACAGAAACACCGTGGCCCCTTTCTTTGAGATAACTCTGCACTATTGCGAGCTGGAAATGCCACTTCCAGTTTAGCTGTGCAGAAGAAGAACAACAAGAAGCAGAAATATCTCGAAATATGTCCATCAGGACCCTTCCCTTGAGATATATCTGCAAATATCTCGGAAACGAAGCGAGCTATGGCGAAATGTTAAGAGACCTTTTTTGTGAGAATTAAGTTTCCTACTTTTTATCTTCTATGATATTTTGTGATCAGATGCGTAGTTCTCGAGATATATCAAGATATTTAAAAGTTCCGAAGCCGCACCAACATAATAGAGATACAGAAACACCGTGGCCCCTCTCTTTGAGATAACTCTGCACTATTGCGAGCTGCAAATGCCACTTCCAGCTTAGCTGTGCAGAAGAAGAACAACAAGAAGAAGAAATATCTCGAAATATGTCCGTCACGCCCCTTCCCTTGAGATAAATCTGCAAATATCTCGGAAACGAAGAGAGCTATGGCAAAATGTTAAGAGACCTTTTTTGTAGAGAATTAAGTTTCCTACTTTTTATGTTCTATGATATTTTTTGATCAGATGCGCAGTTCTCGAGATATATCAAGATATTTAAAAGTTCCGAAGCCGCACCAACATAATAGAGATACAGAAACACCGTGGCCCCTTTCTTTGAGATAACTCTGCACTATTGCGAGCTGGAAGTGCCACTTCCAGTTTAGCTGTGCAGAAGAAGAACAACAAGAAGAAGAAATATCTCGAAATATATCCGTCAGGCCCCTTCCCTTGAGATAAATCTGCAAATATCTCGGAAACGAAGCGAGCTATGGCAAAATGTTAAGAGACCTTTTTTGTAGAGAATTAAGTTTCCTACTTTTTATGTTCTATGATATTTTTTGATCAGATGCGTAGTTCTCGAGATATATCAAGATATTTAAAAGTTCCGAAGCCGCACCAACATAATAGAGATACAGAAACACCGTGGCCCCTTTCTTTGAGATAACTCTGCACTATTGCGAGCTGCAAATGCCACTTCCAGCTTAGCTGTGCAGAAGAAGAACAACAAGAAGAAGAAATATCTCGAAATATGTCCGTCAGGCCACTTCCCTTGAGATAAATCTGCAAATATCTCGGAAACGAAGCGAGCTATGGCAAAATGTTAAGAGACTTTATTTGTAGAGAATTAAGTTTCCTACTTTTTATGTTCTACGATATTTTTTGATCAGATGCGTAGTTCTCGAGATATATCAAGATATTTAAAAGTTCCGAAGCCGCACCAACATAATAGAGATACAGAAACACCGTGGCCCCTTTCTTTGAGATAACTCTGCACTATTGCGAGCTGGAAATGCCACTTCCAGTTTAGCTGTGCAGAAGAAGAACAACAAGAAGCAGAAATATCTCGAAATATGTCCATCAGGACCCTTCCCTTGAGATATATCTGCAAATATCTCGGAAACGAAGCGAGCTATGGCGAAATGTTAAGAGACCTTTTTTGTGAGAATTAAGTTTCCTACTTTTTATCTTCTATGATATTTTGTGATCAGATGCGTAGTTCTCGAGATATATCAAGATATTTAAAAGTTCCGAAGCCGCACCAACATAATACAGATACAGAAACACCGTGGCCCCTCTCTTTGAGATAACTCTGCACTATTGCGAGCTGCAAATGCCACTTCCAGCTTAGCTGTGCAGAAGAAGAACAACAAGAAGAAGAAATATCTCGAAATATGTCCGTCACGCCCCTTCCCTTGAGATAAATCTGCAAATATCTCGGAAACGAAGAGAGCTATGGCAAAATGTTAAGAGACCTTTTTTGTAGAGAATTAAGTTTCCTACTTTTTATGTTCTATGATATTTTTTGATCAGATGCGCAGTTCTCGAGATATATCAAGATATTTAAAAGTTCCGAAGCCGCACCAACATAATAGAGATACAGAAACACCGTGGCCCCTTTCTTTGAGATAACTCTGCACTATTGCGAGCTGGAAGTGCCACTTCCAGTTTAGCTGTGCAGAAGAAGAACAACAAGAAGAAGAAATATCTCGAAATATATCCGTCAGGCCCCTTCCCTTGAGATAAATCTGCAAATATCTCGGAAACGAAGCGAGCTATGGCAAAATGTTAAGAGACCTTTTTTGTAGAGAATTATGTTTCCTACTTTTTATGTTCTATGATATTTTTTGATCAGATGCGCAGTTCTCGAGATATATCAAGATATTGAAAAGTTCCGAAGCCGCACCAACATAATAGAGATACAGAAACACCGTGGCCCCTTTCTTTGAGATAACTCTGCACTATTGCGAGCTGCAAATGCCACTTCCAGCTTAGCTGTGCAGAAGAAGAACAACAAGAAGAAGAAATATCTCGAAATATGTCCGTCAGGCCACTTCCCTTGAGATAAATCTGCAAATATCTCGGAAACGAAGCGAGCTGTGGCAAAATGTTAAGAGACTTTATTTGTAGAGAATTAAGTTTCCTACTTTTTATGTTCTACGATATTTTTTGATCAGATGCGTAGTTCTCGAGATATATCAAGATATTTAAAAGTTCCGAAGCCGCACCAACATAATAGAGATACAGAAACACCGTGGCTCCTTTCTTTGAGATAACTCTGCACTATTGCGAGCTGGAAATGCCACTTCCAGTTCAGCTGTGCAGAAGAAGAACAACAAGAAGAAGAAATATCTCGAAATATGTCCGTCAGGCCCCTTCCCTTGAGATAAATCTGCAAATATCTCGGAAACGAAGCGAGCTATGGCAAAATGTTAAGAGACCTTTTTTGTAGAGAATTAAGTTTCCTACTTTTTATGTTCTATAATGTTTTTTGATCAGATGCGTAGTTCTCGAGATATATCAAGATATTTAAAAGTTCCGAAGCCGCACCAACATAATAGAGATACAGAAACACCGTGGCCCCTTTCTTTGAGATAACTCTGCACTATTGCGAGCTGGAAATGCCACTTCCAGTTTAGCTGTGCAGAAGAAGAACAACAAGAAGAAGAAATATCTCGAAATATGTCCGTCAGGCCCCTTCCCTTGAGATAAATCTGCAAATATCTCGTAAACGAAGAGAGCTATGGCAAAATGTTAAGAGACCTTTTTTGTAGAGAATTAAGTTTCCTACTTTTTATGTTCTATGATATTTTTTGATCAGATGCGTAGTTCTCGAGATATATCGAGATATTTAAAAGTTCCGAAGCCGCACCAACATAATAGAGATACAGAAACACCGTGGCCCCTTTCTTTGAGATAACTTTGCACTATTGCGAGCTGTAACTGCCACTTCCAGCTTAGCTGTGCAGAAGAAGAACAACAAGAAGAAGAAATATCTCGAAATATGTCCGTCAGGCCCCTTCCCTTGAGATATATCTGCAAATATCTCGGAAACGAAGCGAGCTATGGCAAAATGTTAAGAGACCTTTTTTGTAGAGAATTATGTTTCCTACAATTTATGTTCTATGATATTTTTTGATCAGAAGCGTAGTTTTCGAGATATATCGAGATATTTAAAAGTTCCGAAGCCGCACCAACATAATAGAGATACAGAAACACCGTGGCCCCTTTCTTTGAGATAACTCTGCACTAGTGCGAGCCGCAAATGCCACTTCCAGCTTAGCTGTGCAGAAGAAGAACAACAAGAAGAAGAAATATCTCGAAATATGTCCGTCATGCCCCTTCCCTTGAGATAAATCTGCAAATATCTCGGAAACGAAGCTAGCTATGGCAAAATGTTAAGAGACCTTTTTTGTAGAGAATTAAGTTTCCTACAATTTATGTTCTATGATATTTTTTGATCAGATGAGTAGTTCTCGAGATATATCAAGATATTTAAAAGTTCCGAAGCCGCACCAACATAATAGAGATACAGAAACACCGTGGCCCCTTTCTTTGAGATAACTCTGCACTATTGCGAGCTGCAAATGCCACTTCCAGCTTAGCTGTGCAGAAGAAGAACAACAAGAAGAAGAAATATCTCGAAATATGTCCGTCAGGCCACTTCCCTTGAGATAAATCTGCAAATATCTCGGAAACGAAGCGAGCTATGGCAAAATGTTAAGAGACTTTATTTGTAGAGAATTAAGTTTCCTACTTTTTATGTTCTACGATATTTTTTGATCAGATGCGTAGTTCTCGAGATATATCAAGATATTTAAAAGTTCCGAAGCCGCACCAACATAATAGAGATACAGAAACACCGTGGCTCCTTTCTTTGAGATAACTCTGCACTATTGCGAGCTGGAAATGCCACTTCCAGTTCAGCTGTGCAGAAGAAGAACAACAAGAAGAAGAAATATCTCGAAATATGTCCGTCAGGCCCCTTCCCTTGAGATAAATCTGCAAATATCTCGGAAACGAAGCGAGCTATGGCAAAATGTTAAGAGACCTTTTTTGTAGAGAATTAAGTTTCCTACTTTTTATGTTCTATAATGTTTTTTGATCAGATGCGTAGTTCTCGAGATATATCAAGATATTTAAAAGTTCCGAAGCCGCACCAACATAATAGAGATACAGAAACACCGTGGCCCCTTTCTTTGAGATAACTCTGCACTATTGCGAGCTGGAAATGCCACTTCCAGTTTAGCTGTGCAGAAGAAGTACAACAAGAAGAAGAAATATCTCGAAATATGTCCGTCAGGCCCCTTCCCTTGAGATAAATCTGCAAATATCTCGTAAACGAAGAGAGCTATGGCAAAATGTTAAGAGACCTTTTTTGTAGAGAATTAAGTTTCCTACTTTTTATGTTCTATGATATTTTTTGATCAGATGCGTAGTTCTCGAGATATATCGAGATATTTAAAAGTTCCGAAGCCGCACCAACATAATAGAGATACAGAAACACCGTGGCCCCTTTCTTTGAGATAACTTTGCACTATTGCGAGCTGTAACTGCCACTTCCAGCTTAGCTGTGCAGAAGAAGAACAACAAGAAGAAGAAATATCTCGAAATATGTCCGTCAGGCCCCTTCCCTTGAGATATATCTGCAAATATCTCGGAAACGAAGCGAGCTATGGCAAAATGTTAAGAGACCTTTTTTGTAGAGAATTATGTTTCCTACAATTTATGTTCTATGATATTTTTTGATCAGAAGCGTAGTTTTCGAGATATATCGAGATATTTAAAAGTTCCGAAGCCGCACCAACATAATAGAGATACAGAAACACCGTGGCCCCTTTCTTTGAGATAACTCTGCCCTAGTGCGAGCCGCAAATGCCACTTCCAGCTTAGCTGTGCAGAAGAAGAACAACAAGAAGAAGAAATATCTCGAAATATGTCCGTCATGCCCCTTCCCTTGAGATAAATCTGCAAATATCTCGGAAACGAAGCGAGCTATGGCAAAATGTTAAGAGACCTTTTTTGTAGAGAATTAAGTTTCCTACAATTTATGTTCTATGATATTTTTTGATCAGATGCGTAGTTCTCGAGATATATCGAGATATTTAAAAGTTCCGAAGACGCACCAACATAATAGAGATACAGAAACACCGTGGCCCCTTTCTTTGAGATAACTCTGCACTATTGCGAGCTGGAAGTGCCACTTCCAGTTTAGCTGTGCAGAAGAAGAACAACAAGAAGAAGAAATATCTCGAAATATGTCCGTCAGGCCCCTTCCCTTGAGATAAATCTGCAAATATCTCGGAAACGAAGCGAGCTATGGCAAAATGTTAAGAGACCTTTTTTGTAGAGAATTATGTTTCCTACTTTTTATGTTCTATGATATTTTTTGATCAGATGCGTAGTTCTCGAGATATATCGAGATATTTAAAAGTTCCGAAGCCGCACCAACAGAATAGAGATACAGAAACACCGTGGCTCCTTTCTTTGAGATAACTCTGCACTATTGCGAGCTGGAAATGCCACTTCCGGTTTAGCTGTGCAGAAGAAGAACAACAAGAAGAAGAAGTATCTCGAAATATGTCCGTCAGGCCCCTTCCCTTGAGATAAATCTGCAAATATCTCGTAAACGAAGAGAGCTATGGCAAAATGTTAAGAGACCTTTTTTGTAGAGAATTAAGTTTCCTACTTTTTATGTTCTATGATATTTTTTGATCAGATGCGCAGTTCTCGAGATATATCAAGATATTTAAAAGTTCCGAAGCCGCACCAACATAATAGAGATACAGAAACACCGTGGCCCCTTTCTTTGAGATAACTCTGCACTATTGCGAGCTGGAAATGCCACTTCCAGTTTAGCTGTGCAGAAGAAGAACAACAAGAAGAAGAAATATCTCGAAATATGTCCGTCAGGCCCCTTCCCTTGAGATAAATCTGCAAATATCTCGGAAACGAAGAGAGCTATGGCAAAATGTTAAGAGACTTTATTTGTAGAGAATTAAGTTTCCTACTTTTTATGTTCTACGATATTTTTTGATCAGATGCGTAGTTCTCGAGATATATCAAGATATTTAAAAGTTCCGAAGCCGCACCAACATAATAGAGATACAGAAACACCGTGGCTCCTTTCTTTGAGATAACTCTGCACTATTGCGAGCTGGAAATGCCACTTCCAGTTTAGCTGTGCAGAAGAGGAACAACAAGAAGAAGAAATATCTCGAAATATGTCCGTCAGGCCCCTTCCCTTGAGATAAATCTGCAAATATCTCGGAAACGAAGCGAGCTATGGCAAAATGTTAAGAGACCTTTTTTGTAGAGAATTAAGTTTCCTACTTTTTATGTTCTATAATGTTTTTTGATCAGATGCGTAGTTCTCGAGATATATCAAGATATTTAAAAGTTCCGAAGCCGCACCAACATAATAGAGATACAGAAACACCGTGGCCCCTTTCTTTGAGATAACTCTGCACTATTGCGAGCTGGAAATGCCATTTCCAGTTTAGCTGTGCAGAAGAAGAACAACAAGAAGAAGAAATATCTCGAAATATGTCCGTCAGGCCCCTTCCCTTGAGATAAATCTGCAAATATCTCGTAAACGAAGAGAGCTATGGCAAAATGTTAAGAGACCTTTTTTGTAGAGAATTAAGTTTCCTACTTTTTATGTTCTATGATATTTTTTGATCAGATGCGTAGTTCTCGAGATATATCAAGATATTTAAAAGTTCCGAAGCCGCACCAACATAATAGAGATACAGAAACACCGTGGCCCCTTTCTTTGAGATAACTCTGCACTATTGCGAGCTGCAAATGCCACTTCCAGCTTAGCTGTGCAGAAGAAGAACAACAAGAAGAAGAAATATCTCGAAATATGTCCGTCAGGCCACTTCCCTTGAGATAAATCTGCAAATATCTCGGAAACGAAGCGAGCTATGGCAAAATGTTAAGAGACTTTATTTGTAGAGAATTAAGTTTCCTACTTTTTATGTTCTACGATATTTTTTGATCAGATGCGTAGTTCTCGAGATATATCAAGATATTTAAAAGTTCCGAAGCCGCACCAACATAATAGAGATACAGAAACACCGTGGCTCCTTTCTTTGAGATAACTCTGCACTATTGCGAGCTGGAAATGCCACTTCCAGTTCAGCTGTGCAGAAGAAGAACAACAAGAAGAAGAAATATCTCGAAATATGTCCGTCAGGCCCCTTCCCTTGAGATAAATCTGCAAATATCTCGGAAACGAAGCGAGCTATGGCAAAATGTTAAGAGACCTTTTTTGTAGAGAATTAAGTTTCCTACTTTTTATGTTCTATAATGTTTTTTGATCAGATGCGTAGTTCTCGAGATATATCAAGATATTTAAAAGTTCCGAAGCCGCACCAACATAATAGAGATACAGAAACACCGTGGCCCCTTTCTTTGAGATAACTCTGCACTATTGCGAGCTGGAAATGCCACTTCCAGCTTAGCTGTGCAGAAGAAGAACAACAAGAAGAAGAAATATCTCGAAATATGTCCGTCATGCCCCTTCCCTTGAGATAAATCTGCAAATATCTCGGAAACGAAGCTAGCTATGGCAAAATGTTAAGAGACCTTTTTTGTAGAGAATTAAGTTTCCTACAATTTATGTTCTATGATATTTTTTGATCAGATGCGTAGTTCTCGAGATATATCAAGATATTTAAAAGTTCCGAAGCCGCACCAACATAATAGAGATACAGAAACACCGTGGCCCCTTTCTTTGAGATAACTCTGCACTATTGCGAGCTGCAAATGCCACTTCCAGCTTAGCTGTGCAGAAGAAGAACAACAAGAAGAAGAAATATCTCGAAATATGTCCGTCAGGCCACTTCCCTTGAGATAAATCTGCAAATATCTCGGAAACGAAGCGAGCTATGGCAAAATGTTAAGAGACTTTATTTGTAGAGAATTAAGTTTCCTACTTTTTATGTTCTACGATATTTTTTGATCAGATGCGTAGTTCTCGAGATATATCAAGATATTTAAAAGTTCCGAAGCCGCACCAACATAATAGAGATACAGAAACACCGTGGCTCCTTTCTTTGAGATAACTCTGCACTATTGCGAGCTGGAAATGCCACTTCCAGTTCAGCTGTGCAGAAGAAGAACAACAAGAAGAAGAAATATCTCGAAATATGTCCGTCAGGCCCCTTCCCTTGAGATAAATCTGCAAATATCTCGTAAACGAAGAGAGCTATGGCAAAATGTTAAGAGACCTATTTTGTAGAGAATTAAGTTTCCTACTTTTTATGTTCTATGATATTTTTTGATCAGATGCGTAGTTCTCGAGATATATCGAGATATTTAAAAGTTCCGAAGCCGCACCAACATAATAGAGATACAGAAACACCGTGGCCCCTTTCTTTGAGATAACTTTGCACTATTGCGAGCTGTAACTGCCACTTCCAGCTTAGCTGTGCAGAAGAAGAACAACAAGAAGAAGAAATATCTCGAAATATGTCCGTCAGGCCCCTTCCCTTGAGATATATCTGCAAATATCTCGGAAACGAAGCGAGCTATGGCAAAATGTTAAGAGACCTTTTTTGTAGAGAATTATGTTTCCTACAATTTATGTTCTATGATATTTTTTGATCAGAAGCGTAGTTTTCGAGATATATCGAGATATTTAAAAGTTCCGAAGCCGCACCAACATAATAGAGATACAGAAACACCGTGGCCCCTTTCTTTGAGATAACTCTGCACTAGTGCGAGCCGCAAATGCCACTTCCAGCTTAGCTGTGCAGAAGAAGAACAACAAGAAGAAGAAATATCTCGAAATATGTCCGTCATGCCCCTTCCCTTGAGATAAATCTGCAAATATCTCGGAAACGAAGCGAGCTATGGCAAAATGTTAAGAGACCTTTTTTGTAGAGAATTAAGTTTCCTACAATTTATGTTCTATGATATTTTTTGATCAGATGCGTAGTTCTCGAGATATATCGAGATATTTAAAAGTTCCGAAGACGCACCAACATAATAGAGATACAGAAACACCGTGGCCCCTTTCTTTGAGATAACTCTGCACTATTGCGAGCTGGAAGTGCCACTTCCAGTTTAGCTGTGCAGAAGAAGAACAACAAGAAGAAGAAATATCTCGAAATATGTCCGTCAGGCCCCTTCCCTTGAGATAAATCTGCAAATATCTCGGAAACGAAGCGAGCTATGGCAAAATGTTAAGAGACCTTTTTTGTAGAGAATTATGTTTCCTACTTTTTATGTTCTATGATATTTTTTGATCAGATGCGTAGTTCTCGAGATATATCGAGATATTTAAAAGTTCCGAAGCCGCACCAACAGAATAGAGATACAGAAACACCGTGGCTCCTTTCTTTGAGATAACTCTGCACTATTGCGAGCTGGAAATGCCACTTCCGGTTTAGCTGTGCAGAAGAAGAACAACAAGAAGAAGAAGTATCTCGAAATATGTCCGTCAGGCCCCTTCCCTTGAGATAAATCTGCAAATATCTCGTAAACGAAGAGAGCTATGGCAAAATGTTAAGAGACCTTTTTTGTAGAGAATTAAGTTTCCTACTTTTTATGTTCTATGATATTTTTTGATCAGATGCGCAGTTCTCGAGATATATCAAGATATTTAAAAGTTCCGAAGCCGCACCAACATAATAGAGATACAGAAACACCGTGGCCCCTTTCTTTGAGATAACTCTGCACTATTGCGAGCTGGAAATGCCACTTCCAGTTTAGCTGTGCAGAAGAAGAACAACAAGAAGAAGAAATATCTCGAAATATGTCCGTCAGGCCCCTTCCCTTGAGATAAATCTGCAAATATCTCGGAAACGAAGAGAGCTATGGCAAAATGTTAAGAGACCTTTTTTGTAGAGAATTAAGTTTCCTACTTTTTATGTTCTATGATATTTTTTGATCAGATGCGCAGTTCTCGAGATATATCAAGATATTTAAAAGTTCCGAAGCCGCACCAACATAATAGAGATACAGAAACACCGTGGCCCCTTTCTTTGAGATAACTCTGCACTATTGCGAGCTGGAAACGCCACTTCCAGTTTAGCTGTGCAGAAGAAGAACAACAAGAAGAAGAAATATCTCGAAATATGTCCGTTAGGCCCCTTCCCTTGAGATAAATCTGCAAATATCAAGGAAACGAAGCGAGCTATGGCAAAATGTTAAGAGACCTTTTTTGTAGAGAATTATGTTTCCTACTTTTTATGTTCTATGATATTTTTTGATCAGAGTCGCAGTTCTCGAGATATATCAAGATATTTAAAAGTTCCGAAGCCGCACCAACATAATAGAGATACAGAAACACCGTGGCCCCTTTCTTTGAGATAACTCTGCACTATTGCGAGCTGCAAATGCCACTTCCAGCTTAGCTGTGCAGAAGAAGAACAACAAGAAGAAGAAATATCTCGAAATATGTCCGTCAGGCCACTTCCCTTGAGATAAATCTGCAAATATCTCGGAAACGAAGCGAGCTATGGCAAAATGTTAAGAGACTTTATTTGTAGAGAATTAAGTTTCCTACTTTTTATGTTCTACGATATTTTTTGATCAGATGCGTAGTTCTCGAGATATATCAAGATATTTAAAAGTTCCGAAGCCGCACCAACATAATAGAGATACAGAAACACCGTGGCTCCTTTCTTTGAGATAACTCTGCACTATTGCGAGCTGGAAATGCCACTTCCAGTTTAGCTGTGCAGAAGAAGAACAACAAGAAGAAGAAATATCTCGAAATATGTCCGTCAGGCCCCTTCCCTTGAGATAAATCTGCAAATATCTCGGAAACGAAGCGAGCTATGGCAAAATGTTAAGAGACCTTTTTTGTAGAGAATTAAGTTTCCTACTTTTTATGTTCTATAATGTTTTTTGATCAGATGCGTAGTTCTCGAGATATATCAAGATATTTAAAAGTTCCGAAGCCGCACCAACATAATAGAGATACAGAAACACCGTGGCCCCTTTCTTTGAGATAACTCTGCACTATTGCGAGCTGGAAATGCCACTTCCAGCTTAGCTGTGCAGAAGAAGAACAACAAGAAGAAGAAATATCTCGAAATATGTCCGTCTGGCCCCTTCCCTTGAGATAAATCTGCAAATATCTCGGAAACGAAGCGAGCTATGGCAAAATCTTAAGAGACCTTTTTTGTAGAGAATTAAGTTTCCTACTTTTTATGTTCTATGATATTTTTTGATCAGATGCGCAGTTCTCGAGATATATCAAGATATTTAAAAGTTCCGAAGCCGCACCAACATAATAGAGATACAGAAACACCGTGGCCCCTTTCTTTGAGATAACTCTACACTATTGCGAGCTGCAAATGCCACTTCCAGCTTAGCTGTGCAGAAGAAGAACAACAAGAAGAAGAAATATCTCGAAATATGTCCGTCAGGCCCCTTCCCTTGAGATAAATCTGCAAATATCTCGGAAACGAAGAGAGCTATGGCAAAATGTTAAGAGACCTTTTTTGTAGAGAATTAAGTTTCCTACTTTTTATGTTCTATGATATTTTTTGATCAGATGCGTAGTTCTCGAGATATATCAAGATATTTAAAAGTTCCGAAGCCGCACCAACATAATAGAGATACAGAAACACCGTGGACCCTTTCTTTGAGATAACTCTGCACTATTGCGAGCTGGAAATGCCACTTCCAGTTTAGCTGTGCAGAAGAAGAACAACAAGAAGAAGAAATATCTCGAAATATGTCCGTCATGCCCCATCCCTTGAGATAAATCTGCAAATATCTCGGAAACGAAGCGAGCTATGGCAAAATGTTAAGAGACCTTTTTTGTAGAGAATTAAGTTTCCTACTTTTTATGTTCTATGATATTTTTTGATCAGATGCGTAGTTCTCGAGATATATCAAGATATTTAGAAGTTCCGAAGCCGCACCAACATAATAGAGATACAGAAACACCGTGGCCCCTTTCTTTGAGATAACGCTGCACTAGTGCGAGCCGCAAATGCCACTTCCAGCTTAGCTGTGCAGAAGAAGAACAACAAGAAGAAGAAATATCTCGAAATATGTCCGTCAGGCCCCTTCCCTTGAGATAAATCTGCAAATATCTCGTAAACGAAGAGAGCTATGGCAAAATGTTAAGAGACCTTTTTTGTAGAGAATTAAGTTTCCTACTTTTTATGTTCTATGATATTTTTTGATCAGATGCGCAGTTCTCGAGATATATCAAGATATTTAAAAGTTCCGAAGCCGCACCAACATAATAGAGATACAGAAACACCGTGGCCCCTTTCTTTGAGATAACTCTGCACTATTGCGAGCTGCAAATGCCACTTCCAGTTTAGCTGTGCAGAAGAAGAACAACAAGAAGAAGAAATATCTCGAAATATGTCCGTTAGGCCCCTTCCCTTGAGATAAACCTGCAAATATCTCGGAAACGAAGCGAGCTATGGCAAAATGTTAAGAGACCTTTTTTGTAGAGAATTAAGTTTCCTACTTTTTATGTTCTATGATATTTTTTGATCAGATGCGCAGTTCTCGAGATATATCAAGATATTTAAAAGTTCCGAAGCCGCACCAACATAATAGAGATACAGAAACACCGTGGCCCCTTTCTTTGAGATAACTTTGCACTATTGCGAGCTGTAAATGCCACTTCCAGCTTAGCTGTGCAGAAGAAGAACAACAAGAAGAAGAAATATCTCGAAATATGTCCGTCAGGCCCCTTCCCTTGAGATATATCTGCAAATATCTCGGAAACGAAGCGAGCTATGGCAAAATGTTAAGAGACCTTTTTTGTAGAGAATTAAGTTTCCTACTTTTTATGTTCTATGATATTTTTTGATCAGATGCGTAGTTCTCGAGATATATCAAGATATTTAGAAGTTCCGAAGCCGCACCAACATAATAGAGATACAGAAACACCGTGGCCCCTTTCTTTGAGATAACGCTGCACTAGTGCGAGCCGCAAATGCCACTTCCAGCTTAGCTGTGCAGAAGAAGAACAACAAGAAGAAGAAATATCTCGAAATATGTCCGTCAGGCCCCTTCCCTTGAGATAAATCTGCAAATATCTCGGAAACGAAGCGAGCTATGGCAAAATCTTAAGAGACCTTTTTTGTAGAGAATTAAGTTTCCTACTTTTTATGTTCTATGATATTTTTTGATCAGATGCGCAGTTCTCGAGATATATCAAGATATTTAAAAGTTCCGAAGCCGCACCAACATAATAGAGATACAGAAACACCGTGGCCCCTTTCTTTGAGATAACTTTGCACTATTGCGAGCTGTAAATGCCACTTCCAGCTTAGCTGTGCAGAAGAAGAACAACAAGAAGAAGAAATATCTCGAAATATGTCCGTCAGGCCCCTTCCCTTGAGATATATCTGCAAATATCTCGGAAACGAAGCGAGCTATGGCAAAATGTTAAGAGACCTTTTTTGTAGAGAATTAAGTTTCCTACTTTTTATGTTCTATGATATTTTTTGATCAGATGCGTAGTTCTCGAGATATATCAAGATATTTAAAAGTTCCGAAGCCGCACCAACATAATAGAGATACAGAAACACCGTGGCCCCTTTCTTTGAGATAACTCTGCACTATTGCGAGCTGCAAATGCCACTTCCAGCTTAGCTGTGCAGAAGAAGAACAACAAGAAGAAGAAATATCTCGAAATATGTCCGTCAGGCCCCTTCCCTTGAGATAAATCTGCATATATCTCGGAAGCGAAGCGAGCTATGGCAAAATGTTAAGAGACCTTTTTTGTAGAGAATTAAGTTTCCTACTTTTTATGTTCGATGATATTTTTTGATCAGATGCGTAGTTCTCGAGATATATCAAGATATTTAAAAGTTCCGAAGCTGCACCAACATAATAGAGGTACAGAAACACCGTGGCCTCTTTCTTTGAGATAACTCTGCACTATTGCGAGCTGCAAATGCCACTTCGAGCTTAGCTGTGCAGAAGAAGAACAACAAGAAGAAGAAATATCTCGAAATATGTCCGTCAGACCCCTTCCCTTGAGATGAATCTGCAAATATCTCGGAAACGAAGCGAGCTATGGCAAAATGTTAAGAGACCTTTTTTGTAGAGAATAATGTTTCCTACAATTTGCGTTCTATGATATTTTTTGATCAGAAGCGTAGTTCTCGAGATATATCAAGATATTAAAAAGTTCCGAAGCCGCACCAACATAATAGAGATACAGAAACACCGTGGCCCCTTTCTTTGAGATAACTCTGCACTAGTGCGAGCCGCAAATGCCACTTCCAGCTTAGCTGTGCAGAAGAAGAACAACAAGAAGAAGAAATATCTCGAAATATGTCCGTCAGGCCCCTTCCCTTGAGATAAATCTGCAAATATCTCGGAAACGAAGCGAGCTATGGCAAAATGTTAAGAGACCTTTTTTGTAGAGAATTAAGTTTCCTACTTTTTATGTTCTATGATATTTTTCGATCAGAGGCGTAGTTCTCGAGATATATCAAGATATTTAAAAGTTCCGAAGCCGCACCAACATAATAGAGATACAGAAACACCGTGGCCCCTTTCTTTGAGATAACTCTGCACGATTGCGAGCTGGAAATGCCACTTCCAGTTTAGCTGTGCGGAAGAAGAACAACAAGAAGAAGAAATATCTCGAAATATGTCCATCAGGACCCTTCCCTTCAGATAAATCTGCAAGTATCTTGGAAACGAAGCGAGCTATGGCAAAATGTTAAGAGACCTCTTTGGATGGAATTATGTTTCCTACTTTTTATGTTCTATGATATTTTTTGATCAGACGCGTAGTTCTCGAGATATATCAAGATATTTAAAAGTTCCGAAGCCGCACCAACATAATAGAGATACAGAAACACCGTGGCCCCTTTCTTTGAGATAACTCTGCACTATTGCGAGCTGCAAATGCCACTTCCAGCTTAGCTGTGCAGAAGAAGAACAACAAGAAGAAGAAATATCTCGAAATATGTCCGTCAGGCCCCTTCCCTTGAGATAAATCTGCAAATATCTCGGAAACGAAGCGAGCTATGGCAAAATGTTGAGAGACCTTTTTTGTAGAGAATTAAGTTTCCTACGTTTTATGTTCTATGATATTTTTTGATCAGATGCGTAGTTCTCGAGATATATCAAGATATTTAAAAGTTCCGAAGCCGCACCAACATAATAGAGATACAGAAACACCGTGGCCCCTTTCTTTGAGATAACTCTGCACTATTGCGAGCTGGAAATGCCACTTCCAGCTTAGCTGTGCAGAAGAAGAACATCAAGAAGAAGAAATATCTCGAAATATGTCCGTCAGGCCCCTTCCCTTGAGATAAATCTGCAAATATCTCGGAAACGAAGAGAGCTATGGCAAAATGTTAAGAGACCTTTTTTGTAGAGAATGAAGTTTCCTACTTTTTATGTTCTATGACATTTTTTGATCTGATGCGTAGTTCTCGAGATATATCAAGATATTTAAAAGTTCCGAAGCCGCACCAACATAATAGAGATACAGAAACACCGTGGCCCCTTTCTTTGAGATAACTCTGCAGTATTGCGAGCTGTAAATGCCACTTCCAGCTTAGCTGTGCAGAAGAAGAACAACAAGAAGAAGAAATATCTCGAAATATGTCCGTCGGGCCCCTTCCCTTGAGATAAATCTGCAAATATCTCGGAAACGAAGAGAGCTATGGCAAAATGTTAAGAGACCTTTTTTGTAGAGAATTAAGTTTCCTACTTTTTATGTTCTATGATATTTTTTGATCTGATGCGTAGTTCTCGAGATATATCAAGATATTTAAAAGTTCCGAAGGCGCACCAACATAATAGAGATACAGAAACACCGTGGCCCCTTTCTTTGAGATAACTCTGCACTATTGCGAGCTGTAAATGCCACTTCCAGCTTAGCTGTGCAGAAGAAGAACAACAAGAAGAAGAAATATCTCGAAATATGTCCGTCAGGCCCCTTCCCTTGAGATATATCTGCAAATATCTCGGAAACGAAGCGAGCTATGGCAAAATGTTAAGAGACCTTTTTTGTAGAGAATTATGTTTCCTACGACTTATGTTCTATGATATTTTTTGATCAGAAGCGTAGTTTTCGAGTTATATCGAGATATTTAAAAGTTCCGAAGCCGCACCAACATAATAGAGGTACAGAAACACCGTGGCCCCTTTCGTTGAGATAACTGTGCACTAGTGCGAGCCGCAAATGCCACTTCCAGCTTAGCTGTGCAGAAGAAGAACAACAAGAAGAAGAAATATCTCGAAATATGTCCGTCAGGCCCCTTCCCTTGAGATAAATCTGCAAATATCTCGGAAACGAAGCGAGCTATGGCAAAATGTTAAGAGACGTTTTTTGTAGAGAATTATGTTTACTACAATTTATGTTCTATGATATTTTTTGATCAGAAGCGTAGTTTTCGAGATATATCGAGATATTTAAAAGTTCCGAAGCCGCACCAACATAATAGGGATACAGAAACACCGTGGCCCCTTTCTTTGAGATAACTCTGCACTAGTGCGAGCCGCAAATGCCACTTCCAGCTTAGCTGTGCAGAAGAAGAACAACAAGAAGAAGAAATATCTCGAAATATGTCCGTCAGGCCCCTTCCCTTGAGATAAATCTGCAAATATCTCGGAAACGAAGCGAGCTATGGCCAATTGTTAGGAGACCTTTTTTGTAGAGAATTAAGTTTCCTACTTTTTATGTTCTATGATATTTTTTGATCAGATGCGTAGTTCTCGAGATATATCAAGATATTTAAAAGTTCCGAAGCCGCACCAACATAATAGAGATACAGAAACACCGTGGCCCCTTTCTTTGAGATAACTCTGCACTATTGCGAGCTGTAAATGCCACTTCCAGCTTAGGTGTGCAGAAGAAGAACAACAAGAAGAAGAAATATCTCGAAATATGTCCGTCAGGCCAGTTCCTTTGAGTTGAATCTGCAAATATCTCGGAAACGAAGCGAGCTATGGCAAAATGTTCAGAGACCTTTTTTGTAGAGAATTATGTTTCGTACAATTTATGTTCTATGATATTTTTTGGTCAGAAGCGTAGTTTTCGAGATATATCGAGATATTTAAAAGTTCCAAAGCCGCACCAACATAATAGAGATACAGAAACACCGTGGCCCCTTTCTTTGAGATAACTCTGCACTAGTGCGAGCCGCAAATGCCACTTCCAGCTTAGCTGTGCAGAAGAAGAACAACAAGAAGAAGAAATATCTCGAAATATGTCCGTCAGGCCCCTTCCCTTGAGATAAATCTGCAAATATCTCGGAAACGAAGCGAGCTATGCCAAAATGTTGAGAGACCTTTTTTGTAGAGAATTAAGTTTCCTACGTTTTATGTTCTATGATATTTTTTGATCAGATGCGTAGTTCTCGAGATATATCAAGATATTTAAAAGTTCCGAAGCCGCACCAACATAATAGAGATACAGAAACACCGTGGCCCCTTTCTTTGAGATAACTCTGCACTATTGCGAGCTGGAAATGCCACTTCCAGCTTAGCTGTGCAGAAGAAGAACATCAAGAAGAAGAAATATCTCGAAATATGTCCGTCAGGCCCCTTCCCTTGAGATAAATCTGCAAATATCTCGGAAACGAAGAGAGCTATGGCAAAATGTTAAGAGACCTTTTTTGTAGAGAATTAAGTTTCCTACTTTTTATGTTCTATGATATTTTTTGATCTGATGCGTAGTTCTCGAGATATATCAAGATATTTAAAAGTTCCGAAGCCGCACCAACATAATAGAGATACAGAAACACCGTGGCCCCTTTCTTTGAGATAACTCTGCACTATTGCGAGCTGTAAATGCCACTTCCAGCTTAGCTGTGCAGAAGAAGAACAACAAGAAAAAGAAATATCTCGAAATATGTCCGTCAGGCCCCTTCCCTTGAGATATATCTGCAAATATCTCGGAAACGAAGCGAGCTATGGCAAAATGTTAAGAGACCTTTTTTGTAGAGAATTATGTTTCCTACAATTTATGTTCTATGATATTTTTTGATCAGAAGCGTAGTTTTCGAGATATATCGAGATATTTAAAAGTTCCGAAGCCGCACCAACATAATAGAGGTACAGAAACACCGTGGCCCCTTTCGTTGAGATAACTGTGCACTAGTGCGTGCCGCAAATGCCACTTCCAGCTTAGCTGTGCAGAAGAAGAACAACAAGAAGAAGAAATATCTCGAAATATGTCCGTCAGGCCAGTTCCTTTGAGTTGAATCTGCAAATATCTCGGAAACGAAGCGAGCTATGGCAAAATGTTAAGAGACCTTTTTTGTAGAGAATTATGTTTCGTACAATTTATGTTCTATGATATTTTTTGGTCAGAAGCGTAGTTTTCGAGATATATCGAGATATTTAAAAGTTCCAAAGCCGCACCAACATAATAGAGATACAGAAACACCGTGGCCCCTTTCTTTGAGATAACTCTGCACTAGTGCGAGCCGCATATGCCACTTCCAGCTTAGCTGTGCAGAAGAAGAACAACAAGAAGAAGAAATATCTCGAAATATGTCCGTCAGGCCCCTTCCCTTGAGATAAATCTGCAAATATCTCGGAAACGAAGCGAGCTATGCCAAAATGTTGAGAGACCTTTTTTGTAGAGAATTAAGTTTCCTACGTTTTATGTTCTATGATATTTTTTGATCAGATGCGTAGTTCTCGAGATATATCAAGATATTTAAAAGTTCCGAAGCCGCACCAACATAATAGAGATACAGAAACACCGTGGCCCCTTTCTTTGAGATAACTCTGCACTATTGCGAGCTGGAAATGCCACTTCCAGCTTAGCTGTGCAGAAGAAGAACATCAAGAAGAAGAAATATCTCGAAATATGTCCGTCAGGCCCCTTCCCTTGAGATAAATCTGCAAATATCTCGGAAACGAAGAGAGCTATAGCAAAATGTTAAGAGACCTTTTTTGTAGAGAATTAAGTTTCCTACTTTTTATGTTCTATGATATTTTTTGATCAGATGCGCAGTTCTCGAGATATATCAAGATATTTAAAAGTTCCGAAGCCGCACCAACATAATAGAGATACAGAAACACCGTGGCCCCTTTCTTTGAGATAACTTTGCACTATTGCGAGCTGTAAATGCCAGTTCCAGCTTAGCTGTGCAGAAGAAGAACAACAAGAAGAAGAAATATCTCGAAATATGTCCGTCAGGTCCCTTCCCTTCAGATATATCTGCAAATATCTCGGAAACGAAGCGAGCTATGGCAAAATGTTAAGAGACCTTTTTTGTAGAGAATTAAGTTTCCTACTTTTTATGTTCTATGATATTTTTTGATCAGATGCGTAGTTCTCGAGATATATCAAGATATTTAAAAGTTCCGAAGCCGCACCAACATAATAGAGATACAGAAACACCGTGGCCCCTTTCTTTGAGATAACGCTGCACTAGTGCGAGCCGCAAATGCCACTTCCAGCTTAGCTGTGCAGAAGAAGAACAACAAGAAGAAGAAATATCTCGAAATATGTCCGTCAGGCCCCTTCCCTTGAGATAAATCTGCAAATATCTCGGAAACCAAGCGAGCTATGGCAAAATCTTAAGAGACCTTTTTTGTAGAGAATTAAGTTTCCTACTTTTTATGTTCTATGATATTTTTTGATCAGATGCGCAGTTCTCGAGATATATCAAGATATTTAAAAGTTCCGAAGCCGCACCAACATAATAGAGATACAGAAACACCGTGGCCCCTTTCTTTGAGATAACTTTGCACTATTGCGAGCTGTAAATGCCACTTCCAGCTTAGCTGTGCAGAAGAAGAACAACAAGAAGAAGAAATATCTCGAAATATGTCCGTCAGGCCCCTTCCCTTGAGATATATCTGCAAATATCTCGGAAACGAAGCGAGCTATGGCAAAATGTTAAGAGACCTTTTTTGTAGAGAATTAAGTTTCCTACTTTTTATGTTCTATGATATTTTTTGATCAGATGCGTAGTTCTCGAGATATATCAAGATATTTAAAAGTTCCGAAGCCGCACCAACATAATAGAGATACAGAAACACCGTGGCCCCTTTCTTTGAGATGACTCTGCACTAGTGCGAGCCGCAAATGCCACTTCCATCTTAGCTGTGCAGAAGAAGAACAACAAGAAGAAGAAATATCTCGAAATATGTCCGTCAGGCCCCTTCCCTTGAGATAAATATGCAAATATCTCGGAAACGAAGCGAGCTATGGCAAAATGTTAAGAGACCTTTTTTGTAGAGAATTAAGTTTCCTACTTTTTATGTTCTATGATATTTTTTGATCTGATGCGTAGTTCTCGAGATATATCAAGATATTTAAAAGTTCCGAAGCCGCACCAACATAATAGAGATACAGAAACACCGTGGCCCCTTTCTTTGAGATAACTCTGCACTATTGCGAGCTGCAAATGCCACTTCCAGCTTAGCTGTGCAGAAGAAGAACAACAAGAAGAAGAAATTTCTCGAAATATGTCCGTCAGGCCCCTTCCCTTGAGATAAATCTGCATATATCTCGGAAGCGAAGCGAGCTATGGCAAAATGTTAAGAGACCTTTTTTGTAGAGAATTAAGTTTCCTACTTTTTATGTTCGATGATATTTTTTGATCAGATGCGTAGTTCTCGAGATATATCAAGATATTTAAAAGTTCCGAAGCTGCACCAACATAATAGAGGTACAGAAACACCGTGGCCTCTTTCTTTGAGATAACTCTGCACTATTGCGAGCTGCAAATGCCACTTCGAGCTTAGCTGTGCAGAAGAAGAACAACAAGAAGAAGAAATATCTCGAAATATGTCCGTCAGACCCCTTCCCTTGAGATGAATCTGCAAATATCTCGGAAACGAAGCGAGCTATGGCAAAATGTTAAGAGACCTTTTTTGTAGAGAATAATGTTTCCTACAATTTACGTTCTATGATATTTTTTGATCAGAAGCGTAGTTCTCGAGATATATCAAGATATTAAAAAGTTCCGAAGCCGCACCAACATAATAGAGATACAGAAACACCGTGGCCCCTTTCTTTGAGATAACCCTGCACTAGTGCGAGCCGCAAATGCCACTTCCATCTTAGCTGTGCAGAAGAAGAACAACAAGAAGAAGAAATATCTCGAAATATGTCCGTCAGGCCCCTTCCCTTGAGATAAATATGCAAATATCTCGGAAACGAAGCGAGCTATGGCAAAATGTTAAGAGACCTTTTTTGTAGAGAATTAAGTTTCCTACTTTTTATGTTCTATGATATTTTTTGATCTGATGCGTAGTTCTCGAGATATATCAAGATATTTAAAAGTTCCGAAGCCGCACCAACATAATAGAGATACAGAAACACCGTGGCCCCTTTCTTTGAGATAACTCTGCACTATTGCGAGCTGTAAATGCCACTTCCAGCTTAGCTGTGCAGAAGAAGAACAACAAGAAGAAGAAATATCTCGAAATATGTCCGTCAGGCCCCTTCCCTTGAGATATATCTGCAAATATCTCGGAAACGAAGCGAGCTATGGCAAAATGTTAAGAGACCTTTTTTGTAGAGAATTATGTTTCCTACAATTTATCTTCTATGATATTTTTTGATCAGAAGCGTAGTTTTCGAGATATATCGAGATATTTAAAGGTTCCGAAGCCGCACCAACATAATAGAGATACAGAAACACCGTGGCCCCTTTCTTTGAGATAACTCTGCACTAGTGTGAGCCGCAAATGCCACTTCCAGCTTAGCTGTGCAGAAGAAGAACAACAAGAAGAAGAAATATCTCGAAATATGTCCGTCAGGCCCCTTCCCTTGAGATAAATCTGCAAATATCTCGGAAACGAAGCGAGCTATGGCAAAATGTTAAGAGACCTTTTTTGTAGAGAATTAGGTTTCCTACTTTTTATGTTCTATGATATTTTTTGATCAGATGCGTAGTTCTCGAGATATATCAAGATATTTAAAAGTTCCGAAGCCGCACCAACATAATAGAGATACAGAAACACCGTGGCCCCTTTCTTTGAGATAACACTGCACTAGTGCGAGCCGCAAATGCCACTTCCAGCTTAGCTGTGCAGAAGAAGAACAACAAGAAGAAGAAATATCTCGAAATATGTCCGTCAGGCCCCTTCCCTTGAGATAAATCTGCAAATATCTCGGAAACGAAGCGAGCTATGGCAAAATCTTAAGAGACCTTTTTTGTAGAGAATTAAGTTTCCTACTTTTTATGTTCTATGTTATTTTTTGATCAGATGCGCAGTTCTCGAGATATATCAAGATATTTAAAAGTTCCGAAGCCGCACCAACATAATAGAGATACAGAAACACCGTGGCCCCTTTCTTTGAGATAACTTTGCACTATTGCGAGCTGTAAATGCCACTTCCAGCTTAGCTGTGCAGAAGAAGAACAACAAGAAGAAGAAATATCTCGAAATATGTCCGTCAGGCCCCTTCCCTTGAGATATATCTGCAAATATCTCGGAAACGAAGCGAGCTATGGCAAAATGTTAAGAGACCTTTTTTGTAGAGAATTAAGTTTCCTACTTTTTATGTTGTATGATATTTTTTGATCAGATGCGTAGTTCTCGAGATATATCAAGATATTTAAAAGTTCCGAAGCCGCACCAACATAATAGAGATACAGAAACACCGTGGCCCCTTTCTTTGAGATAACTCTGCACTATTGCGAGCTGCAAATGCCACTTCCAGCTTAGCTGTGCAGAAGAAGAACAACAAGAAGAAGAAATATCTCGAAATATGTCCGTCAGGCCCCTTCCCTTGAGATAAATCTGCATATATCTCGGAAGCGAAGCGAGCTATGGCAAAATGTTAAGAGACCTTTTTTGTAGAGAATTAAGTTTCCTACTTTTTATGTTCGATGATATTTTTTGATCAGATGCGTAGTTCTCGAGATATATCAAGATATTTAAAAGTTCCGAAGCTGCACCAACATAATAGAGGTACAGAAACACCGTGGCCTCTTTCTTTGAGATAACTCTGCACTATTGCGAGCTGCAAATGCCACTTCGAGCTTAGCTGTGCAGAAGAAGAACAACAAGAAGAAGAAATATCTCGAAATATGTCCGTCAGACCCCTTCCCTTGAGATGAATCTGCAAATATCTCGGAAACGAAGCGAGCTATGGCAAAATGTTAAGAGACCTTTTTTGTAGAGAATAATGTTTCCTACAATTTACGTTCTATGATATTTTTTGATCAGAAGCGTAGTTCTCGAGATATATCAAGATATTAAAAAGTTCCGAAGCCGCACCAACATAATAGAGATACAGAAACACCGTGGCCCCTTTCTTTGAGATAACTCTGCACTAGTGCGAGCCGCAAATGCCACTTCCATCTTAGCTGTGCAGAAGAAGAACAACAAGAAGAAGAAATATCTCGAAATATGTCCGTCAGGCCCCTTCCCTTGAGATAAATATGCAAATATCTCGGAAACGAAGCGAGCTATGGCAAAATGTTAAGAGACCTTTTTTGTAGAGAATTAAGTTTCCTACTTTTTATGTTCTATGATATTTTTTGATCTGATGCGTAGTTCTCGAGATATATCAAGATATTTAAAAGTTCCGAAGCCGCACCAACATAATAGAGATACAGAAACACCGTGGCCCCTTTCTTTGAGATAACCCTGCACTAGTGCGAGCCGCAAATGCCACTTCCATCTTAGCTGTGCAGAAGAAGAACAACAAGAAGAAGAAATATCTCGAAATATGTCCGTCAGGCCCCTTCCCTTGAGATAAATATGCAAATATCTCGGAAACGAAGCGAGCTATGGCAAAATGTTAAGAGACCTTTTTTGTAGAGAATTAAGTTTCCTACTTTTTATGTTCTATGATATTTTTTGATCTGATGCGTAGTTCTCGAGATATATCAAGATATTTAAAAGTTCCGAAGCCGCACCAACATAATAGAGATACAGAAACACCGTGGCCCCTTTCTTTGAGATAACTCTGCACTATTGCGAGCTGTAAATGCCACTTCCAGCTTAGCTGTGCAGAAGAAGAACAACAAGAAGAAGAAATATCTCGAAATATGTCCGTCAGGCCCCTTCCCTTGAGATATATCTGCAAATATCTCGGAAACGAAGCGAGCTATGGCAAAATGTTAAGAGACCTTTTTTGTAGAGAATTATGTTTCCTACAATTTATCTTCTATGATATTTTTTGATCAGAAGCGTAGTTTTCGAGATATATCGAGATATTTAAAGGTTCCGAAGCCGCACCAACATAATAGAGATACAGAAACACCGTGGCCCCTTTCTTTGAGATAACTCTGCACTAGTGTGAGCCGCAAATGCCACTTCCAGCTTAGCTGTGCAGAAGAAGAACAACAAGAAGAAGAAATATCTCGAAATATGTCCGTCAGGCCCCTTCCCTTGAGATAAATCTGCAAATATCTCGGAAACGAAGCGAGCTATGGCAAAATGTTAAGAGACCTTTTTTGTAGAGAATTAGGTTTCCTACTTTTTATGTTCTATGATATTTTTTGATCAGATGCGTAGTTCTCGAGATATATCAAGATATTTAAAAGTTCCGAAGCCGCACCAACATAATAGAGATACAGAAACACCGTGGCCCCTTTCTTTGAGATAACACTGCACTAGTGCGAGCCGCAAATGCCACTTCCAGCTTAGCTGTGCAGAAGAAGAACAACAAGAAGAAGAAATATCTCGAAATATGTCCGTCAGGCCCCTTCCCTTGAGATAAATCTGCAAATATCTCGGAAACGAAGCGAGCTATGGCAAAATCTTAAGAGACCTTTTTTGTAGAGAATTAAGTTTCCTACTTTTTATGTTCTATGTTATTTTTTGATCAGATGCGCAGTTCTCGAGATATATCAAGATATTTAAAAGTTCCGAAGCCGCACCAACATAATAGAGATACAGAAACACCGTGGCCCCTTTCTTTGAGATAACTTTGCACTATTGCGAGCTGTAAATGCCACTTCCAGCTTAGCTGTGCAGAAGAAGAACAACAAGAAGAAGAAATATCTCGAAATATGTCCGTCAGGCCCCTTCCCTTGAGATATATCTGCAAATATCTCGGAAACGAAGCGAGCTATGGCAAAATGTTAAGAGACCTTTTTTGTAGAGAATTAAGTTTCCTACTTTTTATGTTGTATGATATTTTTTGATCAGATGCGTAGTTCTCGAGATATATCAAGATATTTAAAAGTTCCGAAGCCGCACCAACATAATAGAGATACAGAAACACCGTGGCCCCTTTCTTTGAGATAACTCTGCACTATTGCGAGCTGCAAATGCCACTTCCAGCTTAGCTGTGCAGAAGAAGAACAACAAGAAGAAGAAATATCTCGAAATATGTCCGTCAGGCCCCTTCCCTTGAGATAAATCTGCATATATCTCGGAAGCGAAGCGAGCTATGGCAAAATGTTAAGAGACCTTTTTTGTAGAGAATTAAGTTTCCTACTTTTTATGTTCGATGATATTTTTTGATCAGATGCGTAGTTCTCGAGATATATCAAGATATTTAAAAGTTCCGAAGCTGCACCAACATAATAGAGGTACAGAAACACCGTGGCCTCTTTCTTTGAGATAACTCTGCACTATTGCGAGCTGCAAATGCCACTTCGAGCTTAGCTGTGCAGAAGAAGAACAACAAGAAGAAGAAATATCTCGAAATATGTCCGTCAGACCCCTTCCCTTGAGATGAATCTGCAAATATCTCGGAAACGAAGCGAGCTATGGCAAAATGTTAAGAGACCTTTTTTGTAGAGAATAATGTTTCCTACAATTTACGTTCTATGATATTTTTTGATCAGAAGCGTAGTTCTCGAGATATATCAAGATATTAAAAAGTTCCGAAGCCGCACCAACATAATAGAGATACAGAAACACCGTGGCCCCTTTCTTTGAGATAACTCTGCACTAGTGCGAGCCGCAAATGCCACTTCCATCTTAGCTGTGCAGAAGAAGAACAACAAGAAGAAGAAATATCTCGAAATATGTCCGTCAGGCCCCTTCCCTTGAGATAAATATGCAAATATCTCGGAAACGAAGCGAGCTATGGCAAAATGTTAAGAGACCTTTTTTGTAGAGAATTAAGTTTCCTACTTTTTATGTTCTATGATATTTTTTGATCTGATGCGTAGTTCTCGAGATATATCAAGATATTTAAAAGTTCCGAAGCCGCACCAACATAATAGAGATACAGAAACACCGTGGCCCCTTTCTTTGAGATAACTCTGCACTATTGCGAGCTGTAAATGCCACTTCCAGCTTAGCTGTGCAGAAGAAGAACAACAAGAAGAAGAAATATCTCGAAATATGTCCGTCAGGCCCCTTCCCTTGAGATATATCTGCAAATATCTCGGAAACGAAGCGAGCTATGGCAAAATGTTAAGAGACCTTTTTTGTAGAGAATTATGTTTCCTACAATTTATCTTCTATGATATTTTTTGATCAGAAGCGTAGTTTTCGAGATATATCGAGATATTTAAAGGTTCCGAAGCCGCACCAACATAATAGAGATACAGAAACACCGTGGCCCCTTTCTTTGAGATAACTCTGCACTAGTGTGAGCCGCAAATGCCACTTCCAGCTTAGCTGTGCAGAAGAAGAACAACAAGAAGAAGAAATATCTCGAAATATGTCCGTCAGGCCCCTTCCCTTGAGATAAATCTGCAAATATCTCGGAAACGAAGCGAGCTATGGCAAAATGTTAAGAGACCTTTTTTGTAGAGAATTAGGTTTCCTACTTTTTATGTTCTATGATATTTTTTGATCAGATGCGTAGTTCTCGAGATATATCAAGATATTTAAAAGTTCCGAAGCCGCACCAACATAATAGAGATACAGAAACACCGTGGCCCCTTTCTTTGAGATAACACTGCACTAGTGCGAGCCGCAAATGCCACTTCCAGCTTAGCTGTGCAGAAGAAGAACAACAAGAAGAAGAAATATCTCGAAATATGTCCGTCAGGCCCCTTCCCTTGAGATAAATCTGCAAATATCTCGGAAACGAAGCGAGCTATGGCAAAATCTTAAGAGACCTTTTTTGTAGAGAATTAAGTTTCCTACTTTTTATGTTCTATGTTATTTTTTGATCAGATGCGCAGTTCTCGAGATATATCAAGATATTTAAAAGTTCCGAAGCCGCACCAACATAATAGAGATACAGAAACACCGTGGCCCCTTTCTTTGAGATAACTTTGCACTATTGCCAGCTGTAAATGCCACTTCCAGCTTAGCTGTGCAGAAGAAGAACAACAAGAAGAAGAAATATCTCGAAATATGTCCGTCAGGCCCCTTCCCTTGAGATATATCTGCAAATATCTCGGAAACGAAGCGAGCTATGGCAAAATGTTAAGAGACCTTTTTTGTAGAGAATTAAGTTTCCTACTTTTTATGTTCTATGATATTTTTTGATCAGATGCGTAGTTCTCGAGATATATCAAGATATTTAAAAGTTCCGAAGCCGCACCAACATAATAGAGATACAGAAACACCGTGGCCCCTTTCTTTGAGATAACTCTGCACTATTGCGAGCTGCAAATGCCACTTCCAGCTTAGCTGTGCAGAAGAAGAACAACAAGAAGAAGAAATATCTCGAAATATGTCCGTCAGGCCCCTTCCCTTGAGATAAATCTGCATATATCTCGGAAGCGAAGCGAGCTATGGCAAAATGTTAAGAGACCTTTTTTGTAGAGAATTAAGTTTCCTACTTTTTATGTTCGATGATATTTTTTGATCAGATGCGTAGTTCTCGAGATATATCAAGATATTTAAAAGTTCCGAAGCTGCACCAACATAATAGAGGTACAGAAACACCGTGGCCTCTTTCTTTGAGATAACTCTGCACTATTGCGAGCTGCAAATGCCACTTCGAGCTTAGCTGTGCAGAAGAAGAACAACAAGAAGAAGAAATATCTCGAAATATGTCCGTCAGACCCCTTCCCTTGAGATGAATCTGCAAATATCTCGGAAACGAAGCGAGCTATGGCAAAATGTTAAGAGACCTTTTTTGTAGAGAATAATGTTTCCTACAATTTACGTTCTATGATATTTTTTGATCAGAAGCGTAGTTCTCGAGATATATCAAGATATTAAAAAGTTCCGAAGCCGCACCAACATAATAGAGATACAGAAACACCGTGGCCCCTTTCTTTGAGATAACTCTGCACTAGTGCGAGCCGCAAATGCCACTTCCATCTTAGCTGTGCAGAAGAAGAACAACAAGAAGAAGAAATATCTCGAAATATGTCCGTCAGGCCCCTTCCCTTGAGATAAATATGCAAATATCTCGGAAACGAAGCGAGCTATGGCAAAATGTTAAGAGACCTTTTTTGTAGAGAATAATGTTTCCTACAATTTACGTTCTATGATATTTTTTGATCAGAAGCGTAGTTCTCGAGATATATCAAGATATTAAAAAGTTCCGAAGCCGCACCAACATAATAGAGATACAGAAACACCGTGGCCCCTTTCTTTGAGATAACCCTGCACTAGTGCGAGCCGCAAATGCCACTTCCATCTTAGCTGTGCAGAAGAAGAACAACAAGAAGAAGAAATATCTCGAAATATGTCCGTCAGGCCCCTTCCCTTGAGATAAATATGCAAATATCTCGGAAACGAAGCGAGCTATGGCAAAATGTTAAGAGACCTTTTTTGTAGAGAATTAAGTTTCCTACTTTTTATGTTCTATGATATTTTTTGATCTGATGCGTAGTTCTCGAGATATATCAAGATATTTAAAAGTTCCGAAGCCGCACCAACATAATAGAGATACAGAAACACCGTGGCCCCTTTCTTTGAGATAACTCTGCACTATTGCGAGCTGTAAATGCCACTTCCAGCTTAGCTGTGCAGAAGAAGAACAACAAGAAGAAGAAATATCTCGAAATATGTCCGTCAGGCCCCTTCCCTTGAGATATATCTGCAAATATCTCGGAAACGAAGCGAGCTATGGCAAAATGTTAAGAGACCTTTTTTGTAGAGAATTATGTTTCCTACAATTTATCTTCTATGATATTTTTTGATCAGAAGCGTAGTTTTCGAGATATATCGAGATATTTAAAGGTTCCGAAGCCGCACCAACATAATAGAGATACAGAAACACCGTGGCCCCTTTCTTTGAGATAACTCTGCACTAGTGTGAGCCGCAAATGCCACTTCCAGCTTAGCTGTGCAGAAGAAGAACAACAAGAAGAAGAAATATCTCGAAATATGTCCGTCAGGCCCCTTCCCTTGAGATAAATCTGCAAATATCTCGGAAACGAAGCGAGCTATGGCAAAATGTTAAGAGACCTTTTTTGTAGAGAATTAGGTTTCCTACTTTTTATGTTCTATGATATTTTTTGATCAGATGCGTAGTTCTCGAGATATATCAAGATATTTAAAAGTTCCGAAGCCGCACCAACATAATAGAGATACAGAAACACCGTGGCCCCTTTCTTTGAGATAACACTGCACTAGTGCGAGCCGCAAATGCCACTTCCAGCTTAGCTGTGCAGAAGAAGAACAACAAGAAGAAGAAATATCTCGAAATATGTCCGTCAGGCCCCTTCCCTTGAGATAAATCTGCAAATATCTCGGAAACGAAGCGAGCTATGGCAAAATCTTAAGAGACCTTTTTTGTAGAGAATTAAGTTTCCTACTTTTTATGTTCTATGTTATTTTTTGATCAGATGCGCAGTTCTCGAGATATATCAAGATATTTAAAAGTTCCGAAGCCGCACCAACATAATAGAGATACAGAAACACCGTGGCCCCTTTCTTTGAGATAACTTTGCACTATTGCGAGCTGTAAATGCCACTTCCAGCTTAGCTGTGCAGAAGAAGAACAACAAGAAGAAGAAATATCTCGAAATATGTCCGTCAGGCCCCTTCCCTTGAGATATATCTGCAAATATCTCGGAAACGAAGCGAGCTATGGCAAAATGTTAAGAGACCTTTTTTGTAGAGAATTAAGTTTCCTACTTTTTATGTTCTATGATATTTTTTGATCAGATGCGTAGTTCTCGAGATATATCAAGATATTTAAAAGTTCCGAAGCCGCACCAACATAATAGAGATACAGAAACACCGTGGCCCCTTTCTTTGAGATAACTCTGCACTATTGCGAGCTGCAAATGCCACTTCCAGCTTAGCTGTGCAGAAGAAGAACAACAAGAAGAAGAAATATCTCGAAATATGTCCGTCAGGCCCCTTCCCTTGAGATAAATCTGCATATATCTCGGAAGCGAAGCGAGCTATGGCAAAATGTTAAGAGACCTTTTTTGTAGAGAATTAAGTTTCCTACTTTTTATGTTCGATGATATTTTTTGATCAGATGCGTAGTTCTCGAGATATATCAAGATATTTAAAAGTTCCGAAGCTGCACCAACATAATAGAGGTACAGAAACACCGTGGCCTCTTTCTTTGAGATAACTCTGCACTATTGCGAGCTGCAAATGCCACTTCGAGCTTAGCTGTGCAGAAGAAGAACAACAAGAAGAAGAAATATCTCGAAATATGTCCGTCAGACCCCTTCCCTTGAGATGAATCTGCAAATATCTCGGAAACGAAGCGAGCTATGGCAAAATGTTAAGAGACCTTTTTTGTAGAGAATAATGTTTCCTACAATTTACGTTCTATGATATTTTTTGATCAGAAGCGTAGTTCTCGAGATATATCAAGATATTAAAAAGTTCCGAAGCCGCACCAACATAATAGAGATACAGAAACACCGTGGCCCCTTTCTTTGAGATAACTCTGCACTAGTGCGAGCCGCAAATGCCACTTCCATCTTAGCTGTGCAGAAGAAGAACAACAAGAAGAAGAAATATCTCGAAATATGTCCGTCAGGCCCCTTCCCTTGAGATAAATATGCAAATATCTCGGAAACGAAGCGAGCTATGGCAAAATGTTAAGAGACCTTTTTTGTAGAGAATTAAGTTTCCTACTTTTTATGTTCTATGATATTTTTTGATCTGATGCGTAGTTCTCGAGATATATCAAGATATTTAAAAGTTCCGAAGCCGCACCAACATAATAGAGATACAGAAACACCGTGGCCCCTTTCTTTGAGATAACTCTGCACTATTGCGAGCTGTAAATGCCACTTCCAGCTTAGCTGTGCAGAAGAAGAACAACAAGAAGAAGAAATATCTCGAAATATGTCCGTCAGGCCCCTTCCCTTGAGATATATCTGCAAATATCTCGGAAACGAAGCGAGCTATGCCAAAATGTTAAGAGACCTTTTTTGTAGAGAATTATGTTTCCTACAATTTATCTTCTATGATATTTTTTGATCAGAAGCGTAGTTTTCGAGATATATCGAGATATTTAAAGGTTCCGAAGCCGCACCAACATAATAGAGATACAGAAACACCGTGGCCCCTTTCTTTGAGATAACTCTGCACTAGTGTGAGCCGCAAATGCCACTTCCAGCTTAGCTGTGCAGAAGAAGAACAACAAGAAGAAGAAATATCTCGAAATATGTCCGTCCGGCCCCTTCCCTTGAGATAAATCTGCAAATATCTCGGAAACGAAGCGAGCTATGGCAAAATGTTAAGAGACCTTTTTTGTAGAGAATTAGGTTTCCTACTTTTTATGTTCTATGATATTTTTTGATCAGATGCGTAGTTCTCGAGATATATCAAGATATTTAAAAGTTCCGAAGCCGCACCAACATAATAGAGATACAGAAACACCGTGGCCCCTTTCTTTGAGATAACACTGCACTAGTGCGAGCCGCAAATGCCACTTCCAGCTTAGCTGTGCAGAAGAAGAACAACAAGAAGAAGAAATATCTCGAAATATGTCCGTCAGACCCCTTCCCTTGAGATGAATCTGCAAATATCTCGGAAACGAAGCGAGCTATGGCAAAATGTTAAGAGACCTTTTTTGTAGAGAATAATGTTTCCTACAATTTACGTTCTATGATATTTTTTGATCAGAAGCGTAGTTCTCGAGATATATCAAGATATTAAAAAGTTCCGAAGCCGCACCAACATAATAGAGATACAGAAACACCGTGGCCCCTTTCTTTGAGATAACTCTGCACTAGTGCGAGCCGCAAATGCCACTTCCATCTTAGCTGTGCAGAAGAAGAACAACAAGAAGAAGAAATATCTCGAAATATGTCCGTCAGGCCCCTTCCCTTGAGATAAATATGCAAATATCTCGGAAACGAAGCGAGCTATGGCAAAATGTTAAGAGACCTTTTTTGTAGAGAATTAAGTTTCCTACTTTTTATGTTCTATGATATTTTTTGATCTGATGCGTAGTTCTCGAGATATATCAAGATATTTAAAAGTTCCGAAGCCGCACCAACATAATAGAGATACAGAAACACCGTGGCCCCTTTCTTTGAGATAACTCTGCACTATTGCGAGCTGTAAATGCCACTTCCAGCTTAGCTGTGCAGAAGAAGAACAACAAGAAGAAGAAATATCTCGAAATATGTCCGTCAGGCCCCTTCCCTTGAGATATATCTGCAAATATCTCGGAAACGAAGCGAGCTATGGCAAAATGTTAAGAGACCTTTTTTGTAGAGAATTATGTTTCCTACAATTTATCTTCTATGATATTTTTTGATCAGAAGCGTAGTTTTCGAGATATATCGAGATATTTAAAGGTTCCGAAGCCGCACCAACATAATAGAGATACAGAAACACCGTGGCCCCTTTCTTTGAGATAACTCTGCACTAGTGTGAGCCGCAAATGCCACTTCCAGCTTAGCTGTGCAGAAGAAGAACAACAAGAAGAAGAAATATCTCGAAATATGTCCGTCAGGCCCCTTCCCTTGAGATAAATCTGCAAATATCTCGGAAACGAAGCGAGCTATGGCAAAATGTTAAGAGACCTTTTTTGTAGAGAATTAGGTTTCCTACTTTTTATGTTCTATGATATTTTTGGATCAGATGCGTAGTTCTCGAGATATATCAAGATATTTAAAAGTTCCGAAGCCGCACCAACATAATAGAGATACAGAAACACCGTGGCCCCTTTCTTTGAGATAACTCTGCACTAGTGCGAGCCGCAAATGCCACTTCCAGCTTAGCTGTGCAGAAGAAGAACAACAAGCAGAAGAAATATCTCGAAATATGTCCGTCAGGCCCCTTCCCTTGAGATAAATCTGCAAATATCTCGGAAACAAAGCGAGCTATGGCAAAATGTTAAGAGACCTTTTTTGTAGAGAATTAAGTTTCCTACTTTTTATGTTCTATGATATTTTTTGATCAGATGCGTAGTTCTCGAGATATATTAAGATATTTAAAAGTTCCGAAGCCGCACCAACATAATAGAGATACAGAAACACCGTGGCCCCTTTCTTTGAGATAACTCTGCACTATTGCGAGCTGCAAATGCCACTTCCAGCTTAGCTGTGCAGAAGAAGAACAACAAGAAGAAGAAGTATCTCGAAATATGTCCGTCAGGCCCCTTCCCTTGAGATAAATCTGCAAATATCTCGGAAACGAAGAGAGCTATGGCAAAATGTTAAGAGACCTTTTTTGTAGAGAATTAAGTTTCCTACTTTTTATGTTCTATGATATTTTTTGATCTGATGCGTAGTTCTCGAGATATATCAAGATATTTAAAAGTTCCGAAGCCGCACCAACATAATAGAGATACAGAAACACCGTGGCCCCTTTCTTTGAGATAACTCTGCACTATTGCGAGCTGTAAATGCCACTTCCAGCTTAGCTGTGCAGAAGAAGAACAACAAGAAGAAGAAATATCTCGAAATATGTCCGTCAGGCCCCTTCCCTTGAGATATATCTGCAAATATCTCGGAAACGAAGCGAGCTATGGCAAAATGTTAAGAGACCTTTTTTGTAGAGAATTATGTTTCCTACAATTTATCTTCTATGATATTTTTTGATCAGAAGCGTAGTTTTCGAGATATATCGAGATATTTAAAGGTTCCGAAGCCGCACCAACATAATAGAGATACAGAAACACCGTGGCCCCTTTCTTTGAGATAACTCTGCACTAGTGTGAGCCGCAAATGCCACTTCCAGCTTAGCTGTGCAGAAGAAGAACAACAAGAAGAAGAAATATCTCGAAATATGTCCGTCAGGCCCCTTCCCTTGAGATAAATCTGCAAATATCTCGGAAACGAAGCGAGCTATGGCAAAATGTTAAGAGACCTTTTTTGTAGAGAATTAGGTTTCCTACTTTTTATGTTCTATGATATTTTTTGATCAGATGCGTAGTTCTCGAGATATATCAAGATATTTAAAAGTTCCGAAGCCGCACCAACATAATAGAGATACAGAAACACCGTGGCCCCTTTCTTTGAGATAACTCTGCACTAGTGCGAGCCGCAAATGCCACTTCCAGCTTAGCTGTGCAGAAGAAGAACAACAAGCAGAAGAAATATCTCGAAATATGTCCGTCAGGCCCCTTCCCTTGAGATAAATCTGCAAATATCTCGGAAACAAAGCGAGCTATGGCAAAATGTTAAGAGACCTTTTTTGTAGAGAATTAAGTTTCCTACTTTTTATGTTCTATGATATTTTTTGATCAGATGCGTAGTTCTCGAGATATATTAAGATATTTAAAAGTTCCGAAGCCGCACCAACATAATAGAGATACAGAAACACCGTGGCCCCTTTCTTTGAGATAACTCTGCACTATTGCGAGCTGCAAATGCCACTTCCAGCTTAGCTGTGCAGAAGAAGAACAACAAGAAGAAGAAGTATCTCGAAATATGTCCGTCAGGCCCCTTCCCTTGAGATAAATCTGCAAATATCTCGGAAACGAAGAGAGCTATGGCAAAATGTTAAGAGACCTTTTTTGTAGAGAATTAAGTTTCCTACTTTTTATGTTCTATGATATTTTTTGATCTGATGCGTAGTTCTCGAGATATATCAAGATATTTAAAAGTTCCGAAGCCGCACCAACATAATAGAGATACAGAAACACCGTGGCCCCTTTCTTTGAGATAACTCTGCACTATTGCGAGCTGTAAATGCCACTTCCAGCTTAGCTGTGCAGAAGAAGAACAACAAGAAGAAGAAATATCTCGAAATATGTCCGTCAGGCCCCTTCCCTTGAGATATATCTGCATATATCTCGGAAACGAAGCGAGCTATGGCAAAATGTTAAGAGACCTTTTTTGTAGAGAATTATGTTTCCTACAATTTATCTTCTATGATATTTTTTGATCAGAAGCGTAGTTTTCGAGATATATCGAGATATTTAAAGGTTCCGAAGCCGCACCAACATAATAGAGATACAGAAACACCGTGGCCCCTTTCTTTGAGATAACTCTGCACTAGTGTGAGCCGCAAATGCCACTTCCAGCTTAGCTGTGCAGAAGAAGAACAACAAGAAGAAGAAATATCTCGAAATATGTCCGTCAGGCCCCTTCCCTTGAGATAAATCTGCAAATATCTCGGAAACGAAGCGAGCTATGGCAAAATGTTAAGAGACCTTTTTTGTAGAGAATTAGGTTTCCTACTTTTTATGTTCTATGATATTTTTTGATCAGATGCGTAGTTCTCGAGATATATCAAGATATTTAAAAGTTCCGAAGCCGCACCAACATAATAGAGATACAGAAACACCGTGGCCCCTTTCTTTGAGATAACACTGCACTAGTGCGAGCCGCAAATGCCACTTCCAGCTTAGCTGTGCAGAAGAAGAACAACAAGAAGAAGAAATATCTCGAAATATGTCCGTCAGACCCCTTCCCTTGAGATGAATCTGCAAATATCTCGGAAACGAAGCGAGCTATGGCAAAATGTTAAGAGACCTTTTTTGTAGAGAATAATGTTTCCTACAATTTACGTTCTATGATATTTTTTGATCAGAAGCGTAGTTCTCGAGATATATCAAGATATTAAAAAGTTCCGAAGCCGCACCAACATAATAGAGATACAGAAACACCGTGGCCCCTTTCTTTGAGATAACTCTGCACTAGTGCGAGCCGCAAATGCCACTTCCATCTTAGCTGTGCAGAAGAAGAACAACAAGAAGAAGAAATATCTCGAAATATGTCCGTCAGGCCCCTTCCCTTGAGATAAATATGCAAATATCTCGGAAACGAAGCGAGCTATGGCAAAATGTTAAGAGACCTTTTTTGTAGAGAATTAAGTTTCCTACTTTTTATGTTCTATGATATTTTTTGATCTGATGCGTAGTTCTCGAGATATATCAAGATATTTAAAAGTTCCGAAGCCGCACCAACATAATAGAGATACAGAAACACCGTGGCCCCTTTCTTTGAGATAACTCTGCACTATTGCGAGCTGTAAATGCCACTTCCAGCTTAGCTGTGCAGAAGAAGAACAACAAGAAGAAGAAATATCTCGAAATATGTCCGTCAGGCCCCTTCCCTTGAGATATATCTGCAAATATCTCGGAAACGAAGCGAGCTATGGCAAAATGTTAAGAGACCTTTTTTGTAGAGAATTATGTTTCCTACAATTTATCTTCTATGATATTTTTTGATCAGAAGCGTAGTTTTCGAGATATATCGAGATATTTAAAGGTTCCGAAGCCGCACCAACATAATAGAGATACAGAAACACCGTGGCCCCTTTCTTTGAGATAACTCTGCACTAGTGTGAGCCGCAAATGCCACTTCCAGCTTAGCTGTGCAGAAGAAGAACAACAAGAAGAAGAAATATCTCGAAATATGTCCGTCAGGCCCCTTCCCTTGAGATAAATCTGCAAATATCTCGGAAACGAAGCGAGCTATGGCAAAATGTTAAGAGACCTTTTTTGTAGAGAATTAGGTTTCCTACTTTTTATGTTCTATGATATTTTTGGATCAGATGCGTAGTTCTCGAGATATATCAAGATATTTAAAAGTTCCGAAGCCGCACCAACATAATAGAGATACAGAAACACCGTGGCCCCTTTCTTTGAGATAACTCTGCACTAGTGCGAGCCGCAAATGCCACTTCCAGCTTAGCTGTGCAGAAGAAGAACAACAAGCAGAAGAAATATCTCGAAATATGTCCGTCAGGCCCCTTCCCTTGAGATAAATCTGCAAATATCTCGGAAACAAAGCGAGCTATGGCAAAATGTTAAGAGACCTTTTTTGTAGAGAATTAAGTTTCCTACTTTTTATGTTCTATGATATTTTTTGATCAGATGCGTAGTTCTCGAGATATATTAAGATATTTAAAAGTTCCGAAGCCGCACCAACATAATAGAGATACAGAAACACCGTGGCCCCTTTCTTTGAGATAACTCTGCACTATTGCGAGCTGCAAATGCCACTTCCAGCTTAGCTGTGCAGAAGAAGAACAACAAGAAGAAGAAGTATCTCGAAATATGTCCGTCAGGCCCCTTCCCTTGAGATAAATCTGCAAATATCTCGGAAACGAAGAGAGCTATGGCAAAATGTTAAGAGACCTTTTTTGTAGAGAATTAAGTTTCCTACTTTTTATGTTCTATGATATTTTTTGATCTGATGCGTAGTTCTCGAGATATATCAAGATATTTAAAAGTTCCGAAGCCGCACCAACATAATAGAGATACAGAAACACCGTGGCCCCTTTCTTTGAGATAACTCTGCACTATTGCGAGCTGTAAATGCCACTTCCAGCTTAGCTGTGCAGAAGAAGAACAACAAGAAGAAGAAATATCTCGAAATATGTCCGTCAGGCCCCTTCCCTTGAGATATATCTGCAAATATCTCGGAAACGAAGCGAGCTATGGCAAAATGTTAAGAGACCTTTTTTGTAGAGAATTATGTTTCCTACAATTTATCTTCTATGATATTTTTTGATCAGAAGCGTAGTTTTCGAGATATATCGAGATATTTAAAGGTTCCGAAGCCGCACCAACATAATAGAGATACAGAAACACCGTGGCCCCTTTCTTTGAGATAACTCTGCACTAGTGTGAGCCGCAAATGCCACTTCCAGCTTAGCTGTGCAGAAGAAGAACAACAAGAAGAAGAAATATCTCGAAATATGTCCGTCAGGCCCCTTCCCTTGAGATAAATCTGCAAATATCTCGGAAACGAAGCGAGCTATGGCAAAATGTTAAGAGACCTTTTTTGTAGAGAATTAGGTTTCCTACTTTTTATGTTCTATGATATTTTTTGATCAGATGCGTAGTTCTCGAGATATATCAAGATATTTAAAAGTTCCGAAGCCGCACCAACATAATAGAGATACAGAAACACCGTGGCCCCTTTCTTTGAGATAACTCTGCACTAGTGCGAGCCGCAAATGCCACTTCCAGCTTAGCTGTGCAGAAGAAGAACAACAAGCAGAAGAAATATCTCGAAATATGTCCGTCAGGCCCCTTCCCTTGAGATAAATCTGCAAATATCTCGGAAACAAAGCGAGCTATGGCAAAATGTTAAGAGACCTTTTTTGTAGAGAATTAAGTTTCCTACTTTTTATGTTCTATGATATTTTTTGATCAGATGCGTAGTTCTCGAGATATATTAAGATATTTAAAAGTTCCGAAGCCGCACCAACATAATAGAGATACAGAAACACCGTGGCCCCTTTCTTTGAGATAACTCTGCACTATTGCGAGCTGCAAATGCCACTTCCAGCTTAGCTGTGCAGAAGAAGAACAACAAGAAGAAGAAGTATCTCGAAATATGTCCGTCAGGCCCCTTCCCTTGAGATAAATCTGCAAATATCTCGGAAACGAAGAGAGCTATGGCAAAATGTTAAGAGACCTTTTTTGTAGAGAATTAAGTTTCCTACTTTTTATGTTCTATGATATTTTTTGATCTGATGCGTAGTTCTCGAGATATATCAAGATATTTAAAAGTTCCGAAGCCGCACCAACATAATAGAGATACAGAAACACCGTGGCCCCTTTCTTTGAGATAACTCTGCACTATTGCGAGCTGTAAATGCCACTTCCAGCTTAGCTGTGCAGAAGAAGAACAACAAGAAGAAGAAATATCTCGAAATATGTCCGTCAGGCCCCTTCCCTTGAGATATATCTGCAAATATCTCGGAAACGAAGCGAGCTATGGCAAAATGTTAAGAGACCTTTTTTGTAGAGAATTATGTTTCCTACAATTTATCTTCTATGATATTTTTTGATCAGAAGCGTAGTTTTCGAGATATATCGAGATATTTAAAGGTTCCGAAGCCGCACCAACATAATAGAGATACAGAAACACCGTGGCCCCTTTCTTTGAGATAACTCTGCACTAGTGTGAGCCGCAAATGCCACTTCCAGCTTAGCTGTGCAGAAGAAGAACAACAAGAAGAAGAAATATCTCGAAATATGTCCGTCAGGCCCCTTCCCTTGAGATAAATCTGCAAATATCTCGGAAACGAAGCGAGCTATGGCAAAATGTTAAGAGACCTTTTTTGTAGAGAATTAGGTTTCCTACTTTTTATGTTCTATGATATTTTTTGATCAGATGCGTAGTTCTCGAGATATATCAAGATATTTAAAAGTTCCGAAGCCGCACCAACATAATAGAGATACAGAAACACCGTGGCCCCTTTCTTTGAGATAACTCTGCACTAGTGCGAGCCGCAAATGCCACTTCCAGCTTAGCTGTGCAGAAGAAGAACAACAAGCAGAAGAAATATCTCGAAATATGTCCGTCAGGCCCCTTCCCTTGAGATAAATCTGCAAATATCTCGGAAACAAAGCGAGCTATGGCAAAATGTTAAGAGACCTTTTTTGTAGAGAATTAAGTTTCCTACTTTTTATGTTCTATGATATTTTTTGATCAGATGCGTAGTTCTCGAGATATATTAAGATATTTAAAAGTTCCGAAGCCGCACCAACATAATAGAGATACAGAAACACCGTGGCCCCTTTCTTTGAGATAACTCTGCACTATTGCGAGCTGCAAATGCCACTTCCAGCTTAGCTGTGCAGAAGAAGAACAACAAGAAGAAGAAGTATCTCGAAATATGTCCGTCAGGCCCCTTCCCTTGAGATAAATCTGCAAATATCTCGGAAACCAAGAGAGCTATGGCAAAATGTTAAGAGACCTTTTTTGTAGAGAATTAAGTTTCCTACTTTTTATGTTCTATGATATTTTTTGATCAGATGCGTAGTTCTCGAGATATATCAAGATATTTAAAAGTTCCGAAGCCGCACCAACATAATAGAGATACAGAAACACCGTGGCCCCTTTCTTTGAGATAACTCTGCACTGTTGCGAGCTGTAAATGCCACTTCCAGCTTAGCTGTGCAGAAGAAGAACAACAAGAAGAAGAAATATCTCGAAATATGTCCGTCAGGCCCCTGCCCTTGAGATATATCTGCAAATATCTCGGAAACGAAGCGAGCTATGGCAAAATGTTAAGAGACCTTTTTTGTAGCGAATTATGTTTCCTACAATTTATCTTCTATGATATTTTTTGATCAGAAGCGTAGTTTTCGAGATATATCGAGATATTTAAAGGTTCCGAAGCCGCACCAACATAATAGAGATACAGAAACACCGTGGCCCCTTTCTTTGAGATAACTCTGCACTAGTGTGAGCCGCAAATGCCACTTCCAGCTTAGCTGTGCAGAAGAAGAACAACAAGAAGAAGAAATATCTCGAAATATGTCCGTCAGGCCCCTTCCCTTGAGATAAATCTGCAAATATCTCGGAAACGAAGCGAGCTATGGCAAAATGTTAAGAGACCTTTTTTGTAGAGAATTAGGTTTCCTACTTTTTATGTTCTATGATATTTTTTGATCAGATGCGTAGTTTTCGAGATATATCAAGATATTTAAAAGTTCCGAAGCCGCACCAACATAATAGAGATACAGAAACACCGTGGCCCCTTTCTTTGAGATAACTCTGCACTAGTGCGAGCCGCAAATGCCACTTCCAGCTTAGCTGTGCAGAAGAAGAACAACAAGAAGAAGAAATATCTCGAAATATGTCCGTCAGGCCCCTTCCCTTGAGATAAATCTGCAAATATCTCGGAAACAAAGCGAGCTATGGCAAAATGTTAAGAGACCTTTTTTGTAGAGAATTAAGTTTCCTACTTTTTATGTTCTATGATATTTTTTGATCAGATGCGTAGTTCTCGAGATATATCAAGATATTTAGAAGTTCCGAAGCCGCACCAACATAATAGAGATACAGAAACACCGTGGCCCCTTTCCTTGAGATAACTCTGCATTAGCGTGAGCCGCAAATGCCACTTACAGCTTAGCTGTGCAGAAGAAGAACAACGAGAAGAAGAAATATCTCGAAATATGTCCGTCAGGCCCCTTCCCTTGAGATAAATCTGCAAATATCTCGGACACGAAGCGAGCTATGGCAAAATGTTAAGAGACCTTTTTTGTAGAGAATTAAGTTTCCTACATTTTATGTTCTATGATATTTTTTGATCAGATGCGTAGTTCTCGAGATATATCGAGATACTTAAAAGTTCCGAAGCCGCACCAACATAATAGAGATACAGAAACACCGTGGCCCCTTTCTTTGAGATAACTGTGCACTAGTGCGAGCCGCAAATGCCACTTCCAGCTTAGCTGTGCAGAAGAAGAACAACGAGAAGAAGAAATATCTCGAAATATGTCCGTCAGGCCCCTTCCCTTGAGATAAATCTGCAAATATCTCGGAAACGAAGCGAGCTATGGCAAAATGTTAAGAGACCTTTTTTGTAGAGAATTAAGTTTCCTACATTTTATGTTCTATGATATTTTTTGATCAGATGCGTAGTTCTCGAGATATATCAAGATATTTAAAAGTTCCGAAGCCGCACCAACATAACAGAGATACAGAAACACCGTGGCTCCTTTCTTTGAGATAACTCTGCACTATTGCGAGCTGGAAATGCCACTTCCAGTTTAGCTGTGCAGAAGAAGAACAACAAGAAGAAGAAATATCTCGAAATATGTCCGTCAGGCCCCTTCCCTTGAGATAAATATGCAAATATCTCGGAAACGAAGCGAGCTATGGCAAAATGTTAAGAGACCTTTTTTGTACAGAATTATGTTTCCTACTTTTTATGTTCTATGATATTTTTTGATCAGGCGCGTAGTTCTCGAGATATATCAAGATATTTAAAAGTTCCGAAACCGCACCAACATAATAGAGATACAGAAACACCGTGGCCCCTTTCTTTGAGATAACTCTGCACTAGTGCGAGCCGCAAATGCCACTTCCAGCTTAGCTGTGCAGAAGAAGAACAACAAGAAGAAGAAATATCTCGAAATATGTCCGTTAGGCCCCTTCCCTTGAGATAAATCTGCAAATATCTCGGAAACGAAGCGAGCTATGGCAAAATGTTAAGAGACCTTTTTTGTAGAGAATTAAGTTTCCTACTTTTTATGTTCTATGATATTTTTTGATCAGATGCGTAGTTCTCGAGATATATTAAGATATTTAAAAGTTCCGAAGCCGCACCAACATAATAGAGATACAGAAACACCGTGGCCCCTTTCTTTGAGATAACTCTGCACTATTGCGAGCTGCAAATGCCACTTCCAGCTTAGCTGTGCAGAAGAAGGACAACAAGAAGAAGAAGTATCTCGAAATATGTCCGTCAGGCCCCTGCCCTTGAGATATATCTGCAAATATCTCGGAAACGAAGCGAGCTATGGCAAAATGTTAAGAGACCTTTTTTGTAGAGAATTATGTTTCCTACAATTTATCTTCTATGATATTTTTTGATCAGAAGCGTAGTTTTCGAGATATATCGAGATATTTAAAGGTTCCGAAGCCGCACCAACATAATAGAGATACAGAAACACCGTGGCCCCTTTCTTTGAGATAACTCTGCACTAGTGCGAGCCGCAAATGCCACTTCCAGCTTAGCTGTGCAGAAGAAGAACAACAAGAAGAAGAAATATCTCGAAATATGTCCGTCAGGCCCCTTCCCTTGAGATAAATCTGCAAATATCTCGGAAACGAAGCGAGCTATGGCAAAATCTTGAGAGACCTTTTTTGTAGAGAATTAGGTTTCCTACTTTTTATGTTCTATGATATTTTTTGATCAGATGCGTAGTTCTCGAGATATATCAAGATATTTAAAAGTTCCGAAGCCGCACCAACATAATAGAGATACAGAAACACCGTGGCCCCTTTCTTTGAGATAACTCTGCACTAGTGCGAGCCGCAAATGCCACTTCCAGCTTAGCTGTGCAGAAGAAGAACAACAAGAAGAAGAAATATCTCGAAATATGTCCGTCAGGCCCCTTCCCTTGAGATAAATCTGCAAATATCTCGGAAACAAAGCGAGCTATGGCAAAATGTTAAGAGACCTTTTTTGTACAGAATTATGTTTCCTACTTTTTATGTTCTATGATATTTTTTGATCAGATGCGTAGTTCTCGAGATATATCAAGATATTTAAAAGTTCCGAAGCCGCACCAACATAATAGAGATACAGAAACACCGTGGCCCCTTTCTTTGAGATATCTCTGCACTATTGCGAGCTGCAAATGCCACTTCCAGCTTAGCTGTGCAGAAGAAGAACAACAAGAAGAAGAAATATCTCGAAATATGTCCGTCAGGCCCCTTCCCTTGAGATAAATCTGCAAATATCTCGGAAACGAAGCGAGCTATGGCAAAATGTTAAGAGACCTTTTTTGTACAGAATTATGTTTCCTACTTTTTATGTTCTATGATATTTTTTGATCAGGCGCGTAGTTCTCGAGATATATCAAGATATTTAAAAGTTCCGAAACCGCACCAACATAATAGAGATACAGAAACACCGTGGCCCCTTTCTTTGAGATAACTCTGCACTAGTGCGAGCCGCAAATGCCACTTCCAGCTTAGCTGTGCAGAAGAAGAACAACGAGAAGAAGAAATATCTCGAAATATGTCCGTTAGGCCCCTTCCCTTGAGATAAATCTGCAAATATCTCGGAAACGAAGCGAGCTATGGCAAAATGTTAAGAGACCTTTTTTGTAGAGAATTAAGTTTCCTACTTTTTATGTTCTATGATATTTTTTGATCAGATGCGTAGTTCTCGAGATATATTAAGATATTTAAAAGTTCCGAAGCCGCACCAACATAATAGAGATACAGAAACACCGTGGCCCCTTTCTTAGAGATAACTCTGCACTATTGCGAGCTGCAAATGCCACTTCCAGCTTAGCTGTGCAGAAGAAGAACAACAAGAAGAAGAAGTATCTCGAAATATGTCCGTCAGGCCCCTGCCCTTGAGATATATCTGCAAATATCTCGGAAACGAAGCGAGCTATGGCAAAATGTTAAGAGACCTTTTTTGTAGAGAATTATGTTTCCTACAATTTATCTTCTATGATATTTTTTGATCAGAAGCGTAGTTTTCGAGATATATCGAGATATTTAAAGGTTCCGAAGCCGCACCAACATAATAGAGATACAGAAACACCGTGGCCCCTTTCTTTGAGATAACTCTGCACTAGTGCGAGCCGCAAATGCCACTTCCAGCTTAGCTGTGCAGAAGAAGAACAACAAGAAGAAGAAATATCTCGAAATATGTCCGTCAGGCCCCTTCCCTTGAGATAAATCTGCAAATATCTCGGAAACGAAGCGAGCTATGGCAAAATGTTAAGAGACCTTTTTTGTAGAGAATTAGGTTTCCTACTTTTTATGTTCTATGATATTTTTTGATCAGATGCGTAGTTCTCGAGATATATCAAGATATTTAAAAGTTCCGAAGCCGCACCAACATAATAGAGATACAGAAACACCGTGGCCCCTTTCTTTGAGATAACTCTGCACTAGTGCGAGCCGCAAATGCCACTTCCAGCTTAGCTGTGCAGAAGAAGAACAACAAGAAGAAGAAATATCTCGAAATATGTCCGTCAGGCCCCTTCCCTTGAGATAAATCTGCAAATATCTCGGAAACAAAGCGAGCTATGGCAAAATGTTAAGAGACCTTTTTTGTACAGAATTATGTTTCCTACTTTTTATGTTCTATGATATTTTTTGATCAGATGCGTAGTTCTCGAGATATATCAAGATATTTAAAAGTTCCGAAGCCGCACCAACATAATAGAGATACAGAAACACTGTGGCCCCTTTCTTTGAGATATCTCTGCACTATTGCGAGCTGCAAATGCCACTTCCAGCTTAGCTGTGCAGAAGAAGAACAACAAGAAGAAGAAATATCTCGAAATATGTCCGTCAGGCCCCTTCCCTTGAGATAAATCTGCAAATATCTCGGAAACGAAGCGAGCTATGGCAAAATGTTAAGAGATCTTTTTTGTAGAGTATTAAGTTTCCTACTTTTTATGTTCTATGATATTTTTTGATCAGATGCGTAGTTCTCGAGATATATCAAGATATTTAAAAGTTCCGAAGCCGCACCAACATAATAGAGATACAGAAACACCGTGGCCCCTTTCTTTGAGATAACTCTGCACTAGCGCGAGCCGCAAATGCCACTTACAGCTTAGCTGTGCAGAAGAAGAACAACAAGAAGAAGAAATATCTCGAAATATGTCCGTCAGGCCCCTTCCCTTGAGATAAATCTGCAAATATCTCGGAAACAAAGCGAGCTATGGCAAAATGTTAAGAGACCTTTTTTGTAGAGAATTAAGTTTCCTACTTTTTATGTTCTATGATATTTTTTGATCAGATGCGTAGTTCTCGAGATATATCAAGATATTTAAAAGTTCCGAAGCCGCACCAACATAATAGAGATACAGAAACACCGTGGCCCCTTTCCTTGAGATAACTCTGCATTAGCGTGAGCCGCAAATGCCACTTACAGCTTAGCTGTGCAGAAGAAGAACAACGAGAAGAAGAAATATCTCGAAATATGTCCGTCAGGCCCCTTCCCTTGAGATAAATCTGCAAATATCTCGGACACCAAGCGAGCTATGGCAAAATGTTAAGAGACCTTTTTTGTAGAGAATTAAGTTTCCTACATTTTATGTTCTATGATATTTTTTGATCAGATGCGTAGTTCTCGAGATATATCGAGATACTTAAAAGTTCCGAAGCCGCACCAACATAATAGAGATACAGAAACACCGTGGCCCCTTTCTTTGAGATAACTGTGCACTAGTGCGAGCCGCAAATGCCACTTCCAGCTTAGCTGTGCAGAAGAAGAACAACGAGAAGAAGAAATATCTCGAAATATGTCCGTCAGGCCCCTTCCCTTGAGATAAATCTGCAAATATCTCGGAAACGAAGCGAGCTATGACAAAATGTTAAGAGACCTTTTTTGTAGAGAATTAAGTTTCCTACATTTTATGTTCTATGATATTTTTTGATCAGATGCGTAGTTCTCGAGATATATCAAGATATTTAAAAGTTCCGAAGCCGCACCAACATAACAGAGATACAGAAACACCGTGGCTCCTTTCTTTGAGATAACTCTGCACTATTGCGAGCTGGAAATGCCACTTCCAGTTTAGCTGTGCAGAAGAAGAACAACAAGAAGAAGAAATATCTCGAAATATGTCCGTCAGGCCCCTTCCCTTGAGATAAATATGCAAATATCTCGGAAACGAAGCGAGTTATGGCAAAATGTTAAGAGACCTTTTTTGTACAGAATTATGTTTCCTACTTTTTATGTTCTATGATATTTTTTGATCAGGCGCGTAGTTCTCGAGATATATCAAGATATTTAAAAGTTCCGAAACCGCACCAACATAATAGAGATACAGAAACACCGTGGCCCCTTTCTTTGAGATAACTCTGCACTAGTGCGAGCCGCAAATGCCACTTCCAGCTTAGCTGTGCAGAAGAAGAACAACAAGAAGAAGAAATATCTCGAAATATGTCCGTTAGGCCCCTTCCCTTGAGATATATCTGCAAATATCTCGGAAACGAAGCGAGCTATGGCAAAATGTTAAGAGACCTTTTTTGTAGAGAATTAAGTTTCCTACTTTTTATGTTCTATGATATTTTTTGATCAGATGCGTAGTTCTCGAGATATATTAAGATATTTAAAAGTTCCGAAGCCGCACCAACATAATAGAGATACAGAAACACCGTGGCCCCTTTCTTTGAGATAACTCTGCACTATTGCGAGCTGCAAATGCCACTTCCAGCTTAGCTGTGCAGAAGAAGAACAACAAGAAGAAGAAGTATCTCGAAATATGTCCGTCAGGCCCCTGCCCTTGAGATATATCTGCAAATATCTCGGAAACGAAGCGAGCTATAGCAAAATGTTAAGAGACCTTTTTTGTAGAGAATTATGTTTCCTACAATTTATCTTCTATGATATTTTTTGATCAGAAGCGTAGTTTTCGAGATATATCGAGATATTTAAAGGTTCCGAAGCCGCACCAACATAATAGAGATACAGAAACACCGTGGCCCCTTTCTTTGAGATAACTCTGCACTAGTGCGAGCGGCAAATGCCACTTCCAGCTTAGCTGTGCAGAAGAAGAACAACAAGAAGAAGAAATATCTCGAAATATGTCCGTCAGGCCCCTTCCCTTGAGATAAATCTGCAAATATCTCGGAAACGAAGCGAGCTATGGCAAAATGTTAAGAGACCTTTTTTGTAGAGAATTAGGTTTCCTACTTTTTATGTTCTATGATATTTTTTGATCAGATGCGTAGTTCTCGAGATATATCAAGATATTTAAAAGTTCCGAAGCCGCACCAACATAATAGAGATACAGAAACACCGTGGCCCCTTTCTTTGAGATAACTCTGCACTAGTGCGAGCCGCAAATGCCACTTCCAGCTTAGCTGTGCAGAAGAAGAACAACAAGAAGAAGAAATATCTCGAAATATGTCCGTCAGGCCCCTTCCCTTGAGATAAATCTGCAAATATCTCGGAAACAAAGCGAGCTATGGCAAAATGTTAAGAGACCTTTTTTGTACAGAATTATGTTTCCTACTTTTTATGTTCTATGATATTTTTTGATCAGATGCGTAGTTCTCGAGATATAGCAAGATATTTAAAAGTTCCGAAGCCGCACCAACATAATAGAGATACAGAAACACCGTGGCCCCTTTCTTTGAGATATCTCTGCACTATTGCGAGCTGCAAATGCCACTTCCAGCTTAGCTGTGCAGAAGAAGAACAACAAGAAGAAGAAATATCTCGAAATATGTCCGTCAGGCCCCTTCCCTTGAGATAAATCTGCAAATATCTCGGAAACGAAACGAGCTATGGCAAAATGTTAAGAGATCTTTTTTGTAGAGTATTAAGTTTCCTACTTTTTATGTTCTATGATATTTTTTGATCAGATGCGTAGTTCTCGAGATATATCAAGATATTTAAAAGTTCCGAAGCCGCACCAACATAATAGAGATACAGAAACACCGTGGCCCCTTTCTTTGAGATAACTGTGCACTAGCGCGAGCCGCAAATGCCACTTACAGCTTAGCTGTGCAGAAGAAGAACAACGAGAAGAAGAAATATCTCGAAATATGTCCGTCAGGCCCCTTCCCTTGAGATAAATGTGCAAATATCTCGGAAACGAAGCGAGCTATGGCAAAATGTTAAGAGACCTTTTTTGTAGAGAATTAAGTTTCCTACATTTTATGTTCTATGATATTTTTTGATCAGATGCGTAGTTCTCGAGATATATTAAGATATTTAAAAGTTCCGAAGCCGCACCAACATAATAGAGATACAGAAACACCGTGGCCCCTTTCTTTGAGATAACTCTGCACTAGTGCGAGCCGCAAATGCCACTTCCAGCTTAGCTGTGCAGAAGAAGAACAGCAAGAAGAAGAAATATCTCGAAATATGTCCGTTAGGCCCCTTCCCTTGAGATAAATCTGCAAATATCTCGGAAACGAAGCGAGCTATGGCAAAATGTTAAGAGACCTTTTTTGTACAGAATTATGTTTCCTACTTTTTATGTTCTATGATATTTTTTGATCAGGCGCGTAGTTCTCGAGATATATCAAGATATTTAAAAGTTCCGAAACCGCACCAACATAATAGAGATACAGAAACACCGTGGCCCCTTTCTTTGAGATAACTCTGCACTAGTGCGAGCCGCAAATGCCACTTCCAGCTTAGCTGTGCAGAAGAAGAACAACAAGAAGAAGAAATATCTCGAAATATGTCCGTTAGGCCCCTTCCCTTGAGATAAATCTGCAAATATCTCGGAAACGAAGCGAGCTATGGCAAAATGTTAAGAGACCTTTTTTGTAGAGAATTAAGTTTCCTACTTTTTATGTTCTATGATATTTTTTGATCAGATGCGTAGTTCTCGAGATATATTAAGATATTTAAAAGTTCCGAAGCCGCACCAACATAATAGAGATACAGAAACACCGTGGCCCCTTTCTTTGAGATAACTCTGCACTATTGCGAGCTGCAAATGCCACTTCCAGCTTAGCTGTGCAGAAGAAGAACAACAAGAAGAAGAAGTATCTCGAAATATGTCCGTCAGGCCCCTGCCCTTGAGATATATCTGCAAATATCTCGGAAACGAAGCGAGCTATGGCAAAATGTTAAGAGACCTTTTTTGTAGAGAATTATGTTTCCTACAATTTATCTTCTATGATATTTTTTAATCAGATGCGTAGTTCTCGAGATATATCAAGATATTTAAAAGTTCCGAAACCGCACCAACATAATAGAGATACAGAAACACCGTGGCCCCTTTCTTTGAGATAACTCTGCATTAGCGTGAGCCGCAAATGCCACTTACAGCTTAGCTGTGCAGAAGAAGAACAACGAGAAGAAGAAATATCTCGAAATATGTCCGTCAGGCCCCTTCCCTTGAGATAAATCTGCAAATATCTCGGACACGAAGCGAGCTATGGCAAAATGTTAAGAGACCTTTTTTGTAGAGAATTAAGTTTCCTACATTTTATGTTCTATGATATTTTTTGATCAGATGCGTAGTTCTCGAGATATATCGAGATACTTAAAAGTTCCGAAGCCGCACCAACATAATAGAGATACAGAAACACCGTGGCCCCTTTCTTTGAGATAACTGTGCACTAGTGCGAGCCGCAAATGCCACTTCCAGCTTAGCTGTGCAGAAGAAGAACAACGAGAAGACGAAATATCTCGAAATATGTCCGTCAGGCCCCTTCCCTTGAGATAAATCTGCAAATATCTCGGAAACGAAGCGAGCTATGGCAAAATGTTAAGAGACCTTTTTTGTAGAGAATTAAGTTTCCTACATTTTATGTTCTATGATATTTTTTGATCAGATGCGTAGTTCTCGAGATATATCAAGATATTTAAAAGTTCCGAAGCCGCACCAACATAACAGAGATACAGAAACACCGTGGCTCCTTTCTTTGAGATAACTCTGCACTATTGCGAGCTGGAAATGCCACTTCCAGTTTAGCTGTGCAGAAGAAGAACAACAAGAAGAAGAAATATCTCGAAATATGTCCGTCAGGCCCCTTCCCTTGAGATAAATATGCAAATATCTCGGAAACGAAGCGAGCTATGGCAAAATGTTAAGCGACCTTTTTTGTAGAGAATTAAGTTTCCTACTTTTTATGTTCTATGGTATTTTTTGATCAGATGCGTAGTTCTCGAGATATATCAAGATATTTAAAAGTTCCGAAGCCCCACCAACATAATAGAGATACAGAAACACCGTGGCCCCTTTCTTTGAGATAACTCTGCACTATTGCGAGCTGCAAATGCCACTTCCAGCTTAGCTGTGCAGAAGAAGAACAACAAGAAGAAGAAATATCTCGAAATATGTCCGTGAGGCCCCTTCCCTTGAGATAAATCTGCAAATATCTCGGAAACGAAGCGAGCTATGGCAAAATGTTAAGAGACCTTATTTGTAGAGAATTAAGTTTCCTACCTTTTATGTTCTATGATATTTTTTGATCAGATGCGTAGTTCTCGAGATATATCAAGATATTTAAAAGTTCCGAAACCGCACCAACATAATAGAGATACAGAAACACCGTGGCCCCTTTCTTTGAGATAACTCTGCACTAGTGCGAGCCGCAAATGCCACTTCCAGCTTAGCTGTGCAGAAGAAGAACAGCAAGAAGAAGAAATATCTCGAAATATGTCCGTTAGGCCCCTTCCCTTGAGATAAATCTGCAAATATCTCGGAAACGAAGCGAGCTATGGCAAAATGTTAAGAGACCTTTTTTGTACAGAATTATGTTTCCTACTTTTTATGTTCTATGATATTTTTTGATCAGGCGCGTAGTTCTCGAGATATATCAAGATATTTAAAAGTTCCGAAACCGCACCAACATAATAGAGATACAGAAACACCGTGGCCCCTTTCTTTGAGATAACTCTGCACTAGTGCGAGCCGCAAATGCCACTTCCAGCTTAGCTGTGCAGAAGAAGAACAACAAGAAGAAGAAATATCTCGAAATATGTCCGTTAGGCCCCTTCCCTTGAGATAAATCTGCAAATATCTCGGAAACGAAGCGAGCTATGGCAAAATGTTAAGAGACCTTTTTTGTAGAGAATTAAGTTTCCTACTTTTTATGTTCTATGATATTTTTTGATCAGATGCGTAGTTCTCGAGATATATTAAGATATTTAAAAGTTCCGAAGCCGCACCAACATAATAGAGATACAGAAACACCGTGGCCCCTTTCTTTGAGATAACTCTGCACTATTGCGAGCTGCAAATGCCACTTCCAGCTTAGCTGTGCAGAAGAAGAACAACAAGAAGAAGAAGTATCTCGAAATATGTCCGTCAGGCCCCTGCCCTTGAGATATATCTGCAAATATCTCGGAAACGAAGCGAGCTATGGCAAAATGTTAAGAGACCTTTTTTGTAGAGAATTATGTTTCCTACAATTTATCTTCTATGATATTTTTTGATCAGAAGCGTAGTTTTCGAGATATATCGAGATATTTAAAGGTTCCGAAGCCGCACCAACATAATAGAGATACAGAAACACCGTGGCCCCTTTCTTTGAGATAACTCTGCACTAGTGCGAGCCGCAAATGCCACTTCCAGCTTAGCTGTGCAGAAGAAGAACAACAAGAAGAAGAAATATCTCGAAATATGTCCGTCAGGCCCCTTCCCTTGAGATAAATCTGCAAATATCTCGGAAACGAAGCGAGCTATGGCAAAATGTTAAGAGACCTTTTTTGTAGAGAATTAGGTTTCCTACTTTTTATGTTCTATGATATTTTTTGATCAGATGCGTAGTTCTCGAGATATATCAAGATATTTAAAAGTTCCGAAGCCGCACCAACATAATAGAGATACAGAAACACCGTGGCCCCTTTCTTTGAGATAACTCTGCACTAGTGCGAGCCGCAAATGCCACTTCCAGCTTAGCTGTGCAGAAGAAGAACAACAAGAAGAAGAAATATCTCGAAATATGTCCGTCAGGCCCCTTCCCTTGAGATAAATCTGCAAATATCTCGGAAACAAAGCGAGCTATGGCAAAATGTTAAGAGACCTTTTTTGTACAGAATTATGTTTCCTACTTTTTATTATCTATGATATTTTTTGATCAGATGCGTAGTTCTCGAGATATATCAAGATATTTAAAAGTTCCGAAACCGCACCAACATAATAGAGATACAGAAACACCGTGGCCCCTTTCTTTGAGATAACTCTGCATTAGCGTGAGCCGCAAATGCCACTTACAGCTTAGCTGTGCAGAAGAAGAACAACGAGAAGAAGAAATATCTCGAAATATGTCCGTCAGGCCCCTTCCCTTGAGATAAATCTGCAAATATCTCGGACACGAAGCGAGCTATGGCAAAATGTTAAGAGACCTTTTTTGTAGAGAATTAAGTTTCCTACATTTTATGTTCTATGATATTTTTTGATCAGATGCGTAGTTCTCGAGATATATCGAGATACTTAAAAGTTCCGAAGCCGCACCAACATAATAGAGATACAGAAACACCGTGGCCCCTTTCTTTGAGATAACTGTGCACTAGTGCGAGCCGCAAATGCCACTTCCAGCTTAGCTGTGCAGAAGAAGAACAACGAGAAGAAGAAATATCGCGAAATATGTCCGTCAGGCCCCTTCCCTTGAGATAAATCTGCAAATATCTCGGAAACGAAGCGAGCTATGGCAAAATGTTAAGAGACCTTTTTTGTAGAGAATTAAGTTTCCTACATTTTATGTTCTATGATATTTTTTGATCAGATGCGTAGTTCTCGAGATATATCAAGATATTTAAAAGTTCCGAAGCCGCACCAACATAACAGAGATACAGAAACACCGTGGCTCCTTTCTTTGAGATAACTCTGCACTATTGCGAGCTGGAAATGCCACTTCCAGTTTAGCTGTGCAGAAGAAGAACAACAAGAAGAAGAAATATCTCGAAATATGTCCGTCAGGCCCCTTCCCTTGAGATAAATATGCAAATATCTCGGAAACGAAGCGAGCTATGGCAAAATGTTAAGCGACCTTTTTTGTAGAGTATTAAGTTTCCTACTTTTTATGTTCTATGGTATTTTTTGATCAGATGCGTAGTTCTCGAGATATATCAAGATATTTAAAAGTTCCGAAGCCCCACCAACATAATAGAGATACAGAAACACCGTGGCCCCTTTCTTTGAGATAACTCTGCACTATTGCGAGCTGCAAATGCCACTTCCAGCTTAGCTGTGCAGAAGAAGAACAACAAGAAGAAGAAATATCTCGAAATATGTCCGTGAGGCCCCTTCCCTTGAGATAAATCTGCAAATATCTCGGAAACGAAGCGAGCTATGGCAAAATGTTAAGAGACCTTATTTGTAGAGAATTAAGTTTCCTACCTTTTATGTTCTATGATATTTTTTGATCAGATGCGTAGTTCTCGAGATATATCAAGATATTTAAAAGTTCCGAAACCGCACCAACATAATAGAGATACAGAAACACCGTGGCCCCTTTCTTTGAGATAACTCTGCACTAGTGCGAGCCGCAAATGCCACTTCCAGCTTAGCTGTGCAGAAGAAGAACAGCAAGAAGAAGAAATATCTCGAAATATGTCCGTTAGGCCCCTTCCCTTGAGATAAATCTGCAAATATCTCGGAAACGAAGCGAGCTATGGCAAAATGTTAAGAGACCTTTTTTGTACAGAATTATGTTTCCTACTTTTTATGTTCTATGATATTTTTTGATCAGATGCGTAGTTCTCGAGATATATTAAGATATTTAAAAGTTCCGAAGCCGCACCAACATAATAGAGATACAGAAACACCGTGGCCCCTTTCTTTGAGATAACTCTGCACTATTGCGAGCTGCAAATGCCACTTCCAGCTTAGCTGTGCAGAAGAAGAACAACAAGAAGAAGAAGTATCTCGAAATATGTCCGTCAGGCCCCTGCCCTTGAGATATATCTGCAAATATCTCGGAAACGAAGCGAGCTATGGCAAAATGTTAAGAGACCTTTTTTGTAGAGAATTATGTTTCCTACAATTTATCTTCTATGATATTTTTTGATCAGAAGCGTAGTTTTCGAGATATATCGAGATATTTAAAGGTTCCGAAGCCGCACCAACATAATAGAGATACAGAAACACCGTGGCCCCTTTCTTTGAGATAACTCTGCACTAGTGCGAGCCGCAAATGCCACTTCCAGCTTAGCTGTGCAGAAGAAGAACAACAAGAAGAAGAAATATCTCGAAATATGTCCGTCAGGCCCCTTCCCTTGAGATAAATCTGCAAATATCTCGGAAACGAAGCGAGCTATGGCAAAATGTTAAGAGACCTTTTTTGTAGAGAATTAGGTTTCCTACTTTTTATGTTCTATGATATTTTTTGATCAGATGCGTAGTTCTCGAGATATATCAAGATATTTAAAAGTTCCGAAGCCGCACCAACATAATAGAGATACAGAAACACCGTGGCCCCTTTCTTTGAGATAACTCTGCACTAGTGCGAGCCGCAAATGCCACTTCCAGCTTAGCTGTGCAGAAGAAGAACAACAAGAAGAAGAAATATCTCGAAATATGTCCGTCAGGCCCCTTCCCTTGAGATAAATCTGCAAATATCTCGGAAACAAAGCGAGCTATGGCAAAATCTTAAGAGACCTTTTTTGTACAGAATTATGTTTCCTACTTTTTATGTTCTATGATATTTTTTGATCAGATGCGTAGTTCTCGAGATATATCAAGATATTTAAAAGTTCCGAAGCCGCACCAACATAATAGAGATACAGAAACACCGTGGCCCCTTTCTTTGAGATAACTCTGCACTGTTGCGAGCTGTAAATGCCACTTCCAGCTTAGCTGTGCAGAAGAAGAACAACAAGAAGAAGAAATATCTCGAAATATGTCCGTCAGGCCCCTGCCCTTGAGATATATCTGCAAATATCTCGGAAACGAAGCGAGCTATGGCAAAATGTTAAGAGACCTTTTTTGTAGAGAATTATGTTTCCTACAATTTATATTCTATGATATTTTTTGATCAGAAGCGTAGTTTTCGAGATATATCGAGATATTTAAAGGTTCCGAAGCCGCACCAACATAATAGAGATACAGAAACACCGTGGCCCCTTTCTTTGAGATAACTCTGCACTATTGCGAGCTGCAAATGCCACTTCCAGCTTAGCTGTGCAGAGGAAGAACAAGAAGAAGAAGAAGTATCTCGAAATATGTCCGTCAGGCCCGTTCCTTTGAGCTGAATCTGCAAATATCTCGGAAACGAAGCGAGCTATGGCAAAATGTTAAGAGACGTTTTTTGTAGTGAATTATGTTTCCTACAATTTATGTTCTATGATATTTTTTGATCAGAAGCGTAGTTTTCGAGATATATCAAGATATTTAAAAGTTCCGAAGCTGCACCAACATAATAGAGATACAGAAACACCGTGGCCCCTTTCTTTGAGATAACTCTGCACTACTGCGAGCTGCAAATGCCACTTCCAGTTTAGCTGTGCAGAAGAAGAACAACAAGAAGAAGAAATATCTCGAAATATGTCCATCAGGACCCTTCCCTTGAGATAAATCTGCAAATATCTCGGAAACGAAGCGAGCTATGGCAAAATCTTAGGAGACCTTTTTTGTAGAGAATTATGTTTCCTACAATTTATGTTCTATGATATTTTTTGATCAGAAGCGTAGTTTTCGAGATATATCGAGATATTTAAAAGTTCCGAAGCCGCACCAACATAATAGAGATACGGAAACACCGTGGCCCCTTTCTTTGGGATAACTCTGCACTATTGCGAGCTGGAAATGCCACTTCCAGTTTAGCTGTGCAGAAGAAGAACAACAAGAAGAAGAAATATCTCGAAATATGTCCGTCAGGCCCCTTCCCTTGAGATAAATCTGCAAATATCTCGGAAACGAAGCGAGCTACGGCAAAATGTTAAGCGACCTTTTTTGTAGAAAATTAGGTTTCCTACTTTTTATGTTCTATGATATTTTTAGATCAGATGCGTAGTTCTCGAGATATATCAAGATATTTAAAAGTTCCGAAGCCGCACCAACATAATAGAGATACAGAAACACCGTGGCCCCTTTCTTTGAGATAACTCTGCACTATTGCGAGCTGCAAATGCCACTTCCAGCTTAGCTGTGCAGAAGAAGAACAACAGGAATAAGAAATATTTCGAAATATGTCCGTGAGGCCCCTTCCCTTGAGATAAATCTGCAAATATCTCGGAAACGAAGCGAGCTATGGCAAAATGTTAAGAGACCTTATTTGTAGAGAATTAAGTTTCCTACCTTTTATGTTCTATGATATTTTTTGATCAGATGCGTAGTTCTCGAGATATATCAAGATATTTAAAAGTTCCGAAACCGCACCAACATAATAGAGATACAGAAACACCGTGGCCCCTTTCTTTGAGATAACTCTGCACTAGTGCGAGCCGCAAATGCCACTTCCAGCTTAGCTGTGCAGAAGAAGAACAGCAAGAAGAAGAAATATCTCGAAATATGTCCGTTAGGCCCCTTCCCTTGAGATAAATCTGCAAATATCTCGGAAACGAAGCGAGCTATGGCAAAATGTTAAGAGACCTTTTTTGTACAGAATTATGTTTCCTACTTTTTATGTTCTATGATATTTTTTGATCAGATGCGTAGTTCTCGAGATATATTAAGATATTTAAAAGTTCCGAAGCCGCACCAACATAATAGAGATACAGAAACACCGTGGCCCCTTTCTTTGAGATAACTCTGCACTATTGCGAGCTGCAAATGCCACTTCCAGCTTAGCTGTGCAGAAGAAGAACAACAAGAAGAAGAAGTATCTCGAAATATGTCCGTCAGGCCCCTGCCCTTGAGATATATCTGCAAATATCTCGGAAACGAAGCGAGCTATGGCAAAATGTTAAGAGACCTTTTTTGTAGAGAATTATGTTTCCTACAATTTATCTTCTATGATATTTTTTGATCAGAAGCGTAGTTTTCGAGATATATCGAGATATTTAAAGGTTCCGAAGCCGCACCAACATAATAGAGATACAGAAACACCGTGGCCCCTTTCTTTGAGATAACTCTGCACTAGTGCGAGCCGCAAATGCCACTTCCAGCTTAGCTGTGCAGAAGAAGAACAACAAGAAGAAGAAATATCTCGAAATATGTCCGTCAGGCCCCTTCCCTTGAGATAAATCTGCAAATATCTCGGAAACGAAGCGAGCTATGGCAAAATGTTAAGAGACCTTTTTTGTAGAGAATTAGGTTTCCTACTTTTTATGTTCTATGATATTTTTTGATCAGATGCGTAGTTCTCGAGATATATCAAGATATTTAAAAGTTCCGAAGCCGCACCAACATAATAGAGATACAGAAACACCGTGGCCCCTTTCTTTGAGATAACTCTGCACTAGTGCGAGCCGCAAATGCCACTTCCAGCTTAGCTGTGCAGAAGAAGAACAACAAGAAGAAGAAATATCTCGAAATATGTCCGTCAGGCCCCTTCCCTTGAGATAAATCTGCAAATATCTCGGAAACAAAGCGAGCTATGGCAAAATCTTAAGAGACCTTTTTTGTACAGAATTATGTTTCCTACTTTTTATGTTCTATGATATTTTTTGATCAGATGCGTAGTTCTCGAGATATATCAAGATATTTAAAAGTTCCGAAGCCGCACCAACATAATAGAGATACAGAAACACCGTGGCCCCTTTCTTTGAGATATCTCTGCACTATTGCGAGCTGCAAATGTCACTTCCAGCTTAGCTGTGCAGAAGAAGAACAACAAGAAGAAGAAATATCTCGAAATATGTCCGTCAGGCCCCTTCCCTTGAGATAAATCTGCAAATATCTCGGAAACGAAGCGAGCTATGGCAAAATGTTAAGAGATCTTTTTTGTAGAGTATTAAGTTTCCTACTTTTTATGTTCTATGATATTTTTTGATCAGATGCGTAGTTCTCGAGATATATCAAGATATTTAAAAGTTCCGAAGCCGCACCAACATAATAGAGATACAGAAACACCGTGGCCCCTTTCTTTGAGATAACTCTGCACTAGCGCGAGCCGCAAATGCCACTTACAGCTTAGCTGTGCAGAAGAAGAACAACGAGAAGAAGAAATATCTCGAAATATGTCCGTCAGGCCCCTTCCCTTGAGATAAATCTGCAAATATCTCGGAAACGAAGCGAGCTATGGCAAAATGTTAAGAGACCTTTTTTGTAGAGAATTAAGTTTCCTACATTTTATGTTCTATGATATTTTTTAATCAGATGCGTAGTTCTCGAGATATATCAAGATATTTAAAAGTTCCGAAACCGCACCAACATAATAGAGATACAGAAACACCGTGGCCCCTTTCTTTGAGATAACTCTGCACTGTTGCGAGCTGTAAATGCCACTTCCAGCTTAGCTGTGCAGAAGAAGAACAACAAGAAGAAGAAATATCTCGAAATATGTCCGTCAGGCCCCTGCCCTTGAGATATATCTGCAAATATCTCGGAAACGAAGCGAGCTATGGCAAAATGTTAAGAGACCTTTTTTGTAGAGAATTATGTTTCCTACAATTTATATTCTATGATATTTTTTGATCAGAAGCGTAGTTTTCGAGATATATCGAGATATTTAAAGGTTCCGAAGCCGCACCAACATAATAGAGATACAGAAACACCGTGGCCCCTTTCTTTGAGATAACTCTGCACTATTGCGAGCTGCAAATGCCACTTCCAGCTTAGCTGTGCAGAGGAAGAACAAGAAGAAGAAGAAGTATCTCGAAATATGTCCGTCAGGCCCGTTCCTTTGAGCTGAATCTGCAAATATCTCGGAAACGAAGCGAGCTATGGCAAAATGTTAAGAGACGTTTTTTGTAGTGAATTATGTTTCCTACAATTTATGTTCTATGATATTTTTTGATCAGAAGCGTAGTTTTCGAGATATATCAAGATATTTAAAAGTTCCGAAGCTGCACCAACATAATAGAGATACAGAAACACCGTGGCCCCTTTCTTTGAGATAACTCTGCACTACTGCGAGCTGCAAATGCCACTTCCAGTTTAGCTGTGCAGAAGAAGAACAACAAGAAGAAGAAATATCTCGAAATATGTCCATCAGGACCCTTCCCTTGAGATAAATCTGCAAATATCTCGGAAACGAAGCGAGCTATGGCAAAATCTTAGGAGACCTTTTTTGTAGAGAATTATGTTTCCTACAATTTATGTTCTATGATATTTTTTGATCAGAAGCGTAGTTTTCGAGATATATCGAGATATTTAAAAGTTCCGAAGCCGCACCAACATAATAGAGATACGGAAACACCGTGGCCCCTTTCTTTGGGATAACTCTGCACTATTGCGAGCTGGAAATGCCACTTCCAGTTTAGCTGTGCAGAAGAAGAACAACAAGAAGAAGAAATATCTCGAAATATGTCCGTCAGGCCCCTTCCCTTGAGATAAATCTGCAAATATCTCGGAAACGAAGCGAGCTACGGCAAAATGTTAAGCGACCTTTTTTGTAGAAAATTAGGTTTCCTACTTTTTATGTTCTATGATATTTTTAGATCAGATGCGTAGTTCTCGAGATATATCAAGATATTTAAAAGTTCCGAAGCCGCACCAACATAATAGAGATACAGAAACACCGTGGCCCCTTTCTTTGAGATAACTCTGCACTATTGCGAGCTGCAAATGCCACTTCCAGCTTAGCTGTGCAGAAGAAGAACAACAGGAATAAGAAATATTTCGAAATATGTCCGTCAGGCCCCTTCCCTTGAGATAAATCTGCAAATATCTCGGAAACGAAGCGAGCTACGGCAAAATGTTAAGAGACCTTTTTTGTAGAAAATTAGGTTTCCTACTTTTTATGTTCTATGATATTTTTTGATCAGATGCGTAGTTCTCGAGATATATCAAGATATTTAAAAGTTCCGAAGCCGCACCAACATAATAGAGATACAGAAACACCGTGGCCCCTTTCCTTGAGATAACTCTGCACTATTGCGAGCTGCAAATGCCACTTCCAGCTTAGCTGTGCAGAGGAAGAACAACAAGAAGAAGAAGTATCTCGAAATATGTCCGTCAGGCCCGTTCCTTTGAGCTGAATCTGCAAATATCTCGGAAACGAAGCGAGCTATGGCAAAATGTTAAGAGACGTTTTTTGTAGTGAATTATGTTTCCTACAATTTATGTTCTATGATATTTTTTGATCAGAAGCGTAGTTTTCGAGATATATCAAGATATTTAAAAGTTCCGAAGCCGCACCAACATAATAGAGATACAGAAACACCGTGGCCCCTTTCTTTGAGATAACTCTGCACTACTGCGAGCTGCAAATGCCACTTCCAGCTTAGCTGTGCAGAAGAAGAACAACAAGAAGAAGAAATATCTCGAAATATGTCCGTCAGGCCCCTTCCCTTGAGATAAATCTGCAAATATCTCGGAAACGAAGCGAGCTATGGCAAAATGTTAAGAGACCTTTTTTGTAGATAATTGAGTTTCCTACTTTTTATGTTCTATGATATTTTTTGATCAGATGCGTAGTTCCCGAGATATAGCAAGATATTTAAAAGTTCCGAAGCCGCACCAACATAATAGAGATACAGAAACACCGTGGCCCCTTTCTTTGAGATAACTCTGCACTACTGCGAGCTGCAAATGCCACTTCCAGCTTAGCTGTGCAGAAGAAGAACAACAAGAAGAAGAAATATCTCGAAATATGTCCGTCAGGCCCCTTCCCTTGAGATAAATCTGCAAATATCTCGGAAACGAAGCGAGCTATGGCAAAATGTTAAGAGACCTTTTTTGTAGATAATTAAGTTTCCTACTTTTTATGTTCTATGATATTTTTTGATCAGATGCGTAGTTCTCGAGATATATCCAGATATTTAAAAGTTCCGAAGCGGCACCAACATAATAGAGATACAGAAACACCGTGGCCCCTTTCTTTGAGGTAACTCTGCACTATTGCGAGCTGCAAATGCCACTTCCAGCTTAGCTGTGCAGAAGAAGAACAACAAGAAGAAGAAATATCTCGAAATATGTCCCTCAGGCCCCTTCCCTTGAGATAAATCTGCAAATATCTCGGAAACGATGCTAGCTATGGGAAAATGTTAAGAGACCTTTTTTGTAGAGAATTAAGTTTCCTACTTTTTATGTTCTATGATATTTTTTGATCAGATGCGTAGTTTTCGAGATATATCGAGATATTTAAAAGTTCCGAAGCCGCACCAACATAATAGTGATACAGAAACATCGTGGCCCCTTTCTTTGGGATAACTCTGCACTATTGCGAGTTGGAAATGCCACTTCCAGTTTAGCTGTGCAGAAGAAGAACAACAAGAAGAAGAAATATCTCGAAATATGTCCGTCAGGACCCTTCCCTTGAGATAAATCTGCAAATATCTCGCAAACGAAGCGAGCTATTGCAAAACGTTAAGAGACCTTTTTTGTAGAGAATTAAGTTTCCTACTTTTTATGTTCTATGATATTTTTTGATCAGATGCGTAGTTCTCGAGATATATCAAGATATTTAAAAGCTCCGAAGCTGCACCAACATAATAGAGGTACAGAAACACCGTGGCCCCTTTCTTTGAGATAACTCTGCACTATTGCGAGCTGCAAATGCCACTTCCAGCTTATCTGTGCAGAAGAAGAACAACAGGAATAAGAAATATTTCGAAATATGTCCGTCAGGCCCCTTCCCTTGAGATAAATCTGCAAATATCTCGGAAACGAAGCGAGCTACGGCAAAATGTTAAGAGACCTTTTTTGTAGAAAATTAGGTTTCCTACTTTTTATGTTCTATGATATTTTTTGACCAGATGCGTAGTTCTCGAGATATATCAAGATATTTAAAAGTTCCGAAGCCGCACCAACATAATAGAGATACAGAAACACCGTGGCCCCTTTCTTTGAGATAACTCTGCACTATTGCGAGCTGCAAATGCCACTTCCAGCTTAGCTGTGCAGAGGAAGAACAACAAGAAGAAGAAGTATCTCGAAATATGTCCGTCAGGCCCGTTCCTTTGAGCTGAATCTGCAAATATCTCGGAAACGAAGCGAGCTATGGCAAAATGTTAAGAGACGTTTTTTGTAGTGAATTATGTTTCCTACAATTTATGTTCTATGATATTTTTTGATCAGATGCGTAGTTCTCGAGATATATCCAGATATTTAAAAGTTCCGAAGCGGCACCAACATAATAGAGATACAGAAACACCGTGGCCCCTTTCTTTGAGGTAACTCTGCACTATTGCGAGCTGCAAATGCCACTTCCAGCTTAGCTGTGCAGAAGAAGAACAACAAGAAGAAGAAATATCTCGAAATATGTCCCTCAGGCCCCTTCCCTTGAGATAAATCTGCAAATATCTCGGAAACGAAGCGAGCTATGGCAAAATGTTAAGAGACCTTTTTTGTAGAGAATTAAGTTTCCTACTTTTTATGTTCTATGATATTTTTTGATCAGATGCGTAGTTCTCGAGATATATTAAGATATTTAAAAGTTCCGAAGCCGCACCAACATAATAGAGATACAGAAACACCGTGGCCCCTTTCTTTGAGATAACTCTGCACTATTGCGAGCTGCAAATGCCACTTCCAGCTTAGCTGTGCAGAAGAGGAACAACAAGAAGAAGAAATATCTCGGAATATGTCGTCAGGCCCCTTCCCTTGAGATAAATCTGCAAATATCTCGGAAACGAAGCGAGCTACGGCAAAATGTTAAGAGACCTTTTTTGTAGAGAATTAGGATTTCTACTTTTTATGTTCTATGATATTTTTTGAACAGATGCGTAGTTCTCGAGATATATCAAGATATTTAAAAGTTCCGAAGCTGCACCAACATAATAGAGGTGCAGAAACACCGTGGCCTCTTTCTTTGAGATAACTCTGCACTATTGCGAGCTGCAAATGCCACTTCCAGCTTAGCTGTGCAGAAGAGGAACAACAAGAAGAAGAAATATCTCGGAATATGTCCGTCAGGCCCCTTCCCTTGAGATAAATCTGCAAATATCTCGGAAACGAAGCGAGCTACGGCAAAATGTTAAGAGACCTTTTTTGTAGAAAATTAGGTTTCCTACTTTTTATGTTCTATGATATTTTTTGATCAGATGCGTAGTTCTCGAGATATATCAAGATATTTAAAAGTTCCGAAGCCGCACCAACATAATAGAGATACAGAAACACCGTGGCCCCTTTCTTTGAGATAACTCTGCACTATTGCGAGCTGCAAATGCCACTTCCAGCTTAGCTGTGCAGAGGAAGAACAACAAGAAGAAGAAGTATCTCGAAATATGTCCGTCAGGCCCGTTCCTTTGAGCTGAATCTGCAAATATCTCGGAAACGAAGCGAGCTATGGCAAAATGTTAAGAGACGTTTTTTGTAGTGAATTATGTTTCCTACAATTTATGTTCTATGATATTTTTTGATCAGAAGCGTAGTTTTCGAGATATATCAAGATATTTAAAAGTTCCGAAGCCGCACCAACATAATAGAGATACAGAAACACCGTGGCCCCTTTCTTTGAGATAACTCTGCACTACTGCGAGCTGCAAATGCCACTTCCAGCTTAGCTGTGCAGAAGAAGAACAACAAGAAGAAGAAATATCTCGAAATATGTCCGTCAGGCCCCTTCCCTTGAGATAAATCTGCAAATATCTCGGAAACGAAGCGAGCTATGGCAAAATGTTAAGAGACCTTTTTTGTAGATAATTAAGTTTCCTACTTTTTATGTTCTATGATATTTTTTGATCAGATGCGTAGTTCTCGAGATATATCCAGATATTTAAAAGTTCCGAAGCGGCACCAACATAATAGAGATACAGAAACACCGTGGCCCCTTTCTTTGAGGTAACTCTGCACTATTGCGAGCTGCAAATGCCACTTCCAGCTTAGCTGTGCAGAAGAAGAACAACAAGAAGAAGAAATATCTCGAAATATGTCCCTCAGGCCCCTTCCCTTGAGATAAATCTGCAAATATCTCGGAAACGAAGCGAGCTATGGCAAAATGTTAAGAGACCTTTTTTGTAGAGAATTAAGTTTCCTACTTTTTATGTTCTATGATATTTTTTGATCAGATGCGTAGTTCTCGAGATATATTAAGATATTTAAAAGTTCCGAAGCCGCACCAACATAATAGAGATACAGAAACCCCGTGGCCCCTTTCTTTGAGATAACTCTGCACTATTGCGAGCTGCAAATGCCACTTCCAGCTTAGCTGTGCAGAAGAGGAACAACAAGAAGAAGAAATATCTCGGAATATGTCGTCAGGCCCCTTCCCTTGAGATAAATCTGCAAATATCTCGGAAACGAAGCGAGCTACGGCAAAATGTTAAGAGACCTTTTTTGTAGAGAATTAGGATTTCTACTTTTTATGTTCTATGATATTTTTTGAACAGATGCGTAGTTCTCGAGATATATCAAGATATTTAAAAGTTCCGAAGCTGCACCAACATAATAGAGGTGCAGAAACACCGTGGCCTCTTTCTTTGAGATAACTCTGCACTATTGCGAGCTGCAAATGCCACTTCCAGCTTAGCTGTGCAGAAGAGGAACAACAAGAAGAAGAAATATCTTGGAATATGTCCGTCAGGCCCCTTCCCTTGAGATATATCTGCAAATATCTCGGAAACGATGCCAGCTATGGGAAAATGTTAAGAGACCTTTTTTGTAGAGAATTAAGTTTCCTACTTTTTATCTTCTATGATATTTTTTGATCAGATGCGTAGTTCTCGAGATATATCAAGATATTTAAAAGTTCCGAAGCCGCACCAACATAATAGAGATACAGAAACACCGTGGCCCCACTCTTTGAGATAACTCTGCACAATTGCGAGCTGCAAATGCCACTTCCAGCTTAGCTGTGCAGAAGAAGAACAACAAGAAGAAGAAATATCTCGAAATATGTCCGTCACGCCCCTTCCCTTGAGATAAATCGGCAAGTATCTCGGAAACAAAGCGAGCTATTGCAAAACGTTCAGAGACCTTTTTTGTAGAGAATTAAGTTTCCTACTTTTTATGTTCTATGATATTTTTTGATCAGATGCGTAGTTCTCGAGATATATCAAGATATTTAAAAGTTCCGAAGCTGCACCAACATAATAGAGGTGCAGAAACACCGTGGCCTCTTTCTTTGAGATAACTCTGCACTATTGCGAGCTGCAAATGCCACTTCCAGCTTAGCTGTGCAGAAGAGGAACAACAAGAAGAAGAAATATCTCGGAATATGTCCGTCAGGCCCCTTCCCTTGAGATAAATCTGCAAATATCTCGGAAACGAAGCGAGCTATTGCAAAATGTTGAGAGACCTTTTTTGTAGAGAATTGAGTTTCCTACTTTTTATGTTCTATGATATTTTTTGATCAGATGCGTAGTTCTCGAGATATATCAGGATATTTAAAAGTTAAGAAGCCGCACCAACATAATAGAGATACAGAAACACCGTGGCCCCTTTCTTTGAGATATCTCTGCACTATTGCGAGCTGCAAATGCCACTTCCAGCTTAGCTGTGCAGAAGAAGAACAACAAGAAGAAGAAATATCACGAAATATGTCCGTTAGGCCCCTTCCCTTGAGATAAACCTGCAAATATCTCGGAAACGAAGCGAGCTATGACAAAATGTTAAGAGACCTTTTTTGTAGCGAATTAAGTTTCCTACTTTTTATGTTCTATGATATTTTTTGATCAGATGCGTAGTTCTCGAGATATATCAAGATATTTAAAAGTTCCGAAGCCGCACCAACATAATAGAGATACAGAAACACCGTGGCCCCTTTCTTTCAGATAGCTATGCACTATTGCGAGCTGCAAATGCCACTTCCAGCTTAGCTGTGCAGAAGAAGAACAACAAGAAGAAGAAATATCTCGAAATATGTCCGTCAGGCCCCTTACCTTGAGATAAATCTGCAAATATCTCGGAAACGATGCCAGCTATGGGAAAATGTTAAGAGACCTTTTTTGTAGAGAATTAAGTTTCCTACTTTTTATCTTCTATGATATTTTCTGAACAGATTCGTAGTTCTCGAGATATATCAAGATATTTAAAAGTTCCGAAGCCGCACCAACATAATAGAGATACAGAAACACCGTGGCCCCACTCTTTGAGATAACTCTGCACAATTGCGAGCTGCAAATGCCACTTCCAGCTTAGCTGTGCAGAAGAAGAACAACAAGAAGAAGAAATATCTCGAAATATGTCCGTCAGGCCCCTTCCCTTGAGATAAATCGGCAAGTATCTCGGAAACAAAGCGAGCTATTGCAAAACGTTAAGAGACCTTTTTTGTAGAGAATTAAGTTTCCTACTTTTTATGTTCTATGATATTTTTTGATCAGATGCGTAGTTCTCGAGATATATCAAGATATTTAAATGTTCCGAAGCTGCACCAACATAATAGAGGTGCAGAAACACCGTGGCCTCTTTCTTTGAGATAACTCTGCACTATTGCGAGCTGCAAATGCCACTTCCAGCTTAGCTGTGCAGAAGAGGAACAACAAGAAGAAGAAATATCTCGGAATATGTCCGTCAGGCCCCTTCCCTTGAGATATATCTGCAAATATCTCGGAAACGATGCCAGCTATGGGAAAATGTTAAGAGACCTTTTTTGTAGAGAATTAAGTTTCCTACTTTTTATCTTCTATGATATTTTTTGATCAGATGCGTAGTTCTCGAGATATATCAAGATATTTAAAAGTTCCGAAGCCGCACCAACATAATAGAGATACAGAAACACCGTGGCCCCACTCTTTGAGATAACTCTGCACAATTGCGAGCTGCAAATGCCACTTCCAGCTTAGCTGTGCAGAAGAAGAACAACAAGAAGAAGAAATATCTCGAAATATGTCCGTCAGGCCCCTTCCCTTGAGATAAATCGGCAAGTATCTCGGAAACAAAGCGAGCTATTGCAAAACGTTCAGAGACCTTTTTTGTAGAGAATTATGTTTCCTACAATTTATGTTCTATGATATTTTTTGATCAGATGCGTAGTTCTCGAGATATATCCAGATATTTAAAAGTTCCGAAGCGGCACCAACATAATAGAGATACAGAAACACCGTGGCCCCTTTCTTTGAGGTAACTCTGCACTATTGCGAGCTGCAAATGCCACTTCCAGCTTAGCTGTGCAGAAGAAGAACAACAAGAAGAAGAAATATCTCGAAATATGTCCCTCAGGCCCCTTCCCTTGAGATAAATCTGCAAATATCTCGGAAACGAAGCGAGCTATGGCAAAATGCTAAGAGACCTTTTTTGTAGAGAATTAAGTTTCCTACTTTTTATGTTCTATGATATTTTTTGATCAGATGCGTAGTTCTCGAGATATATTAAGATATTTAAAAGTTCCGAAGCCGCACCAACATAATAGAGATACAGAAACACCGTGGCCCCTTTCTTTGAGATAACTCTGCACTATTGCGAGCTGCAAATGCCACTTCCAGCTTAGCTGTGCAGAAGAGGAACAACAAGAAGAAGAAATATCTCGGAATATGTCGTCAGGCCCCTTCCCTTGAGATAAATCTGCAAATATCTCGGAAACGAAGCGAGCTACGGCAAAATGTTAAGAGACCTTTTTTGTAGAGAATTAGGATTTCTACTTTTTATGTTCTATGATATTTTTTGAACAGATGCGTAGTTCTCGAGATATATCAAGATATTTAAAAGTTCCGAAGCTGCACCAACATAATAGAGGTGCAGAAACACCGTGGCCTCTTTCTTTGAGATAACTCTGCACTATTGCGAGCTGCAAATGCCACTTCCAGCTTAGCTGTGCAGAAGAGGAACAACAAGAAGAAGAAATATCTCGGAATATGTCCGTCAGGCCCCTTCCCTTGAGATATATCTGCAAATATCTCGGAAACGATGCCAGCTATGGGAAAATGTTAAGAGACCTTTTTTGTAGAGAATTAAGTTTCCTACTTTTTAGCTTCTATGATATTTTTTGATCAGATGCGTAGTTCTCGAGATATATCAAGATATTTAAAAGTTCCGAAGCCGCACCAACATAATAGAGATACAGAAACACCGTGGCCCCACTCTTTGAGATAACTCTGCACAATTGCGAGCTGCAAATGCCACTTCCAGCTTAGCTGTGCAGAAGAAGAACAACAAGAAGAAGAAATATCTCGAAATATGTCCGTCACGCCCCTTCCCTTGAGATAAATCGGCAAGTATCTCGGAAACAAAGCGAGCTATTGCAAAACGTTCAGAGACCTTTTTTGTAGAGAATTAAGTTTCCTACTTTTTATGTTCTATGATATTTTTTGATCAGATGCGTAGTTCTCGAGATATATCAAGATATTTAAAAGTTCCGAAGCTGCACCAACATAATAGAGGTGCAGAAACACCGTGGCCTCTTTCTTTGAGATAACTCTGCACTATTGCGAGCTGCAAATGCCACTTCCAGCTTAGCTGTGCAGAGGAGGAACAACAAGAAGAAGAAATATCTCGGAATATGTCCGTCAGGCCCCTTCCCTTGAGATATATCTGCAAATATCTCGGAAACGATGCCAGCTATGGGAAAATGTTAAGAGACCTTTTTTGTAGAGAATTAAGTTTCCTACTTTTTATCTTCTATGATATTTTTTGATCAGATGCGTAGTTCTCGAGATATATCAAGATATTTAAAAGTTCCGAAGCCGCACCAACATAATAGAGATACAGAAACACCGTGGCCCCTTTCTTTGAGATAACTCTGCACTATTGCGAGCTGTAAATGCCACTTCCAGCTTAGCTGTGCAGAAGAAGAACAACAAGAAGAAGAAATATCTCGAAATATGTCCGTCAGGCCCCTTCCCTTGAGATATATCTGCAAATATCTCGGAAACGAAGCGAGCTATGGCAAAATGTTAAGAGACCTTTTTTGTAGAGAATTATGTTTCCTACAATTTATGTTCTATGATATTTTTTGATCAGATGCGTAGTTCTCGAGATATATCAAGATATTTAAAAGTTCCGAAGCCGCACCAACATAATAGAGATACAGAAACACCGTGGCCCCTTTCTTTGAGATAACTCTGCACTATTGCGCGCTGCAAATGCCACTTCCAGCTTAGCTGTGCAGAGGAGGAACAACAAGAAGAAGAAATATCTCGAAATATGTCCGTCAGGCCAGTTCCTTTGAGCTGAATCTGCAAATATCTCGGAAACGAAGCGAGCGATGGCAAAATCTTAAGAGACGTTTTTTGTAGAGAATTATGTTTCCTACAATTTATGTTCTATGATATTTTTTGATCAGAAGCGTAGTTTTCGAGATATATCGAGATATTTAAAAGTTCCGAAGCCGCACCAACATAATAGAGATACAGAAACACCGTGGCCCCTTTCTTTGAGATAACTCTGCACTAGTGCGAGCCGCAAATGCCACTTCCAGCTTAGCTGTGCAGAAGAAGAACAACAAGAAGAAGAAATATCTCGAAATATGTCCGTCAGGCCCCTTCCCTTGAGATAAATCTGCAAATATCTCGGAAACGAAGCGAGCTATTGCAAAATGTTAAGAGACCTTTTTTGTAGAGAATTGAGTTTCCTACTTTTTATGTTCTATGATATTTTTTGATCAGATGCGTAGTTCTCGAGATATATCAAGATATTTAAAAGTTCCGAAGCCGCACCAACATAATAGAGATACAGAAACACCGTGGCCCCTTTCTTTCAGATAGCTATGCACTATTGCGAGCTGCAAATGCCACTTCCAGCTTAGCTGTGCAGAAGAAGAACAACAAGAAGAAGAAATATCTCGAAATATGTCCGTCAGGCCCCTTACCTTGAGATAAATCTGCAAATATCTCGGAAACGAAGCGAGCTATGGCAAAATGTTAAGAGACCTTTTTTGTAGAGAATTAAGTTTCCTACTTTTTATCTTCTATGATATTTTTTGATCAGACGCGTAGTTCTCGAGATATATCAAGATATTTAAAAGTTCCGAAGCCGCACCAACATAATAGAGATACAGAAACACCGTGGCCTCTTTCTTTGAGATAACTCTGCACTATTGCGAGCTGCAAATGCCACTTCCAGCTTAGCTGTGCAGAAGAGGAACAACAAGAAGAAGAAATATCTCGGAATATGTCCGTCAGGCCCCTTCCCTTGAGATATATCTGCAAATATCTCGGAAACGATGCCAGCTATGGGAAAATGTTAAGAGACCTTTTTTGTAGAGAATTAAGTTTCCTACTTTTTATCTTCTATGATATTTTCTGAACAGATTCGTAGTTCTCGAGATATATCAAGATATTTAAAAGTTCCGAAGCCGCACCAACATAATAGAGATACAGAAACACCGTGGCCCCTTTCTTTGAGATAACTCTGCACTATTGCGAGCTGTAAATGCCACTTCCAGCTTAGCTGTGCAGAAGAAGAACAACAAGAAGAAGAAATATCTCGAAATATGTCCGTCAGGCCCCTTCCCTTGAGATATATCTGCAAATATCTCGGAAACGAAGCGAGCTATGGCAAAATGTTAAGAGACCTTTTTTGTAGAGAATTATGTTTCCTACAATTTATGTTCTATGATATTTTTTGATCAGATGCGTAGTTCTCGAGATATATCAAGATATTTAAAAGTTCCGAAGCCGCACCAACATAATAGAGATACAGAAACACCGTGGCCCCTTTCTTTGAGATAACTCTGCACTATTGCGCGCTGCAAATGCCACTTCCAGCTTAGCTGTGCAGAGGAGGAACAACAAGAAGAAGAAATATCTCGAAATATGTCCGTCAGGCCAGTTCCTTTGAGCTGAATCTGCAAATATCTCGGAAACGAAGCGAGCGATGGCAAAATCTTAAGAGACGTTTTTTGTAGAGAATTATGTTTCCTACAATTTATGTTCTATGATATTTTTTGATCAGAAGCGTAGTTTTCGAGATATATCGAGATATTTAAAAGTTCCGAAGCCGCACCAACATAATAGAGATACAGAAACACCGTGGCCCCTTTCTTTGAGATAACTCTGCACTAGTGCGAGCCGCAAATGCCACTTCCAGCTTAGCTGTGCAGAAGAAGAACAACAAGAAGAAGAAATATCTCGAAATATGTCCGTCAGGCCCCTTCCCTTGAGATAAATCTGCAAATATCTCGGAAACGAAGCGAGCTATTGCAAAATGTTAAGAGACCTTTTTTGTAGAGAATTGAGTTTCCTACTTTTTATGTTCTATGATATTTTTTGATCAGATGCGTAGTTCTCGAGATATATCAAGATATTTAAAAGTTCCGAAGCCGCACCAACATAATAGAGATACAGAAACACCGTGGCCCCTTTCTTTCAGATAGCTATGCACTATTGCGAGCTGCAAATGCCACTTCCAGCTTAGCTGTGCAGAAGAAGAACAACAAGAAGAAGAAATATCTCGAAATATGTCCGTCAGGCCCCTTACCTTGAGATAAATCTGCAAATATCTCGGAAACGAAGCGAGCTATGGCAAAATGTTAAGAGACCTTTTTTGTAGAGAATTAAGTTTCCTACTTTTTATCTTCTATGATATTTTTTGATCAGACGCGTAGTTCTCGAGATATGTCAAGATATTTAAAAGTTCCGAAGCCGCACCAACATAATAGAGATACAGAAACACCGTGGCCTCTTTCTTTGAGATAACTCTGCACTATTGCGAGCTGCAAATGCCACTTCCAGCTTAGCTGTGCAGAAGAGGAACAACAAGAAGAAGAAATATCTCGGAATATGTCCGTCAGGCCCCTTCCCTTGAGATATATCTGCAAATATCTCGGAAACGATGCCAGCTATGGGAAAATGTTAAGAGACCTTTTTTGTAGAGAATTAAGTTTCCTACTTTTTATCTTCTATGATATTTTCTGAACAGATTCGTAGTTCTCGAGATATATCAAGATATTTAAAAGTTCCGAAGCCGCACCAACATAATAGAGATACAGAAACACCGTGGCCCCACTCTTTGAGATAACTCTGCACAATTGCGAGCTGCAAATGCCACTTCCAGCTTAGCTGTGCAGAAGAAGAACAACAAGAAGAAGAAATATCTCGGAATATGTCCGTCAGGCCCCTTCCCTTGAGATAAATCGGCAAGTATCTCGGAAACAAAGCGAGCTATTGCAAAACGTTAAGAGACCTTTTTTGTAGAGAATTAAGTTTCCTACTTTTTATATTCTATGATATTTTTTGATCAGATGCGTAGTTCTCGAGATATATCAAGATATTTAAATGTTCCGAAGCTGCACCAACATAATAGAGGTGCAGAAACACCGTGGCCTCTTTCTTTGAGATAACTCTGCACTATTGCGAGCTGCAAATGCCACTTCCAGCTTAGCTGTGCAGAAGAGGAACAACAAGAAGAAGAAATATCTCGGAATATGTCCGTCAGGCCCCTTCCCTTGAGATATATCTGCAAATATCTCGGAAACGATGCCAGCTATGGGAAAATGTTAAGAGACCTTTTTTGTAGAGAATTAAGTTTCCTACTTTTTATCTTCTATGATATTTTTTGATCAGATGCGTAGTTCTCGAGATATATCAAGATATTTAAAAGTTCCGAAGCCGCACCAACATAATAGAGATACAGAAACACCGTGGCCCCACTCTTTGAGATAACTCTGCACAATTGCGAGCTGCAAATGCCACTTCCAGCTTAGCTGTGCAGAAGAAGAACAACAAGAAGAAGAAATATCTCGAAATATGTCCGTCAGGCCCCTTCCCTTGAGATAAATCGGCAAGTATCTCGGAAACAAAGCGAGCTATTGCAAAACGTTCAGAGACCTTTTTTGTAGAGAATTAAGTTTCCTACTTTTTATGTTCTATGATATTTTTTGATCAGATGCGTAGTTCTCGAGATATATCAAGATATTTAAAAGTTCCGAAGCTGCACTAACATAATAGAGGTGCAGAAACACCGTGGCCTCTTTCTTTGAGATAACTCTGCACTATTGCGAGCTGCAAATGCCACTTCCAGCTTAGCTGTGCAGAAGAGGAACAACAAGAAGAAGAAATATCTCGAAATATGTCCGTTAGGCCCCTTCCCTTGAGATAAATCTGCAAATATCTCGGAAACGAAGCGAGCTATGGCAAAATGTTAAGAGACCTTTTTTGTAGAGAATTAAGTTTCCTACGTTTTATGTTCTATGATATTTTTTGATCAGATGCGTAGTTCTCGAGATATATCAAGATATTTAAAAGTTCCGAAGCCGCACCAACATAATCGGGATACAGAAACACCGTGCCCCTCTCTTTGAGATAACTCTGCACTATTGCGAGCTGGAAATGCCACTTCCAGTTTAGCTGTGCAGAAGAAGAACAACAAGAAGAAGAAATATCTGGAAATATGTCCGTTAGGCCCCTTCCCTTGAGATAAATCTGCAAATATCTCGGAAACGAAGCGAGCTATGGCAAAATGTTAAGAGACTTTTTTGTAGAGAATTAAGTTTCCTACTTTTTATGTTCTATGATATTTTTTGATCAGATGCGTAGTTCTCGAGATATATCAAGATATTTAAAAGTTCCGAAGCTGCAACAACATAATAGAGGTGCAGAAACACCGTGGCCTCTTTCTTTGAGATAACTCTGCACTATTGCGAGCTGCAAATGCCACTTCCAGCTTACCTGTGCAGAAGAGGAACAACAAGAAGAAGAAATATCTCGGAATATGTCCGTCAGGCCCCTTCCCTTGAGATAAATCTGCAAATATCTCGGAAACGATGCCAGCTATGGGAAAATGTTAAGAGATCTTTTTTGTAGAGAATTAAGTTTCCTACTTTTTATCTTCTATGATATTTTCTGATCAGATGCGTAGTTCTCGAGATATATCAAGATATTTAAAAGTTCCGAAGCCGCACCAACATAATAGAGATACAGAAACACCGTGGCCCCTTTCTTTGAGATAACTCTGCACTATTGCGAGCTGTAAATGCCACTTCCAGCTTAGCTGTGCAGAAGAAGAACAACAAGAAGAAGAAATATCTCGAAATATGTCCGTCAGGCCCCTTCCCTTGAGATAAATCGGCAAGTATCTCGGAAACAAAGCGAGCTATTGCAAAACGTTCAGAGACCTTTTTTGTAGAGAATTAAGTTTCCTACTTTTTATGTTCTATGATATTTTTTGATCAGATGCGTAGTTCTCGAGATATATCAAGATATTTAAAAGTTCCGAAGCTGCACCAACATAATAGAGGTGCAGAAACACCGTGGCCTCTTTCTTTGAGATAACTCTGCACTATTGCGAGCTGCAAATGCCACTTCCAGCTTAGCTGTGCAGAAGAGGAACAACAAGAAGAAGAAATATCTCGAAATATGTCCGTCAGGCCCCTTCCCTTGAGATAAATCGGCAAGTATCTCGGAAACGAAGCGAGCTATGGCAAAATGTTAAGAGACCTTTTTTGTAGAGAATTATGTTTCCTACAATTTATGTTCTATGATATTTTTTGATCAGATGCGTAGTTCTCGAGATATATCAAGATATTTGAAAGTTCCGAATCCGCACCAACATAATAGAGATACAGAAACACCGTGGCCCCTCTCTTTGAGATAACTCTGCACTATTGCGAGCTGTAAATGCCACTTCCAGCTTAGCTGTGCAGAGGAAGAACAACAAGAAGAAGAAATATCTCGAAATATGTCCGTCAGGCCAGTTCCTTTGAGCTGAATCTGCAAATATCTCGGAAACGAAGCGAGCTATGGCAAAATCTTAAGAGACGTTTTTTGTAGAGAATTATGTTTCCTACAATTTATGTTCTATGATATTTTTTGGTCAGAAGCGTAGTTTTCGAGATATATCGAGATATTTAAAAGTTCCGAAGCCGCACCAACATAATAGAGATACAGAAACACCGTGGCCCCTTTCTTTCAGATAACTATGCACTATTGCGAGCTGCAAATGCCACTTCCAGCTTAGCTGTGCAGAAGAAGAACAACAAGAAGAAGAAATATCTCGAAATATGTCCGTTAGGCCCCTTCCCTTGAGATAAATCTGCAAATATCTCGGAAACGAAGCGAGCTATGGCAAAATGTTAAGAGACCTTTTTTGTAGAGAATTAAGTTTCCTACGTTTTATGTTCTATGATATTTTTTGATCAGATGCGTAGTTCTCGAGATATATCAAGATATTTAAAAGTTCCGAAGCCGCACCAACATAATCGGGATACAGAAACACCGTGCCCCTCTCTTTGAGATAACTCTGCACTATTGCGAGCTGGAAATGCCACTTCCAGTTTAGCTGTGCAGAAGAAGAACAACAAGAAGAAGAAATATCTGGAAATATGTCCGTTAGGCCCCTTACCTGGAGATAAATCTGCAAATATCTCGGAAACGAAGCGAGCTATGGCAAAATGTTAAGAGACGTTTTTTGTAGAGAATTATGTTTCCTACAATTTATGCTCTATGATATTTTTTGATCAGAAGCGTAATTTTCGAGATATATCGAGATATTTAAAAGTTCCGAAGCCGCACCAACATAATAGAGATACAGAAACACCGTGGCCCCTTTCTTTGAGATAACTCTGCACTAGTGCGAGCTGCAAATGCCACTTCCAGCTTAGCTGTGCAGAAGAAGAACAGCAAGAAGAAGAAATATCACGAAATATGTCCGTTAGGCCCCTTCCCTTGAGATAAATCTGCAAATATCTCGGAAACGAAGCGAGCTATGGCAAAATGTTAAGAGACCTTTTTTGTAGCGAATTAAGTTTCCTACTTTTTATGTTCTATGATATTTTTTGATCAGATGCGTAGTTCTCGAGATATATCAAGATATTTAAAAGTTCCGAAGCCGCACCAACATAATAGAGATACAGAAACACCGTGGCCCCTTTCTTTCAGATAGCTATGCACTATTGCGAGCTGCAAATGCCACTTCCAGCTTAGCTGTGCAGAAGAAGAACAACAAGAAGAAGAAATATCTCGATATATGTCCGTCAGGCCCCTTACCTTGAGATAAATCTGCAAATATCTCGGAAACGAAGCGAGCTATGGCAAAATGTTAAGAGACCTTATTTGTAGAGAATTAAGTTTCCTACTTTTTATCTTCTATGATATTTTCTGATCAGATGCGTAGTTCTCGAGATATATCAAGATATTTAAAAGTTCCGAAGCCGCACCAACATAATAGAGATACAGAAACACCGTGGCCCCTCTCTTTGAGATAACTCTGCACAATTGCGAGCTGCAAATGCCACTTCCAGTTTAGCTGTGCAGAAGAGGAACAACAAGAAGAAGAAATATCTGGAAATATGTCCGTTAGGCCCCTTCCCTTGAGATAAATCTGCAAATATCTCGGAAACGAAGCGAGCTATGGCAAAACGTTCAGAGACCTTTTTTGTAGAGAATTAAGTTTCCTACTTTTTATCTTCTATGATATTTTCTGATCAGATGCGTAGTTCTCGAGATATATCAAGATATTTAAAAGTTCCGAAGCCGCACCAACATAATAGAGATACAGAAACACCGTGGCCCCTCTCTTTGAGATAACTCTGCACAATTGCGAGCTGCAAATGCCACTTCCAGTTTAGCTGTGCAGAAGAGGAACAACAAGAAGAAGAAATATCTGGAAATATGTCCGTTAGGCCCCTTCCCTTGAGATAAATCTGCAAATATCTCGGAAACGAAGCGAGCTATGGCAAAATGTTAACAGACTTTTTTGTAGAGAATTAAGTTTCCTACTTTTTATCTTGTATGATATTTTCTGATCAGATGCGTAGTTCTCGAGATATATCACGATATTTAAAAGTTCCGAAGCCGCACCAACATAATAGAGATACAGAAACACCGTGGCCCCTTTCTTTAAGATAACTCTGCACTATTGCGAGCTGCAAATGCCACTTCCAGCTTACCTGTGCAGAAGAGGAACAACAAGAAGAAGAGATATCTCGGAATATGTCCGTCAGGCCCCTTCCCTTGAGATAAATCTGCAAATATCTCGGAAACGATGCCAGCTATGGGAAAATGTTAAGAGACCTTTTTTGTAGAGAATTAAGTTTCCTACTTTTTATCTTCTATGATATTTTCTGATCAGATGCGTAGTTCTCGAGATATATCAAGATATTTAAAAGTTCCGAAGCCGCACCAACATAATAGAGATACAGAAACACCGTGGCCCCTTTCTTTGAGATAACTCTGCACTATTGCGAGCTGTAAATGCCACTTCCAGCTTAGCTGTGCAGAAGAAGAACAACAAGAAGAAGAAATATCTCGAAATATGTCCATCAGGCCCCTTCCCTTGAGATATATCTGCAAATATCTCGGAAACGAAGCGAGCTATGGCAAAATGTTAAGAGACCTTTTTTGTAGAGAATTATGTTTCCTACAATTTAGGTTCTATGATATTTTTTGGTCAGAAGCGTGGTTTTCGAGATATATCGAGATATTTAAAAGTTCCGAAGCCGCACCAACATAATAGAGATACAGAAACACCGTGGCCCCTTTCTTTCAGATAACTATGCACTATTGCGAGCTGCAAATGCCACTTCCAGCTTAGCTGTGCCGAAGAAGAACAACAAGAAGAAGAAATATCTCGAAATATGTCCGTCAGGCCCCTTACCATGAGATAAATCTGCAAATATCTCGGAAACGAAGCGAGCTATGGCAAAATGTTAAGAGACCTTTTTTGTAGAGAATTAAGTTTCCTACTTTTTATCTTGTATGATATTTTCTGATCAGATGCGTAGTTCTCGAGATATATCAAGATATTTAAAAGTTCCGAAGCCGCACCAACATAATAGAGATACAGAAACATCGTGGCCCCTCTCTTTGAGATAACTCTGCACAATTGCGAGCTGCAAATGCCACTTCCAGCTTAGCTGTGCAGAAGAGGAACAACAAGAAGAAGAAATATCTCGAAATATGTCCGTCAGGCCCCTTCCCTTGAGATAAATCTGCAAATATCTCGGAAACGAAGCGAGCTATGGCAAAATGTTAAGAGACCTTTTTTGTAGAGAATTATGTTTCCTACTTTTTATGTTCTATGATATTTTTTGATCAGACGCGTAGTTCTCGAGATATATCAAGATATTTAAAAGTTCCGAAGCCGCACCAACATAATAGAGATACAGAAACACCGTGGCTCCTTTCTTTGAGATAACTCTGCACTATTGCGACCTGGAAATGCCACTTCCAGTTTAGCTGTGCAGAAGAAGAACAACAAGAAGAAGAAATATCTCGAAATATGTCCGCTAGGCCCCTTCCCTTGAGATAAATCTGCAAATATCTCGGAAACGAAGCGAGCTATGGCAAAATGTTAAGAGACCTTTTTTGTAGAGAATTAAGTTTCCTACGTTTTATGTTCTATGATATTTTTTGATCAGATGCGTAGTTCTCGAGATATATCAAGATATTTAAAAGTTCCGAAGCCGCACCAACATAATAGGGATACAGAAACACCGTGCCCCTCTCTTTGAGATAACTCTGCACTATTGCGAGCTGTAAATGCCACTTCCAGCTTAGCTGTGCAGAAGAAGAACAACAAGAAGAAGAAATATCTCGAAATATGTCCGTCAGGCCCCTTCCCTTGAGATAAATCGGCAAGTATCTCGGAAACAAAGCGAGCTATTGCAAAACGTTCAGAGACCTTTTTTGTAGAGAATTAAGTTTCCTACTTTTTATGTTCTATGATATTTTTTGATCAGATGCGTAGTTCTCGAGATATATCAAGATATTTAAAAGTTCCGAAGCTGCACCAACATAATAGAGGTGCAGAAACACCGTGGCCTCTTTCTTTGAGATAACTCTGCACTATTGCGAGCTGCAAATGCCACTTCCAGCTTAGCTGTGCAGAAGAGGAACAACAAGAAGAAGAAATATCTCGAAATATGTCCGTCAGGCCCCTTCCCTTGAGATATATCTGCAAATATCTCGGAAACGAAGCGAGCTATGGCAAAATGTTAAGAGACCTTTTTTGTAGAAAATTAAGTTTCCCACGTTTTATGTTCTATGATATTTTTTGATCAGATGCGTAGTTCTCGAGATATATCAAGATATTTAAAAGTTCCGAAGCCGCACCAACATAATAGGGATACAGAAACACCGTGCCCCTCTCTTTGAGATAACTCTGCACTATTGCGAGCTGCAAATGCCACTTCCAGCTTAGCTGTGCAGAAGAAGAACAACAAGAAGAAGAAATATCTCGAAATATGTCCGTCAGGCCCCTTACCTTGAGATAAATCTGCAAGTATCTCGGAAACGAAGCGAGCTATGGCAAAATGTTAAGAGACCTTTCTTGTAGAGAATTAAGTTTCCTACTTTTTATCTTGTATGATATTTTCTGATCAGATGCGTAGTTCTCGAGATATATCACGATATTTAAAAGTTCCGAAGCCGCACCAACATAATAGAGATACAGAAACACCGTGGCCCCTTTCTTTAAGATAACTCTGCACTATTGCGAGCTGCAAATGCCACTTCCAGCTTACCTGTGCAGAAGAGGAACAACAAGAAGAAGAGATATCTCGGAATATGTCCGTCAGGCCCCTTCCCTTGAGATAAATCTGCAAATATCTCGGAAACGATGCCAGCTATGGGAAAATGTTAAGAGACCTTTTTTGTAGAGAATTAAGTTTCCTACTTTTTATCTTCTATGATATTTTCTGATCAGATGCGTAGTTCTCGAGATATATCAAGATATTTAAAAGTTCCGAAGCCGCACCAACATAATAGAGATACAGAAACACCGTGGCCCCTTTCTTTGAGATAACTCTGCACTATTGCGAGCTGTAAATGCCACTTCCAGCTTAGCTGTGCAGAAGAAGAACAACAAGAAGAAGAAATATCTCGAAATATGTCCATCAGGCCCCTTCCCTTGAGATATATCTGCAAATATCTCGGAAACGAAGCGAGCTATGGCAAAATGTTAAGAGACCTTTTTTGTAGAGAATTATGTTTCCTACAATTTAGGTTCTATGATATTTTTTGGTCAGAAGCGTGGTTTTCGAGATATATCGAGATATTTAAAAGTTCCGAAGCCGCACCAACATAATAGAGATACAGAAACACCGTGGCCCCTTTCTTTCAGATAACTATGCACTATTGCGAGCTGCAAATGCCACTTCCAGCTTAGCTGTGCCGAAGAAGAACAACAAGAAGAAGAAATATCTCGAAATATGTCCGTCAGGCCCCTTACCATGAGATAAATCTGCAAATATCTCGGAAACGAAGCGAGCTATGGCAAAATGTTAAGAGACCTTTTTTGTAGAGAATTAAGTTTCCTACTTTTTATCTTGTATGATATTTTCTGATCAGATGCGTAGTTCTCGAGATATATCAAGATATTTAAAAGTTCCGAAGCCGCACCAACATAATAGAGATACAGAAACATCGTGGCCCCTCTCTTTGAGATAACTCTGCACAATTGCGAGCTGCAAATGCCACTTCCAGCTTAGCTGTGCAGAAGAGGAACAACAAGAAGAAGAAATATCTCGAAATATGTCCGTCAGGCCCCTTCCCTTGAGATAAATCTGCAAATATCTCGGAAACGAAGCGAGCTATGGCAAAATGTTAAGAGACCTTTTTTGTAGAGAATTATGTTTCCTACTTTTTATGTTCTATGATATTTTTTGATCAGACGCGTAGTTCTCGAGATATATCAAGATATTTAAAAGTTCCGAAGCCGCACCAACATAATAGAGATACAGAAACACCGTGGCTCCTTTCTTTGAGATAACTCTGCACTATTGCGACCTGGAAATGCCACTTCCAGTTTAGCTGTGCAGAAGAAGAACAACAAGAAGAAGAAATATCTCGAAATATGTCCGCTAGGCCCCTTCCCTTGAGATAAATCTGCAAATATCTCGGAAACGAAGCGAGCTATGGCAAAATGTTAAGAGACCTTTTTTGTAGAGAATTAAGTTTCCTACGTTTTATGTTCTATGATATTTTTTGATCAGATGCGTAGTTCTCGAGATATATCAAGATATTTAAAAGTTCCGAAGCCGCACCAACATAATAGGGATACAGAAACACCGTGCCCCTCTCTTTGAGATAACTCTGCACTATTGCGAGCTGTAAATGCCACTTCCAGCTTAGCTGTGCAGAAGAAGAACAACAAGAAGAAGAAATATCTCGAAATATGTCCGTCAGGCCCCTTCCCTTGAGATAAATCGGCAAGTATCTCGGAAACAAAGCGAGCTATTGCAAAACGTTCAGAGACCTTTTTTGTAGAGAATTAAGTTTCCTACTTTTTATGTTCTATGATATTTTTTGATCAGATGCGTAGTTCTCGAGATATATCAAGATATTTAAAAGTTCCGAAGCTGCACCAACATAATAGAGGTGCAGAAACACCGTGGCCTCTTTCTTTGAGATAACTCTGCACTATTGCGAGCTGCAAATGCCACTTCCAGCTTAGCTGTGCAGAAGAGGAACAACAAGAAGAAGAAATATCTCGAAATATGTCCGTCAGGCCCCTTCCCTTGAGATATATCTGCAAATATCTCGGAAACGAAGCGAGCTATGGCAAAATGTTAAGAGACCTTTTTTGTAGAGAATTATGTTTCCTACAATTTATGTTCTATGATATTTTTTGATCAGATGCGTAGTTCTCGAGATATATCAAGATATTTGAAAGTTCCGAATCCGCACCAACATAATAGAGATACAGAAACACCGTGGCCCCTCTCTTTGAGATAACTCTGCACTATTGCGAGCTGTAAATGCCACTTCCAGCTTAGCTGTGCAGAGGAAGAACAACAAGAAGAAGAAATATCTCGAAATATGTCCGTCAGGCCAGTTCCTTTGAGCTGAATCTGCAAATATCTCGGAAACGAAGCGAGCTATGGCAAAATCTTAAGAGACGTTTTTTGTAGAGAATTATGTTTCCTACAATTTATGTTCTATGATATTTTTTGGTCAGAAGCGTAGTTTTCGAGATATATCGAGATATTTAAAAGTTCCGAAGCCGCACCAACATAATAGAGATACAGAAACACCGTGGCCCCTTTCTTTCAGATAACTATGCACTATTGCGAGCTGCAAATGCCACTTCCAGCTTAGCTGTGCAGAAGAAGAACAACAAGAAGAAGAAATATCTCGAAATATGTCCGTTAGGCCCCTTACCTGGAGATAAATCTGCAAATATCTCGGAAACGAAGCGAGCTATGGCAAAATGTTAAGAGACTTTTTTGTAGAGAATTAAGTTTCCTACTTTTTATGTTCTATGATATTTTTTGATCAGATGCGTAGTTCTCGAGATATATCAAGATATTTAAAAGTTCCGAAGCTGCAACAACATAATAGAGGTGCAGAAACACCGTGGCCTCTTTCTTTGAGATAACTCTGCACTATTGCGAGCTGCAAATGCCACTTCCAGCTTACCTGTGCAGAAGAGGAACAACAAGAAGAAGAAATATCTCGGAATATGTCCGTCAGGCCCCTTCCCTTGAGATAAATCTGCAAATATCTCGGAAACGATGCCAGCTATGGGAAAATGTTAAGAGATCTTTTTTGTAGAGAATTAAGTTTCCTACTTTTTATCTTCTATGATATTTTCTGATCAGATGCGTAGTTCTCGAGATATATCAAGATATTTAAAAGTTCCGAAGCCGCACCAACATAATAGAGATACAGAAACACCGTGGCCCCTTTCTTTGAGATAACTCTGCACTATTGCGAGCTGTAAATGCCACTTCCAGCTTAGCTGTGCAGAAGAAGAACAACAAGAAGAAGAAATATCTCGAAATATGTCCGTCAGGCCCCTTCCCTTGAGATAAATCTGCAAATATCTCGGAAACGAAGCGAGCTATGGCAAAATGTTAAGAGACCTTTTTTGTAGAGAATTATGTTTATTACTTTTTATGTTCTATGATATTTTTTGATCAGACGCGTAGTTCTCGAGATATATCAAGATATTTAAAAGTTCCGAAGCCGCACCAACATAATAGAGATACAGAAACACCGTGGCCCCTTTCTTTGAGATAACTCTGCACTATTGCGAGCTGCAAATGCCACTTCCAGCTTAGCTGTGCAGAGGAAGAACAACAAGAAGAAGAAATATCTCGAAATATGTCCGTCAGGCCAGTTCCTTTGAGCTGAATCTGCAAATATCTCGGAAACGAAGCGAGCTATGGCAAAATGTTAAGAGACGTTTTTTGTAGAGAACTATGTTTCCTACAATTTATGTTCTATGATATTTTTTGATCAGAAGCGTAGTTTTCGAGATATATCGAGATATTTAAAAGTTCCGAAGCCGCACCAACATAATAGAGATACAGAAACACCGTGGCCCCTTTCTTTGAGATAACTCTGCACTAGTGCGAGCTGCAAATGCCACTTCCAGCTTAGCTGTGCAGAAGAAGAACAGCAAGAAGAAGAAATATCACGAAATATGTCCGTTAGGCCCCTTCCCTTGAGATAAGTCTGCAAATATCTCGGAAACGAGGCGAGCTATGGCAAAATGTTAAGAGACCTTTTTTGTAGCGAATTAAGTTTCCTACTTTTTATGTTCTATGATATTTTTTGATCAGATGCGTAGTTCTCGAGATATATCAAGATATTTAAAAGTTCCGAAGCCGCACCAACATAATAGAGATACAGAAACACCGTGGCCCCTTTCTTTCAGATAGCTATGCACTATTGCGAGCTGCAAATGCCACTTCCAGCTTAGCTGTGCAGAAGAAGAACAACAAGAAGAAGAAATATCTCGATATATGTCCGTCAGGCCCCTTACCTTGAGATAAATCTGCAAATATCTCGGAAACGAAGCGAGCTATGGCAAAATGTTAAGAGACCTTATTTGTAGAGAATTAAGTTTCCTACTTTTTATCTTCTATGATATTTTCTGATCAGATGCGTAGTTCTCGAGATATATCAAGATATTTAAAAGTTCCGAAGCCGCACCAACATAATAGAGATACAGAAACACCGTGGCCCCTCTCTTTGAGATAACTCTGCACAATTGCGAGCTGCAAATGCCACTTCCAGCTTAGCTGTGCAGAAGAGGAACAACAAGAAGAAGAAATATCTCGAAATATGTCCGTCAGGCCCCTTCCCTTGAGATAAATCTGCAAATATCTCGGAAACGAAGCGAGCTATGGCAAAATGTTAAGAGACCTTTTTTGTAGAGAATTAAGTTTCCTACGTTTTATGTTCTATGATATTTTTTGATCAGATGCGTAGTTCTCGAGATATATCAAGATATTTAAAAGTTCCGAAGCCGCACCAACATAATCGGGATACAGAAACACCGTGCCCCTCTCTTTGAGATAACTCTGCACTATTGCGAGCTGGAAATGCCACTTCCAGTTTAGCTGTGCAGAAGAAGAACAACAAGAAGAAGAAATATCTGGAAATATGTCCGTTAGGCCCCTTCCCTTGAGATAAATCTGCAAATATCTCGGAAACGAAGCGAGCTATGGCAAAATGTTAACAGACTTTTTTGTAGAGAATTAAGTTTCCTACTTTTTATGTTCTATGATATTTTTTGATCAGATGCGTAGTTCTCGAGATATATCAAGATATTTAAAAGTTCCGAAGCTGCAACAACATAATAGAGGTGCAGAAACACCGTGGCCTCTTTCTTTGAGGTAACTCAGCACTATTGCGAGCTGCAAATGCCACTTCCAGCTTACCTGTGCAGAAGAGGAACAACAAGAAGAAGAAATATCTCGAAATATGTCCGTCAGGCCCCTTCCCTTGAGATAAATCTGCAAATATCTCGGAAACGAAGCGAGCTATGGCAAAATGTTAAGAGACCTTTTTTGTAGAGAATTATGTTTCCTACTTTTTATGTTCTATGATATTTTTTGATCAGACGCGTAGTTCTCGAGATATATCAAGATATTTAAAAGTTCCGAAGCCGCACCAACATAATAGAGATACAGAAACACCGTGGCTCCTTTCTTTGAGATAACTCCGCACTATTGCGACCTGGAAATGCCACTTCCAGTTTAGCTGTGCAGAAGAAGAACAACAAGAAGAAGAAATATCTCGAAATATGTCCGTTAGGCCCCTTCCCTTGAGATAAATCTGCAAATATCTCGGAAACGAAGCGAGCTATGGCAAAATGTTAAGAGACCTTTTTTGTAGAAAATTAAGTTTCCCACGTTTTATGTTCTATGATATTTTTTGATCAGATGCGTAGTTCTCGAGATATATCAAGATATTTAAAAGTTCCGAAGCCGCACCAACATAATAGGGATACAGAAACACCGTGCCCCTCTCTTTGAGATAACTCTGCACTATTGCGAGCTGCAAATGCCACTTCCAGCTTAGCTGTGCAGAAGAAGAACAACAAGAAGAAGAAATATCTCGATATATGTCCGTCAGGCCCCTTACCTTGAGATAAATCTGCAAATATCTCGGAAACGAAGCGAGCTATGGCAAAATGTTAAGAGACCTTATTTGTAGAGAATTAAGTTTCCTACTTTTTATCTTCTATGATATTTTCTGATCAGATGCGTAGTTCTCGAGATATATCAAGATATTTAAAAGTTCCGAAGCCGCACCAACATAATAGAGATACAGAAACACCGTGGCCCCTTTCTTTGAGATAACTCTGCACTATTGCGAGCTGCAAATGCCACTTCCAGCTTAGCTGTGCAGAGGAAGAACAACAAGAAGAAGAAATATCTCGAAATATGTCCGTCAGGCCAGTTCCTTTGAGCTGAATCTGCAAATATCTCGGAAACCAAGCGAGCTATGGCAAAATGTTAAGAGACGTTTTTTGTAGAGAATTATGTTTCCTACAATTTATGTTCTATGATATTTTTTGATCAGAAGCGTAATTTTCGAGATATATCGAGATATTTAAAAGTTCCGAAGCCGCACCAACATAATAGAGATACAGAAACACCGTGGCCCCTTTCTTTGAGATAACTCTGCACTAGTGCGAGCTGCAAATGCCACTTCCAGCTTAGCTGTGCAGAAGAAGAACAGCAAGAAGAAGAAATATCACGAAATATGTCCGTTAGGCCCCTTCCCTTGAGATAAATCTGCAAATATCTCGGAAACGAAGCGAGCTATGGCAAAATGTTAAGAGACCTTTTTTGTAGCGAATTAAGTTTCCTACTTTTTATGTTCTATGATATTTTTTGATCAGATGCGTAGTTCTCGAGATATATCAAGATATTTAAAAGTTCCGAAGCCGCACCAACATAATAGAGATACAGAAACACCGTGGCCCCTTTCTTTCAGATAGCTATGCACTATTGCGAGCTGCAAATGCCACTTCCAGCTTAGCTGTGCAGAAGAAGAACAACAAGAAGAAGAAATATCTCGATATATGTCCGTCAGGCCCCTTACCTTGAGATAAATCTGCAAATATCTCGGAAACGAAGCGAGCTATGGCAAAATGTTAAGAGACCTTATTTGTAGAGAATTAAGTTTCCTACTTTTTATCTTCTATGATATTTTCTGATCAGATGCGTAGTTCTCGAGATATATCAAGATATTTAAAAGTTCCGAAGCCGCACCAACATAATAGAGATACAGAAACACCGTGGCCCCTCTCTTTGAGATAACTCTGCACAATTGCGAGCTGCAAATGCCACTTCCAGCTTAGCTGTGCAGAAGAGGAACAACAAGAAGAAGAAATATCTCGAAATATGTCCGTCAGGCCCCTTCCCTTGAGATAAATCTGCAAATATCTCGGAAACGAAGCGAGCTATGGCAAAATGTTAAGAGACCTTTTTTGTAGAGAATTATGTTTATTACTTTTTATGTTCTATGATATTTTTTGATCAGACGCGTAGTTCTCGAGATATATCAAGATATTTAAAAGTTCCGAAGCCGCACCAACATAATAGAGATACAGAAACACCGTGGCTCCTTTCTTTGAGATAACACTGCACTATTGCGACCTGGAAATGCCACTTCCAGTTTAGCTGTGCAGAAGAAGAACAACAAGAAGAAGAAATATCTCGAAATATGTCCGTTAGGCCCCTTCCCTTGAGATAAATCTGCAAATATCTCGGAAACGAAGCGAGCTATGGCAAAATGTTAAGAGACCTTTTTTGTAGAGAATTAAGTTTACTACGTTTTATGTTCTATGATATTTTTTGATCAGATGCGTAGTTCTCGAGATATATCAAGATATTTAAAAGTTCCGAAGCCGCACCAACATAATCGGGATACAGAAACACCGTGCCCCTCTCTTTGAGATAACTCTGCACTATTGCGAGCTGGAAATGCCACTTCCAGTTTAGCTGTGCAGAAGAAGAACAACAAGAAGAAGAAATATCTGGAAATATGTCCGTTAGGCCCCTTCCCTTGAGATAAATCTGCAAATATCTCGGAAACGAAGCGAGCTATGGCAAAATGTTAACAGACTTTTTTGTAGAGAATTAAGTTTCCTACTTTTTATGTTCTATGATATTTTTTGATCAGATGCGTAGTTCTCGAGATATATCAAGATATTTAAAAGTTCCGAAGCTGCAACAACATAATAGAGGTGCAGAAACACCGTGGCCTCTTTCTTTGAGGTAACTCAGCACTATTGCGAGCTGCAAATGCCACTTCCAGCTTACCTGTGCAGAAGAGGAACAACAAGAAGAAGAAATATCTCGAAATATGTCCGTCAGGCCCCTTCCCTTGAGATAAATCTGCAAATATCTCGGAAACGAAGCGAGCTATGGCAAAATGTTAAGAGACCTTTTTTGTAGAGAATTATGTTTCCTACTTTTTATGTTCTATGATATTTTTTGATCAGACGCGTAGTTCTCGAGATATATCAAGATATTTAAAAGTTCCGAAGCCGCACCAACATAATAGAGATACAGAAACACCGTGGCTCCTTTCTTTGAGATAACTCCGCACTATTGCGACCTGGAAATGCCACTTCCAGTTTAGCTGTGCAGAAGAAGAACAACAAGAAGAAGAAATATCTCGAAATATGTCCGTTAGGCCCCTTCCCTTGAGATAAATCTGCAAATATCTCGGAAACGAAGCGAGCTATGGCAAAATGTTAAGAGACCTTTTTTGTAGAAAATTAAGTTTCCCACGTTTTATGTTCTATGATATTTTTTGATCAGATGCGTAGTTCTCGAGATATATCAAGATATTTAAAAGTTCCGAAGCCGCACCAACATAATAGGGATACAGAAACACCGTGCCCCTCTCTTTGAGATAACTCTGCACTATTGCGAGCTGCAAATGCCACTTCCAGCTTAGCTGTGCAGAAGAAGAACAACAAGAAGAAGAAATATCTCGATATATGTCCGTCAGGCCCCTTACCTTGAGATAAATCTGCAAATATCTCGGAAACGAAGCGAGCTATGGCAAAATGTTAAGAGACCTTATTTGTAGAGAATTAAGTTTCCTACTTTTTATCTTCTATGATATTTTCTGATCAGATGCGTAGTTCTCGAGATATATCAAGATATTTAAAAGTTCCGAAGCCGCACCAACATAATAGAGATACAGAAACACCGTGGCCCCTTTCTTTGAGATAACTCTGCACTATTGCGAGCTGCAAATGCCACTTCCAGCTTAGCTGTGCAGAGGAAGAACAACAAGAAGAAGAAATATCTCGAAATATGTCCGTCAGGCCAGTTCCTTTGAGCTGAATCTGCAAATATCTCGGAAACCAAGCGAGCTATGGCAAAATGTTAAGAGACGTTTTTTGTAGAGAATTATGTTTCCTACAATTTATGTTCTATGATATTTTTTGATCAGAAGCGTAATTTTCGAGATATATCGAGATATTTAAAAGTTCCGAAGCCGCACCAACATAATAGAGATACAGAAACACCGTGGCCCCTTTCTTTGAGATAACTCTGCACTAGTGCGAGCTGCAAATGCCACTTCCAGCTTAGCTGTGCAGAAGAAGAACAGCAAGAAGAAGAAATATCACGAAATATGTCCGTTAGGCCCCTTCCCTTGAGATAAATCTGCAAATATCTCGGAAACGAAGCGAGCTATGGCAAAATGTTAAGAGACCTTTTTTGTAGCGAATTAAGTTTCCTACTTTTTATGTTCTATGATATTTTTTGATCAGATGCGTAGTTCTCGAGATATATCAAGATATTTAAAAGTTCCGAAGCCGCACCAACATAATAGAGATACAGAAACACCGTGGCCCCTTTCTTTCAGATAGCTATGCACTATTGCGAGCTGCAAATGCCACTTCCAGCTTAGCTGTGCAGAAGAAGAACAACAAGAAGAAGAAATATCTCGATATATGTCCGTCAGGCCCCTTACCTTGAGATAAATCTGCAAATATCTCGGAAACGAAGCGAGCTATGGCAAAATGTTAAGAGACCTTATTTGTAGAGAATTAAGTTTCCTACTTTTTATCTTCTATGATATTTTCTGATCAGATGCGTAGTTCTCGAGATATATCAAGATATTTAAAAGTTCCGAAGCCGCACCAACATAATAGAGATACAGAAACACCGTGGCCCCTCTCTTTGAGATAACTCTGCACAATTGCGAGCTGCAAATGCCACTTCCAGCTTAGCTGTGCAGAAGAGGAACAACAAGAAGAAGAAATATCTCGAAATATGTCCGTCAGGCCCCTTCCCTTGAGATAAATCTGCAAATATCTCGGAAACGAAGCGAGCTATGGCAAAATGTTAAGAGACCTTTTTTGTAGAGAATTATGTTTATTACTTTTTATGTTCTATGATATTTTTTGATCAGACGCGTAGTTCTCGAGATATATCAAGATATTTAAAAGTTCCGAAGCCGCACCAACATAATAGAGATACAGAAACACCGTGGCTCCTTTCTTTGAGATAACACTGCACTATTGCGACCTGGAAATGCCACTTCCAGTTTAGCTGTGCAGAAGAAGAACAACAAGAAGAAGAAATATCTCGAAATATGTCCGTTAGGCCCCTTCCCTTGAGATAAATCTGCAAATATCTCGGAAACGAAGCGAGCTATGGCAAAATGTTAAGAGACCTTTTTTGTAGAGAATTAAGTTTACTACGTTTTATGTTCTATGATATTTTTTGATCAGATGCGTAGTTCTCGAGATATATCAAGATATTTAAAAGTTCCGAAGCCGCACCAACATAATCGGGATACAGAAACACCGTGCCCCTCTCTTTGAGATAACTCTGCACTATTGCGAGCTGGAAATGCCACTTCCAGTTTAGCTGTGCAGAAGAAGAACAACAAGAAGAAGAAATATCTGGAAATATGTCCGTTAGGCCCCTTCCCTTGAGATAAATCTGCAAATATCTCGGAAACGAAGCGAGCTATGGCAAAATGTTAACAGACTTTTTTGTAGAGAATTAAGTTTCCTACTTTTTATGTTCTATGATATTTTTTGATCAGATGCGTAGTTCTCGAGATATATCAAGATATTTAAAAGTTCCGAAGCTGCAACAACATAATAGAGGTGCAGAAACACCGTGGCCTCTTTCTTTGAGGTAACTCAGCACTATTGCGAGCTGCAAATGCCACTTCCAGCTTACCTGTGCAGAAGAGGAACAACAAGAAGAAGAAATATCTCGAAATATGTCCGTCAGGCCCCTTCCCTTGAGATAAATCTGCAAATATCTCGGAAACGAAGCGAGCTATGGCAAAATGTTAAGAGACCTTTTTTGTAGAGAATTATGTTTCCTACTTTTTATGTTCTATGATATTTTTTGATCAGACGCGTAGTTCTCGAGATATATCAAGATATTTAAAAGTTCCGAAGCCGCACCAACATAATAGAGATACAGAAACACCGTGGCTCCTTTCTTTCAGATAACTCCGCACTATTGCGACCTGGAAATGCCACTTCCAGTTTAGCTGTGCAGAAGAAGAACAACAAGAAGAAGAAATATCTCGAAATATGTCCGTTAGGCCCCTTCCCTTGAGATAAATCTGCAAATATCTCGGAAACGAAGCGAGCTATGGCAAAATGTTAAGAGACCTTTTTTGTAGAAAATTAAGTTTCCCACGTTTTATGTTCTATGATATTTTTTGATCAGATGCGTAGTTCTCGAGATATATCAAGATATTTAAAAGTTCCGAAGCCGCACCAACATAATAGGGATACAGAAACACCGTGCCCCTCTCTTTGAGATAACTCTGCACTATTGCGAGCTGCAAATGCCACTTCCAGCTTAGCTGTGCAGAAGAAGAACAACAAGAAGAAGAAATATCTCGAAATATGTCCGTCAGGCCCCTTACCTTGAGATAAATCTGCAAGTATCTCGGAAACGAAGCGAGCTATGGCAAAATGTTAAGAGACCTTTCTTGTAGAGAATTAAGTTTCCTACTTTTTATCTTGTATGATATTTTCTGATCAGATGCGTAGTTCTCGAGATATATCACGATATTTAAAAGTTCCGAAGCCGCACCAACATAATAGAGATACAGAAACACCGTGGCCCCTTTCTTTAAGATAACTCTGCACTATTGCGAGCTGCAAATGCCACTTCCAGCTTACCTGTGCAGAAGAGGAACAACAAGAAGAAGAGATATCTCGGAATATGTCCGTCAGGCCCCTTCCCTTGAGATAAATCTGCAAATATCTCGGAAACGATGCCAGCTATGGGAAAATGTTAAGAGACCTTTTTTGTAGAGAATTAAGTTTCCTACTTTTTATCTTCTATGATATTTTCTGATCAGATGCGTAGTTCTCGAGATATATCAAGATATTTAAAAGTTCCGAAGCCGCACCAACATAATAGAGATACAGAAACACCGTGGCCCCTTTCTTTGAGATAACTCTGCACTATTGCGAGCTGTAAATGCCACTTCCAGCTTAGCTGTGCAGAAGAAGAACAACAAGAAGAAGAAATATCTCGAAATATGTCCATCAGGCCCCTTCCCTTGAGATATATCTGCAAATATCTCGGAAACGAAGCGAGCTATGGCAAAATGTTAAGAGACCTTTTTTGTAGAGAATTATGTTTCCTACAATTTAGGTTCTATGATATTTTTTGGTCAGAAGCGTGGTTTTCGAGATATATCGAGATATTTAAAAGTTCCGAAGCCGCACCAACATAATAGAGATACAGAAACACCGTGGCCCCTTTCTTTCAGATAACTATGCACTATTGCGAGCTGCAAATGCCACTTCCAGCTTAGCTGTGCCGAAGAAGAACAACAAGAAGAAGAAATATCTCGAAATATGTCCGTCAGGCCCCTTACCATGAGATAAATCTGCAAATATCTCGGAAACGAAGCGAGCTATGGCAAAATGTTAAGAGACCTTTTTTGTAGAGAATTAAGTTTCCTACTTTTTATCTTCTATGATATTTTCTGATCAGATGCGTAGTTCTCGAGATATATCAAGATATTTAAAAGTTCCGAAGCCGCACCAACATAATAGAGATACAGAAACATCGTGGCCCCTCTCTTTGAGATAACTCTGCACAATTGCGAGCTGCAAATGCCACTTCCAGCTTAGCTGTGCAGAAGAGGAACAACAAGAAGAAGAAATATCACGAAATATGTCCGTCAGGCCCCTTCCCTTGAGATAAATCTGCAAATATCTCGGAAACGAAGCGAGCTATGGCAAAATGTTAAGAGACCTTTTTTGTAGAGAATTATGTTTCCTACTTTTTATGTTCTATGATATTTTTTGATCAGACGCGTAGTTCTCGAGATATATCAAGATATTTAAAAGTTCCGAAGCCGCACCAACATAATAGAGATACAGAAACACCGTGGCTCCTTTCTTTGAGATAACTCTGCACTATTGCGACCTGGAAATGCCACTTCCAGTTTAGCTGTGCAGAAGAAGAACAACAAGAAGAAGAAATATCTCGAAATATGTCCGCTAGGCCCCTTCCCTTGAGATAAATCTGCAAATATCTCGGAAACGAAGCGAGCTATGGCAAAATGTTAAGAGACCTTTTTTGTAGAGAATTAAGTTTCCTACGTTTTATGTTCTATGATATTTTTTGATCAGATGCGTAGTTCTCGAGATATATCAAGATATTTAAAAGTTCCGAAGCCGCACCAACATAATAGGGATACAGAAACACCGTGCCCCTCTCTTTGAGATAACTCTGCACTATTGCGAGCTGCAAATGCCACTTCCAGCTTAGCTGTGCAGAAGAAGAACAACAAGAAGAAGAAATATCTCGAAATATGTCCGTCAGGCCCCTTACCTTGAGATAAATCTGCAAATATCTCGGAAACGAAGCGAGCTATGGCAAAATGTTAAGAGACCTTTTTTGTAGAGAATTAAGTTTCCTACTTTTTATCTTCTATGATATTTTCTGATCAGATGCGTAGTTCTCGAGATATATCACGATATTTAAAAGTTCCGAAGCCGCACCAACATAATAGAGATACAGAAACACCGTGGCCCCTTTCTTTGAGATAACTCTGCACTATTGCGAGCTGCAAATGCCACTTTCAGCTTAGCTGTGCAGAAGAAGAACAACAAGAAGAAGAAATATCTCGAAATATGTCCGTCAGGCCCCTTCCCTTGAGATAAATCTGCAAATATCTCGGAAACGAAGCGAGCTATGGCAAAATGTTAAGAGACCTTTTTTGTAGAGAATTAAGTTTCCTACGTTTTATGTTCTATGATATTTTCTGATCAGATGCGTAGTTCTCGAGATATATCAAGATATTTAAAAGTTCCGAAGCCGCACCAACATAATAGAGATACAGAAACACCGTGGCCCCTTTCTTTGAGATAACTCTGCACTATTGCGAGCTGCAAATGCCACTTTCAGCTTAGCTGTGCAGAAGAAGAACAACAAGAAGAAGCAATATCTCGAAATATGTCCGTCAGGCCCCTTCCCTTGAGGTAAATCTGCAAATATCTCGGAAACGAAGAGAGCTACGGCAAAATGTTAAGAGACCTTTTTTGTAGAGAATTAGGTTTCCTACTTTTTATGTTCTATGATATTTTTTGATCAGATGCGTAGTTCTCGAGATATATCAAGATATTTAAAAGTTCCGAAGCCGCACCAACATAATAGAGATACAGAAACACCGTGGCCCCTTTCTTTGAGATAACTCTGCACTATTGCGAGCTGTAAATGCCACTTCCAGCTTAGCTGTGCAGAAGAAGAACAACAAGAAGAAGAAATATCTCGAAATATGTCGGTCAGGCCCCTTCCCTTGAGATATATCTGCAAATATCTCGGAAACGAAGCGAGCTATGGCAAAATGTTAAGAGACCTTTTTTGTAGAGAATTATGTTTCCTACAATTTATGTTCTATGATATTTTTTGATCAGAAGCGTAGTTTTCGAGATATATCGAGATATTTAAAAGTTCCGAAGCCGCACCAACATAATAGAGATACAGAAACACCGTGGCCCCTTTCGTTGAGATAACTCTGCACTAGTGCGAGCCGCAAATGCCACTTCCAGCTCAGCTGTGCAGAAGAAGAACAACAAGAAGAAGAAATATCTCGAAATATGTCCGTCAGGCCCCTTCCCTTGAGATAAATCTGCAAATATCTCGGAAACGAAGCGAGCTATGGCAAAATGTTAAGAGACCTTTTTTGTAGAGAATTAAGTTTCCTACTTTGTATGTTCTATGATATTTTTTGATCAGACGCGTAGTTCTCGAGATATATCAAGATATTTAAAAGTTCCGAAGCCGCACCAACATAATAGAGATACAGAAACACCGTGGCCCCTTTCTTTGAGATATCTCTGCACTATTGCGAGCTGCAAATGCCACTTCCAGCTTAGCTGCGCAGAAGAAGAACAACAAGAAGAAGAAATATCTCGAAATATGTCCGTCAGGCCCCTTCCCTTGAGATATATCTGCAAATATCTCGGAAACGAAGCGAGCTATGGCAAAATGTTAAGAGACCTTTTTTGTAGAGAATTATGTTTCCTACAATTTATATTCTATGATATTTTTTGATCAGATGCGTAGTTCTCGAGATATACCAAGATATTTAAAAGTTCCGAAGCCGCACCAACATAATAGAGATACAGAAACACCGTGGCCCCGTTCTTTGAGATAACTCTGCACTATTGCGAGCTGCAAATGCCACTTCCAGCTTAGCTGTGCAGAGGAAGAACAACAAGAAGAAGGAATATCTCGAAATATGTCCGTCAGGCCAGTTCCTTTGAGCTGAATCTGCAAATATCTCGGAAACGAAGCGAGCTATGGCAAAATGTTAAGAGACGTTTTTTGTAGAGAATTATGTTTCCTACAATTTATGTTCTATGATATTTTTTGATCAGAAGCGTAGTTTTCGAGATATATCGAGATATTTAAAAGTTCCGAAGCCACACCAACATAATAGAGATACAGAAACACCGTGGCCCCTTTCTTTGAGATAACTCTGCACTAGTGCGAGCCGCAAATGCCACTTCCAGCTTAGCTGTGCAGAACAAGAACAACAAGATGAAGAAATATCTCGAAATATGTCCGTCAGGCACCTTCCCTTGAGATAAATCTGCAAATATCTCGGAAACGAAGCGAGCTATTGCAAAATGTTAAGAGACCTTTTTTGTAGAGAATTGAGTTTCCTACTTTTTATGTTCTATGATATTTTTTGATCAGATGCGTAGTTCTCGAGATATATCAAGATATTTAAAAGTTCCGAAGCCGCACCAACATAATAGAGATACAGAAACATCGTGGCCCCTCTCTTTGAGATAACTCTGCACAATTGCGAGCTGCAAATGCCACTTCCAGCTTAGCTGTGCAGAAGAGGAACAACAAGAAGAAGAAATATCTCGAAATATGTCCGTCAGGCCCCTTCCCTTGAGATAAATCTGCAAATATCTCGGAAACGAAGCGAGCTATGGCAAAATGTTAAGAGACCTTTTTTGTAGAGAATTATGTTTCCTACTTTTTATGTTCTATGATATTTTTTGATCAGACGCGTATTTCTCGAGATATATCAAGATATTTAAAAGTTCCGAAGCCGCACCAACATAATAGAGATACAGAAACACCGTGGCTCCTTTCTTTGACATAACTCTGCACTATTGCGACCTGGAAATGCCACTTCCAGTTTAGCTGTGCAGAAGAAGAACAACAAGAAGAAGAAATATCTCGAAATATGTCCGCTAGGCCCCTTCCCTTGAGATAAATCTGCAAATATCTCGGAAACGAAGCGAGCTATGGCAAAATGTTAAGAGACCTTTCTTGTAGAGAATTAAGTTTCCTACGTTTTATGTTCTATGATATTTTTTGATCAGATGCGTAGTTCTCGAGATATATCAAGATATTTAAAAGTTCCGAAGCCGCACCAACATAATAGGGATACAGAAACACCGTGCCCCTCTCTTTGAGATAACTCTGCACTATTGCGAGCTGCAAATGCCACTTCCAGCTTAGCTGTGCAGAAGAAGAACAACAAGAAGAAGAAATATCTCGAAATATGTCCGTCAGGCCCCTTACCTTGAAATAAATCTGCAAATATCTCGGAAACGAAGCGAGCTATGGCAAAATGTTAAGAGACCTTTTTTGTAGAGAATTAAGTTTCCTACTTTTTATCGTCTATGATATTTTCTGATCAGATGCGTAGTTCTCGAGATATATCACGATATTTAAAAGTTCCGAAGCCGCACCAACATAATAGAGATACAGAAACACCGTGGCCCCTTTCTTTGAGATAACTCTGCACTATTGCGAGCTGCAAATGCCACTTTCAGCTTAGCTGTGCAGAAGAAGAACAACAAGAAGAAGAAATATCTCGAAATATGTCCGTCAGGCCCCTTCCCTTGAGATATATCTGCAAATATCTCGGAAACGAAGAGAGCTATGGCAAAATGTTAAGAGACCTTTTTTGTAGAGAATTATGTTTCCTACAATTTATGTTCTATGATATTTTTTGATCAGATGCGTAGTTCTCGAGATATATCAAGATATTTAAAAGTTCCGAAGCCGCACCAACATAATAGAGATACAGAAACACCGTGGCCCCTTTCTTTGAGATAACTCTGCACTATTGCGAGCTGCAAATGCCACTTTCAGCTTAGCTGTGCAGAAGAAGAACAACAAGAAGAAGAAATATCTCGAAATATGTCCGTCAGGCCAGTTCCTTTGAGCTGAATCTGCAAATATCTCGGAAACGAAGCGAGCTATGGCAAAATGTTAAGAGACGTTTTTTGTAGAGAATTATGTTTCCTACAATTTATGTTCTATGATATTTTTTGATCAGAAGCGTAGTTCTCGAGATATATCAAGATATTTAAAAGTTCCGAAGCCGCACCAACATAATAGGGATACAGAAACACCGTGGCCCCGTTCTTTGAGATAACTCTGCACTAGTGCGAGCCGCAAATGCCACTTCCAGCTTAGCTGTGCAGAAGAAGAACAACAAGAAGAAGAAATATCTCGAAATATGTCCGTCAGGCCCCTTCCCTTGAGATATATCTGCAAATATCTCGGAAACGAAGCGAGCTATGGCAAAATGTTAAGAGACCGTTTTTGTAGAGAATTATGTTTCCTACTTTTTATGTTCTATGATATTTTTTGATCAGACGCGTAGTTCTCGAGATATATCAAGATATTTAAAAGTTCCGAAGCCGCACCAACATAATAGAGATACAGAAACACCGTGGCCCCTTTCTTTGAGATAACTCTGCACTATTGCGAGCTGCAAATGCCACTTCCAGCTTAGCTGTGCAGAAGAAGAACAACAAGAAGAAGAAATATCTCGAAATATGTCCGTCAGGCCCCTTCCCTGAGATAAATCTGCAAATATCTCGGAAACGAAGAGAGCTATGGCAAAATGTTAAGAGACCTTTTTTGTAGAGAATTAAGTTTCCTACTTTTCATGTTCTATGATATTTTTTGATCAGATGCGTAGTTCTCGAGATATATCAAGATATTTAAAAGTTCCGAAGCCGCACCAACATAATAGGGATACAGAAACACCGTGGCCCCTTTCTTTGAGATAACTCTGCACTAGTGCGAGCCGCAAATGCCACTTCCAGCTTAGCTGTGCAGAAGAAGAACAACAAGAAGAAGAAATATCTCGAAATATGTCCGTCAGGCCCCTTCCCTTGAGATAAATCTGCAAATATCTCGGAAACGAAGCGAGCTATGGCAAAATGTTAAGAGACCTTTTTTGTAGAGAATTAAGTTTCCTACTTTTTATGTTCGATGATATTTTTTGATCAGATGCGTAGTTCTCGAGATATATCAAGATATTTAAAAGTTCCGAAGCTGCACCAACATAATAGAGGTACAGAAACACCGTGGCCTCTTTCTTTGAGATAACTCTGCACTATTGCGAGCTGCAAATGCCACTTCCAGCTTAGCTGTGCAGAGGAAGAACAACAAGAAGAAGAAATATCTCGAAATATGTCCGTCAGGCCCCTTCCCTTGAGATATATCTGCAAATATCTCGGAAACGAAGCAAGCTATGGCAAAATGTTAAGAGACAGTTTTTGTAGAGAATTAAGTTTCCTACTTTTTATGTTCTATGATATTTTTTGATCAGACGAGTAGTTCTCGAGATATATCAAGATATTTAAAAGTTCCGAAGCCGCACCAACATAATAGAGATACAGAAACACCGTGGCCCCTTTCTTTGAGATAACTCTGCTCTATTGCGAGCTGCAAATGCCACTTCCAGCTTAGCTGTGCAGAAGAAGAACAACAAGAAGAAGAAATATCTCGAAATATGTCCGTCAGGCCCCTTCCCTTGAGATAAATCTGCAAATATCCCGGAAACGAAGCGAGCTATGGCAAAATGTTAAGAGACCTTTCTTGTAGAGAATTAAGTTTCCTACGTTTTATGTTCTATGATATTTTTTGATCAGATGCGTAGTTCTCGAGATATATCAAGATATTTAAAAGTTCCGAAGCCGCACCAACATAATAGGGATACAGAAACACCGTGCCCCTCTCTTTGAGATAACTCTGCACTATTGCGAGCTGCAAATGCCACTTCCAGCTTAGCTGTGCAGAAGAAGAACAACAAGAAGAAGAAATATCTCGAAATATGTCCGTCAGGCCCCTTACCTTGAAATAAATCTGCAAATATCTCGGAAACGAAGCGAGCTATGGCAAAATGTTAAGAGACCTTTTTTGTAGAGAATTAAGTTTCCTACTTTTTATCGTGTATGATATTTTCTGATCAGATGCGTAGTTCTCGAGATATATCACGATATTTAAAAGTTCCGAAGCCGCACCAACATAATAGAGATACAGAAACACCGTGGCCCCTTTCTTTGAGATAACTCTGCACTATTGCGAGCTGCAAATGCCACTTTCAGCTTAGCTGTGCAGAAGAAGAACAACAAGAAGAAGAAATATCTCGAAATATGTCCGTCAGGCCCCTTCCCTTGAGATATATCTGCAAATATCTCGGAAACGAAGAGAGCTATGGCAAAATGTTAAGAGACCTTTTTTGTAGAGAATTATGTTTCCTACAATTTATGTTCTATGATATTTTTTGATCAGATGCGTAGTTCTCGAGATATATCAAGATATTTAAAAGTTCCGAAGCCGCACCAACATAATAGAGATACAGAAACACCGTGGCCCCTTTCTTTGAGATAACTCTGCACTATTGCGAGCTGCAAATGCCACTTTCAGCTTAGCTGTGCAGAAGAAGAACAACAAGAAGAAGAAATATCTCGAAATATGTCCGTCAGGCCAGTTCCTTTGAGCTGAATCTGCAAATATCTCGGAAACGAAGCGAGCTATGGCAAAATGTTAAGAGACGTTTTTTGTAGAGAATTATGTTTCCTACAATTTATGTTCTATGATATTTTTTGATCAGAAGCGTAGTTCTCGAGATATATCAAGATATTTAAAAGTTCCGAAGCCGCACCAACATAATAGGGATACAGAAACACCGTGGCCCCGTTCTTTGAGATAACTCTGCACTAGTGCGAGCCGCAAATGCCACTTCCAGCTTAGCTGTGCAGAAGAAGAACAACAAGAAGAAGAAATATCTCGAAATATGTCCGTCAGGCCCCTTCCCTTGAGATATATCTGCAAATATCTCGGAAACGAAGCGAGCTATGGCAAAATGTTAAGAGACCGTTTTTGTAGAGAATTATGTTTCCTACTTTTTATGTTCTATGATATTTTTTGATCAGACGCGTAGTTCTCGAGATATATCAAGATATTTAAAAGTTCCGAAGCCGCACCAACATAATAGAGATACAGAAACACCGTGGCCCCTTTCTTTGAGATAACTCTGCACTATTGCGAGCTGCAAATGCCACTTCCAGCTTAGCTGTGCAGAAGAAGAACAACAAGAAGAAGAAATATCTCGAAATATGTCCGTCAGGCCCCTTCCCTGAGATAAATCTGCAAATATCTCGGAAACGAAGAGAGCTATGGCAAAATGTTAAGAGACCTTTTTTGTAGAGAATTAAGTTTCCTACTTTTCATGTTCTATGATATTTTTTGATCAGATGCGTAGTTCTCGAGATATATCAAGATATTTAAAAGTTCCGAAGCCGCACCAACATAATAGGGATACAGAAACACCGTGGCCCCTTTCTTTGAGATAACTCTGCACTAGTGCGAGCCGCAAATGCCACTTCCAGCTTAGCTGTGCAGAAGAAGAACAACAAGAAGAAGAAATATCTCGAAATATGTCCGTCAGGCCCCTTCCCTTGAGATAAATCTGCAAATATCTCGGAAACGAAGCGAGCTATGGCAAAATGTTAAGAGACCTTTTTTGTAGAGAATTAAGTTTCCTACTTTTTATGTTCGATGATATTTTTTGATCAGATGCGTAGTTCTCGAGATATATCAAGATATTTAAAAGTTCCGAAGCTGCACCAACATAATAGAGGTACAGAAACACCGTGGCCTCTTTCTTTGAGATAACTCTGCACTATTGCGAGCTGCAAATGCCACTTCCAGCTTAGCTGTGCAGAGGAAGAACAACAAGAAGAAGAAATATCTCGAAATATGTCCGTCAGGCCCCTTCCCTTGAGATATATCTGCAAATATCTCGGAAACGAAGCAAGCTATGGCAAAATGTTAAGAGACAGTTTTTGTAGAGAATTAAGTTTCCTACTTTTTATGTTCTATGATATTTTTTGATCAGACGAGTAGTTCTCGAGATATATCAAGATATTTAAAAGTTCCGAAGCCGCACCAACATAATAGAGATACAGAAACACCGTGGCCCCTTTCTTTGAGATAACTCTGCTCTATTGCGAGCTGCAAATGCCACTTCCAGCTTAGCTGTGCAGAAGAAGAACAACAAGAAGAAGAAATATCTCGAAATATGTCCGTCAGGCCCCTTCCCTTGAGATAAATCTGCAAATATCTCGGAAACGAAGCGAGCTATGGCAAAATGTTAAGAGACCTTTCTTGTAGAGAATTAAGTTTCCTACGTTTTATGTTCTATGATATTTTTTGATCAGATGCGTAGTTCTCGAGATATATCAAGATATTTAAAAGTTCCGAAGCCGCACCAACATAATAGGGATACAGAAACACCGTGCCCCTCTCTTTGAGATAACTCTGCACTATTGCGAGCTGCAAATGCCACTTCCAGCTTAGCTGTGCAGAAGAAGAACAACAAGAAGAAGAAATATCTCGAAATATGTCCGTCAGGCCCCTTACCTTGAAATAAATCTGCAAATATCTCGGAAACGAAGCGAGCTATGGCAAAATGTTAAGAGACCTTTTTTGTAGAGAATTAAGTTTCCTACTTTTTATCGTCTATGATATTTTCTGATCAGATGCGTAGTTCTCGAGATATATCACGATATTTAAAAGTTCCGAAGCCGCACCAACATAATAGAGATACAGAAACACCGTGGCCCCTTTCTTTGAGATAACTCTGCACTATTGCGAGCTGCAAATGCCACTTTCAGCTTAGCTGTGCAGAAGAAGAACAACAAGAAGAAGAAATATCTCGAAATATGTCCGTCAGGCCCCTTCCCTTGAGATATATCTGCAAATATCTCGGAAACGAAGAGAGCTATGGCAAAATGTTAAGAGACCTTTTTTGTAGAGAATTATGTTTCCTACAATTTATGTTCTATGATATTTTTTGATCAGATGCGTAGTTCTCGAGATATATCAAGATATTTAAAAGTTCCGAAGCCGCACCAACATAATAGAGATACAGAAACACCGTGGCCCCTTTCTTTGAGATAACTCTGCACTATTGCGAGCTGCAAATGCCACTTTCAGCTTAGCTGTGCAGAAGAAGAACAACAAGAAGAAGAAATATCTCGAAATATGTCCGTCAGGCCAGTTCCTTTGAGCTGAATCTGCAAATATCTCGGAAACGAAGCGAGCTATGGCAAAATGTTAAGAGACGTTTTTTGTAGAGAATTATGTTTCCTACAATTTATGTTCTATGATATTTTTTGATCAGAAGCGTAGTTCTCGAGATATATCAAGATATTTAAAAGTTCCGAAGCCGCACCAACATAATAGGGATACAGAAACACCGTGGCCCCGTTCTTTGAGATAACTCTGCACTAGTGCGAGCCGCAAATGCCACTTCCAGCTTAGCTGTGCAGAAGAAGAACAACAAGAAGAAGAAATATCTCGAAATATGTCCGTCAGGCCCCTTCCCTTGAGATATATCTGCAAATATCTCGGAAACGAAGCGAGCTATGGCAAAATGTTAAGAGACCGTTTTTGTAGAGAATTATGTTTCCTACTTTTTATGTTCTATGATATTTTTTGATCAGACGCGTAGTTCTCGAGATATATCAAGATATTTAAAAGTTCCGAAGCCGCACCAACATAATAGAGATACAGAAACACCGTGGCCCCTTTCTTTGAGATAACTCTGCACTATTGCGAGCTGCAAATGCCACTTCCAGCTTAGCTGTGCAGAAGAAGAACAACAAGAAGAAGAAATATCTCGAAATATGTCCGTCAGGCCCCTTCCCTGAGATAAATCTGCAAATATCTCGGAAACGAAGAGAGCTATGGCAAAATGTTAAGAGACCTTTTTTGTAGAGAATTAAGTTTCCTACTTTTCATGTTCTATGATATTTTTTGATCAGATGCGTAGTTCTCGAGATATATCAAGATATTTAAAAGTTCCGAAGCCGCACCAACATAATAGGGATACAGAAACACCGTGGCCCCTTTCTTTGAGATAACTCTGCACTAGTGCGAGCCGCAAATGCCACTTCCAGCTTAGCTGTGCAGAAGAAGAACAACAAGAAGAAGAAATATCTCGAAATATGTCCGTCAGGCCCCTTCCCTTGAGATATATCTGCAAATATCTCGGAAACGAAGCAAGCTATGGCAAAATGTTAAGAGACAGTTTTTGTAGAGAATTAAGTTTCCTACTTTTTATGTTCTATGATATTTTTTGATCAGACGAGTAGTTCTCGAGATATATCAAGATATTTAAAAGTTCCGAAGCCGCACCAACATAATAGAGATACAGAAACACCGTGGCCCCTTTCTTTGAGATAACTCTGCTCTATTGCGAGCTGCAAATGCCACTTCCAGCTTAGCTGTGCAGAAGAAGAACAACAAGAAGAAGAAATATCTCGAAATATGTCCGTCAGGCCCCTTCCCTTGAGATAAATCTGCAAATATCTCGGAAACGAAGCGAGCTATGGCAAAATGTTAAGAGACCTTTTTTGTAGAGAATTAAGTTTCCTACTTTTCATGTTCTATGATAGTTTTTGATCAGATGCGTAGTTCTCGAGATATATCAAGATATTTAAAAGTTCCGAAGCCGCACCAACATAATAGAGATACAGAAACACCGTGGCCCCTTTCTTTGAGATAACTCTGCACTATTGCGAGCTGTAAATGCCACTTCCAGCTTAGCTGTGTAGAAGAAGAACAACAAGAAGAAGAAATATCTCGAAATATGTCCGTCAGGCCCCTTCCCTTGAGATATATCTGCAAATATCTCGGAAACGAAGCGAGCTATGGCAAAATGTTAAGAGACCTTTTTTGTAGAGAATTATGTTTCCTACAATTTATGTTCTATGATATTTTTTGATCAGAAGCGTAGTTCTCGAGATATATCAAGATATTTAAAAGTTCCGAAGCCGCACCAACATAATAGGGATACAGAAACACCGTGGCCCCGTTCTTTGAGATAACTCTGCACTAGTGCGAGCCGCAAATGCCACTTCCAGCTTAGCTGTGCAGAAGAAGAACAACAAGAAGAAGAAATATCTCGAAATATGTCCGTCAGGCCCCTTCCCTTGAGATATATCTGCAAATATCTCGGAAACGAAGCGAGCTATGGCAAAATGTTAAGAGACCGTTTTTGTAGAGAATTATGTTTCCTACTTTTTATGTTCTATGATATTTTTTGATCAGACGCGTAGTTCTCGAGATATATCAAGATATTTAAAAGTTCCGAAGCCGCACCAACATAATAGAGATACAGAAACACCGTGGCCCCTTTCTTTGAGATAACTCTGCACTATTGCGAGCTGCAAATGCCACTTCCAGCTTAGCTGTGCAGAAGAAGAACAACAAGAAGAAGAAATATCTCGAAATATGTCCGTCAGGCCCCTTCCCTGAGATAAATCTGCAAATATCTCGGAAACGAAGAGAGCTATGGCAAAATGTTAAGAGACCTTTTTTGTAGAGAATTAAGTTTCCTACTTTTCATGTTCTATGATATTTTTTGATCAGATGCGTAGTTCTCGAGATATATCAAGATATTTAAAAGTTCCGAAGCCGCACCAACATAATAGGGATACAGAAACACCGTGGCCCCTTTCTTTGAGATAACTCTGCACTAGTGCGAGCCGCAAATGCCACTTCCAGCTTAGCTGTGCAGAAGAAGAACAACAAGAAGAAGAAATATCTCGAAATATGTCCGTCAGGCCCCTTCCCTTGAGATAAATCTGCAAATATCTCGGAAACGAAGCGAGCTATGGCAAAATGTTAAGAGACCTTTTTTGTAGAGAATTAAGTTTCCTACTTTTTATGTTCGATGATATTTTTTGATCAGATGCGTAGTTCTCGAGATATATCAAGATATTTAAAAGTTCCGAAGCTGCACCAACATAATAGAGGTACAGAAACACCGTGGCCTCTTTCTTTGAGATAACTCTGCACTATTGCGAGCTGCAAATGCCACTTCCAGCTTAGCTGTGCAGAGGAAGAACAACAAGAAGAAGAAATATCTCGAAATATGTCCGTCAGGCCCCTTCCCTTGAGATATATCTGCAAATATCTCGGAAACGAAGCAAGCTATGGCAAAATGTTAAGAGACAGTTTTTGTAGAGAATTAAGTTTCCTACTTTTTATGTTCTATGATATTTTTTGATCAGACGAGTAGTTCTCGAGATATATCAAGATATTTAAAAGTTCCGAAGCCGCACCAACATAATAGAGATACAGAAACACCGTGGCCCCTTTCTTTGAGATAACTCTGCTCTATTGCGAGCTGCAAATGCCACTTCCAGCTTAGCTGTGCAGAAGAAGAACAACAAGAAGAAGAAATATCTCGAAATATGTCCGTCAGGCCCCTTCCCTTGAGATAAATCTGCAAATATCTCGGAAACGAAGCGAGCTATGGCAAAATGTTAAGAGACCTTTTTTGTAGAGAATTAAGTTTCCTACTTTTCATGTTCTATGATAGTTTTTGATCAGATGCGTAGTTCTCGAGATATATCAAGATATTTAAAAGTTCCGAAGCCGCACCAACATAATAGAGATACAGAAACACCGTGGCCGCTTTCTTTGAGATAACTCTGCACTATTGCGAGCTGTAAATGCCACTTCCAGCTTAGCTGTGCAGAAGAAGAACAACAAGAAGAAGAAATATCTCGAAATATGTCCGTCAGGCCCCTTCCCTTGAGATATATCTGCAAATATCTCGGAAACGAAGCGAGCTATGGCAAAATGTTAAGAGACCTTTTTTGTAGAGAATTATGTTTCCTACAATTTATGTTCTATGATATTTTTTGATCAGAAGCGTAGTTTTCGAGATATATCGAGATATTTAAAAGTTCCGAAGCCGCACCAACATAATAGAGATACAGAAACACCGTGGCCCCTTTCTTTGAGATAACTCTGCACTAGTGCGAGCCGCAAATGCCACTTCCAGCTTAGCTGTGCGGAAGAAGAACAACAAGAAGAAGAAATATCTCGAAATATGTCCGTCAGGCCCCTTCCCTTGAGATAAATCTGCAAATATCTCGGAAACGAAGCGAGCTATGGCAAAATGTTAAGAGACCTTTTTTGTAGAGAATTAAGTTTCCTACTTTTTATGTTCTATGATATTTTTTGATCAGATGCGTAGTTCTCGAGATATATCAAGATATTTAAAAGTTCCGAAGCCGCACCAACATAATAGAGATACAGAAACACCGTGGCCCCTTTCTTTGAGATAACTCTGCACTATTGCGAGCTGCAAATGCCACTTCCAGCTTAGCTGTGCAGAAGAAGAACAACAAGAAGAAGAAATATCTCGAAATATGTCCGTCAGGCCCCTTCCCTGAGATAAATCTGCAAATATCTCGGAAACGAAGAGAGCTATGGCAAAATGTTAAGAGACCTTTTTTGTAGAGAATTAAGTTTCCTACTTTTCATGTTCTATGATATTTTTTGATCAGATGCGTAGTTCTCGAGATATATCAAGATATTTAAAAGTTCCGAAGCCGCACCAACATAATAGGGATACAGAAACACCGTGGCCCCTTTCTTTGAGATAACTCTGCACTAGTGCGAGCCGCAAATGCCACTTCCAGCTTAGCTGTGCAGAAGAAGAACAACAAGAAGAAGAAATATCTCGAAATATGTCCGTCAGGCCCCTTCCCTTGAGATAAATCTGCAAATATCTCGGAAACGAAGCGAGCTATGGCAAAATGTTAAGAGACCTTTTTTGTAGAGAATTAAGTTTCCTACTTTTCATGTTCTATGATAGTTTTTGATCAGATGCGTAGTTCTCGAGATATATCAAGATATTTAAAAGTTCCGAAGCCGCACCAACATAATAGAGATACAGAAACACCGTGGCCCCTTTCTTTGAGATAACTCTGCACTATTGCGAGCTGTAAATGCCACTTCCAGCTTAGCTGTGTAGAAGAAGAACAACAAGAAGAAGAAATATCTCGAAATATGTCCGTCAGGCCCCTTCCCTTGAGATATATCTGCAAATATCTCGGAAACGAAGCGAGCTATGGCAAAATGTTAAGAGACCTTTTTTGTAGAGAATTATGTTTCCTACAATTTATGTTCTATGATATTTTTTGATCAGAAGCGTAGTTCTCGAGATATATCAAGATATTTAAAAGTTCCGAAGCCGCACCAACATAATAGGGATACAGAAACACCGTGGCCCCGTTCTTTGAGATAACTCTGCACTAGTGCGAGCCGCAAATGCCACTTCCAGCTTAGCTGTGCAGAAGAAGAACAACAAGAAGAAGAAATATCTCGAAATATGTCCGTCAGGCCCCTTCCCTTGAGATATATCTGCAAATATCTCGGAAACGAAGCGAGCTATGGCAAAATGTTAAGAGACCGTTTTTGTAGAGAATTATGTTTCCTACTTTTTATGTTCTATGATATTTTTTGATCAGACGCGTAGTTCTCGAGATATATCAAGATATTTAAAAGTTCCGAAGCCGCACCAACATAATAGAGATACAGAAACACCGTGGCCCCTTTCTTTGAGATAACTCTGCACTATTGCGAGCTGCAAATGCCACTTCCAGCTTAGCTGTGCAGAAGAAGAACAACAAGAAGAAGAAATATCTCGAAATATGTCCGTCAGGCCCCTTCCCTGAGATAAATCTGCAAATATCTCGGAAACGAAGAGAGCTATGGCAAAATGTTAAGAGACCTTTTTTGTAGAGAATTAAGTTTCCTACTTTTCATGTTCTATGATATTTTTTGATCAGATGCGTAGTTCTCGAGATATATCAAGATATTTAAAAGTTCCGAAGCCGCACCAACATAATAGGGATACAGAAACACCGTGGCCCCTTTCTTTGAGATAACTCTGCACTAGTGCGAGCCGCAAATGCCACTTCCAGCTTAGCTGTGCAGAAGAAGAACAACAAGAAGAAGAAATATCTCGAAATATGTCCGTCAGGCCCCTTCCCTTGAGATAAATCTGCAAATATCTCGGAAACGAAGCGAGCTATGGCAAAATGTTAAGAGACCTTTTTTGTAGAGAATTAAGTTTCCTACTTTTTATGTTCGATGATATTTTTTGATCAGATGCGTAGTTCTCGAGATATATCAAGATATTTAAAAGTTCCGAAGCTGCACCAACATAATAGAGGTACAGAAACACCGTGGCCTCTTTCTTTGAGATAACTCTGCACTATTGCGAGCTGCAAATGCCACTTCCAGCTTAGCTGTGCAGAGGAAGAACAACAAGAAGAAGAAATATCTCGAAATATGTCCGTCAGGCCCCTTCCCTTGAGATATATCTGCAAATATCTCGGAAACGAAGCAAGCTATGGCAAAATGTTAAGAGACAGTTTTTGTAGAGAATTAAGTTTCCTACTTTTTATGTTCTATGATATTTTTTGATCAGACGAGTAGTTCTCGAGATATATCAAGATATTTAAAAGTTCCGAAGCCGCACCAACATAATAGAGATACAGAAACACCGTGGCCCCTTTCTTTGAGATAACTCTGCTCTATTGCGAGCTGCAAATGCCACTTCCAGCTTAGCTGTGCAGAAGAAGAACAACAAGAAGAAGAAATATCTCGAAATATGTCCGTCAGGCCCCTTCCCTTGAGATAAATCTGCAAATATCTCGGAAACGAAGCGAGCTATGGCAAAATGTTAAGAGACCTTTTTTGTAGAGAATTAAGTTTCCTACTTTTCATGTTCTATGATAGTTTTTGATCAGATGCGTAGTTCTCGAGATATATCAAGATATTTAAAAGTTCCGAAGCCGCACCAACATAATAGAGATACAGAAACACCGTGGCCGCTTTCTTTGAGATAACTCTGCACTATTGCGAGCTGTAAATGCCACTTCCAGCTTAGCTGTGCAGAAGAAGAACAACAAGAAGAAGAAATATCTCGAAATATGTCCGTCAGGCCCCTTCCCTTGAGATATATCTGCAAATATCTCGGAAACGAAGCGAGCTATGGCAAAATGTTAAGAGACCTTTTTTGTAGAGAATTATGTTTCCTACAATTTATGTTCTATGATATTTTTTGATCAGAAGCGTAGTTTTCGAGATATATCGAGATATTTAAAAGTTCCGAAGCCGCACCAACATAATAGAGATACAGAAACACCGTGGCCCCTTTCTTTGAGATAACTCTGCACTAGTGCGAGCCGCAAATGCCACTTCCAGCTTAGCTGTGCGGAAGAAGAACAACAAGAAGAAGAAATATCTCGAAATATGTCCGTCAGGCCCCTTCCCTTGAGATAAATCTGCAAATATCTCGGAAACGAAGCGAGCTATGGCAAAATGTTAAGAGACCTTTTTTGTAGAGAATTAAGTTTCCTACTTTTTATGTTCTATGATATTTTTTGATCAGATGCGTAGTTCTCGAGATATATCAAGATATTTAAAAGTTCCGAAGCCGCACCAACATAATAGAGATACAGAAACACCGTGGCCCCTTTCTTTGAGATAACTCTGCACTATTGCGAGCTGCAAATGCCACTTCCAGCTTAGCTGTGCAGAAGAAGAACAACAAGAAGAAGAAATATCTCGAAATATGTCCGTCAGGCCCCTTCCCTGAGATAAATCTGCAAATATCTCGGAAACGAAGAGAGCTATGGCAAAATGTTAAGAGACCTTTTTTGTAGAGAATTAAGTTTCCTACTTTTCATGTTCTATGATATTTTTTGATCAGATGCGTAGTTCTCGAGATATATCAAGATATTTAAAAGTTCCGAAGCCGCACCAACATAATAGGGATACAGAAACACCGTGGCCCCTTTCTTTGAGATAACTCTGCACTAGTGCGAGCCGCAAATGCCACTTCCAGCTTAGCTGTGCAGAAGAAGAACAACAAGAAGAAGAAATATCTCGAAATATGTCCGTCAGGCCCCTTCCCTTGAGATAAATCTGCAAATATCTCGGAAACGAAGCGAGCTATGGCAAAATGTTAAGAGACCTTTTTTGTAGAGAATTAAGTTTCCTACTTTTTATGTTCGATGATATTTTTTGATCAGATGCGTAGTTCTCGAGATATATCAAGATATTTAAAAGTTCCGAAGCTGCACCAACATAATAGAGGTACAGAAACACCGTGGCCTCTTTCTTTGAGATAACTCTGCACTATTGCGAGCTGCAAATGCCACTTCCAGCTTAGCTGTGCAGAGGAAGAACAACAAGAAGAAGAAATATCTCGAAATATGTCCGTCAGGCCCCTTCCCTTGAGATATATCTGCAAATATCTCGGAAACGAAGCGAGCTATGGCAAAATGTTAAGAGACCTTTTTTGTAGAGAATTAAGTTTCCTACTTTTCATGTTCTATGATAGTTTTTGATCAGATGCGTAGTTCTCGAGATATATCAAGATATTTAAAAGTTCCGAAGCCGCACCAACATAATAGAGATACAGAAACACCGTGGCCCCTTTCTTTGAGATAACTCTGCACTATTGCGAGCTGTAAATGCCACTTCCAGCTTAGCTGTGTAGAAGAAGAACAACAAGAAGAAGAAATATCTCGAAATATGTCCGTCAGGCCCCTTCCCTTGAGATATATCTGCAAATATCTCGGAAACGAAGCGAGCTATGGCAAAATGTTAAGAGACCTTTTTTGTAGAGAATTATGTTTCCTACAATTTATGTTCTATGATATTTTTTGATCAGAAGCGTAGTTCTCGAGATATATCAAGATATTTAAAAGTTCCGAAGCTGCACCAACATAATAGAGGTACAGAAACACCGTGGCCTCTTTCTTTGAGATAACTCTGCACTATTGCGAGCTGCAAATGCCACTTCCAGCTTAGCTGTGCAGAGGAAGAACAACAAGAAGAAGAAATATCTCGAAATATGTCCGTCAGGCCCCTTCCCTTGAGATATATCTGCAAATATCTCGGAAACGAAGCGAGCTATGGCAAAATGTTAAGAGACCTTTTTTGTAGAGAATTAAGTTTCCTACTTTTCATGTTCTATGATAGTTTTTGATCAGATGCGTAGTTCTCGAGATATATCAAGATATTTAAAAGTTCCGAAGCCGCACCAACATAATAGAGATACAGAAACACCGTGGCCCCTTTCTTTGAGATAACTCTGCACTATTGCGAGCTGTAAATGCCACTTCCAGCTTAGCTGTGTAGAAGAAGAACAACAAGAAGAAGAAATATCTCGAAATATGTCCGTCAGGCCCCTTCCCTGAGATAAATCTGCAAATATCTCGGAAACGAAGAGAGCTATGGCAAAATGTTAAGAGACCTTTTTTGTAGAGAATTAAGTTTCCTACTTTTCATGTTCTATGATATTTTTTGATCAGATGCGTAGTTCTCGAGATATATCAAGATATTTAAAAGTTCCGAAGCCGCACCAACATAATAGGGATACAGAAACACCGTGGCCCCTTTCTTTGAGATAACTCTGCACTAGTGCGAGCCGCAAATGCCACTTCCAGCTTAGCTGTGCAGAAGAAGAACAACAAGAAGAAGAAATATCTCGAAATATGTCCGTCAGGCCCCTTCCCTTGAGATAAATCTGCAAATATCTCGGAAACGAAGCGAGCTATGGCAAAATGTTAAGAGACCTTTTTTGTAGAGAATTAAGTTTCCTACTTTTTATGTTCGATGATATTTTTTGATCAGATGCGTAGTTCTCGAGATATATCAAGATATTTAAAAGTTCCGAAGCTGCACCAACATAATAGAGGTACAGAAACACCGTGGCCTCTTTCTTTGAGATAACTCTGCACTATTGCGAGCTGCAAATGCCACTTCCAGCTTAGCTGTGCAGAGGAAGAACAACAAGAAGAAGAAATATCTCGAAATATGTCCGTCAGGCCCCTTCCCTTGAGATATATCTGCAAATATCTCGGAAACGAAGCAAGCTATGGCAAAATGTTAAGAGACAGTTTTTGTAGAGAATTAAGTTTCCTACTTTTTATGTTCTATGATATTTTTTGATCAGACGAGTAGTTCTCGAGATATATCAAGATATTTAAAAGTTCCGAAGCCGCACCTACATAATAGAGATACAGAAACACCGTGGCCCCTTTCTTTGAGATAACTCTGCACTAGTGCGAGCCGCAAATGCCACTTCCAGCTTAGCTGTGCGGAAGAAGAACAACAAGAAGAAGAAATATCTCGAAATATGTCCGTCAGGCCCCTTCCCTTGAGATAAATCTGCAAATATCTCGGAAACGAAGCGAGCTATGGCAAAATGTTAAGAGACCTTTTTTGTAGAGAATTAAGTTTCCTACTTTTTATGTTCTATGATATTTTTTGATCAGATGCGTAGTTCTCGAGATATATCAAGAGATTTAAAAGTTCCGAAGCCGCACCAACATAATAGGGATACAGAAACACCGTGGCCCCTTTCTTTGAGATAACTCTGCACTAGTGCGAGCCGCAAATGCCACTTCCAGCTTAGCTGTGCAGAAGAAGAACAACAAGAAGAAGAAATATCTCGAAATATGTCCGTCAGGCCCCTTCCCTTGAGATAAATCTGCAAATATCTCGGAAACGAAGCGAGCTATGGCAAAATGTTAAGAGACCTTTTTTGTAGAGAATTAAGTTTCCTACTTTTTATGTTCGATGATATTTTTTGATCAGATGCGTAGTTCTCGAGATATATCAAGATATTTAAAAGTTCCGGAGCTGCACCAACATAATAGAGGTACAGAAACACCGTGGCCTCTTTCTTTGAGATAACTCTGCACTATTGCGAGCTGCAAATGCCACTTCCAGCTTAGCTGTGCAGAGGAAGAACAACAAGAAGAAGAAATATCTCGAAATATGTCCGTCAGGCCCCTTCCCTTGAGATATATCTGCAAATATCTCGGAAACGAAGCGAGCTATGGCAAAATGTTAAGAGACAGTTTTTGTAGAGAATTAAGTTTCCTACTTTTTATGTTCTATGATATTTTTTGATCAGACGAGTAGTTCTCGAGATATATCAAGATATTTAAAAGTTCCGAAGCCGCACCAACATAATAGAGATACAGAAACACCGTGGCCTCTTTCTTTGAGATAACTCTGCTCTATTGCGAGCTGCAAATGCCACTTCCAGCTTAGCTGTGCAGAAGAAGAACAACAAGAAGAAGAAATATCTCGAAATATGTCCGTTAGGCCCCTTCCCTTGAGATAAATCTGCAAATATCTCGGAAACGAAGCGAGCTATGGCAAAATGTTAAGAGACCTTTTTTGTAGAGAATTAAGTTTCCTACTTTTTAGGTTCTATGATATTTTTTGATCAGAAGCGTAGTTTTCGAGATATATCGAGATATTTAAAAGTTCCGAAGCCGCACCAACATAATAGAGATACAGAAACACCGTGGCCCCTTTCTTTGAGATAACTCTGCACTAGTGCGAGCCGCAAATGCCACTTCCAGCTTAGCTGTGCAGAAGAAGAACAACAAGAAGAAGAAATATCTCGAAATATGTCCGTCAGGCCCCTTCCCTTGAGATAAATATGCAAATATCTCGGAAACGAAGCGAGCTATGGCAAAATGTTAAGAGACCTTTTTTGTAGAGAATTAAGTTTCCTACTTTTTATGTTCTATGATATTTTTTGATCAGACGCGTAGTTCTCGAGATATATCAAGATATTTAAAAGTTCCGAAGCCGCACCAACATAATAGAGATACAGAAACACCGTGGCCCCTTTCTTTGAGATAACTCTGCACTATTGCGAGCTGCAAATGCCACTTCCAGCTTAGCTGTGCAGAGGAAGAACAACAAGAAGAAGAAATATCTCGAAATATGTCCGTCAGGCCAGTTCCTTTGAGCTGAATCTGCAAATATCTCGGAAACGAAGCGTGCTATGGCAAAATGTTAAGAGACGTTTTTTGTAGAGAATTATGTTTCCTACAATTTATATTCTATGATATTTTTTGATCAGAAGCGTAGTTTTCGAGATATATCGAGATATTTAAAAGTTCCGAAGACGCACCAACATAATAGAGATACAGAAACACCGTGGCCCCTTTCTTTGAGATAACTGTGCACTAGTGCTAGCCGCAAATGCCACTTCCAGCTTAGCTGTGCAGAAGAAGAACAACAAGAAGAAGAAATATCTCGAAATATGTCCGTCAGGCCCCTTCCCTTGAGATATATCTGCAAATATCTCGGAAACGAAGCGAGCTATGGCAAAATGTTAAGAGACAGTTTTTGTAGAGAATTAAGTTTCCTACTTTTTATGTTGTATGATATTTTTTGATCAGACGAGTAGTTCTCGAGATATATCAAGATATTTAAAAGTTCCGAAGCCGCACCAACATAATAGAGATACAGAAACACCGTGGCCCCTTTCTTTGAGATAACTCTGCACTATTGCGAGCTGCAAATGCCACTTCCAGCTTAGCTGTGCAGAAGAAGAACAACAAGAAGAAGAAATATCTCGAAATATGTCCGTCAGGCCCCTTCCCTTGAGATAAATCTGCAAATATCTCGGAAACGAAGCGAGCTATGGCAAAATGTTAAGAGACCTTTTTTGTAGAGGATTAAGTTTCCTACTTTTTATGTTCTATGATAATTTTTGATCAGATGCGTAGTTCTCGAGATATATCAAGATATTTAAAAGTTCCGAAGCCGCACCAACATAATAGAGATACAGAAACACCGTGGCCCCTTTCTTTGAGATAACTCTGCACTATTGCGAGCTGCAAATGCCACTTCCAGTTTAGCTGTGCAGAAGAAGAACAACAAGAAGAAGAAATATCTCGAAATATGTCCGTTAGGCCCCTTCCCTTGAGATAAATCTGCAAATATCTCGGAAACGAAGCGAGCTATGGCAAAATGTTAAGAGACCTTTTTTGTAGAGAATTAAGTTTCCTACTTTTTAGGTTCTATGATATTCTTTGATCAGAAGCGTAGTTTTCGAGATATATCGAGATATTTAAAAGTTCCGAAGCCGCACCAACATAATAGAGATACAGAAACACCGTGGCCCCTTTCTTTGAGATAACTCTGCACTATTGCGAGCTGCAAATGCCACTTCCAGCTTAGCTGTGCAGAGGAAGAACAACAAGAAGAAGAAATATCTCGAAATATGTCCGTCAGGCCAGTTCCTTTGAGCTGAATCTGGAAATATCTCGGAAACGAAGCGTGCTATGGCAAAATGTTAAGAGACGTTTTTTGTAGAGAATTATGTTTCCTACAATTTATATTCTATGATATTTTTTGATCAGAAGCGTAGTTTTCGAGATATATCGAGATATTTAAAAGTTCCGAAGACGCACCAACATAATAGAGATACAGAAACACCGTGGCCCCTTTCTTTGAGATAACTGTGCACTAGTGCGAGCCGCAAATGCCACTTCCAGCTTAGCTGTGCAGAAGAAGAACAACAAGAAGAAGAAATATCTCGAAATATGTCCGTCAGGCCCCTTCCCTTGAGATATATCTGCAAATATCTCGGAAACGAAGCGAGCTATGGCAAAATGTTAAGAGACAGTTTTTGTAGAGAATTAAGTTTCCTACTTTTTATGTTGTATGATATTTTTTGATCAGACGAGTAGTTCTCGAGATATATCAAGATATTTAAAAGTTCCGAAGCCGCACCAACATAATAGAGATACAGAAACACCGTGGCCCCTTTCTTTGAGATAACTCTGCTCTATTGCGAGCTGCAAATGCCACTAACAGCTTAGCTGTGCAGAAGAAGAACAACAAGAAGAAGAAATATCTCGAAATATGTCCGTCAGGCCCCTTCCCTTGAGATAAATCTGCAAATATCTCGGAAACGAAGAGAGCTATGGCAAAATGTTAAGAGACCTTTTTTGTAGAGAATTAAGTTTCCTACTTTTCATGTTCTATGATATTTTTTGATCAGATGCGTAGTTCTCGAGATATATCAAGATATTTAAAAGTTCCGAAGCCGCACCAACATAATAGAGATACAGAAACACCGTGGCCCCTTTCTTTGAGATAACTCTGCACTATTGCGAGCTGCAAATGCCACTTCCAGCTTAGCTGTGCAGAAGAAGAACAACAAGAAGAAGAAATATCTCGAAATATGTCCGTCAGGCCCCTTCCCTTGAGATAAATCTGCAAATATCTCGGAAACGAAGCGAGCTATGGCAAAATGTTAAGAGACCTTTTTTGTAGAGGATTAAGTTTCCTACTTTTTATGTTCTATGATAATTTTTGATCAGATGCGTAGTTCTCGAGATATATCAAGATATTTAAAAGTTCCGAAGCCGCACCAACATAATAGAGATACAGAAACACCGTGGCCCCTTTCTTTGAGATAACTCTGCACTATTGCGAGCTGCAAATGCCACTTCCAGTTTAGCTGTGCAGAAGAAGAACAACAAGAAGAAGAAATATCTCGAAATATGTCCGTTAGGCCCCTTCCCTTGAGATAAATCTGCAAATATCTCGGAAACGAAACGAGCTATGGCAAAATGTTAAGAGACCTTTTTTGTAGAGAATTATGTTTCCTACTTTTTAGGTTCTATGATATTTTTTGATCAGAAGCGTAGTTTTCGAGATATATCGAGATATTTAAAAGTTCCGAAGCCGCACCAACATAATAGAGATACAGAAACACCGTGGCCCCTTTCTTTGAGATAACTCTGCACTAGTGCGAGCCGCAAATGCCACTTCCAGCTTAGCTGTGCAGAAGAAGAACAACAAGAAGAAGAAATATCTCGAAATATGTCCGTCAGGCCCCTTCCCTTGAGATAAATCTGCAAATATCTCGGAAACGAAGCGAGCTATGGCAAAATGTTAAGAGACCTTTTTTGTAGAGAATTAAGTTTCCTACTTTTTATGTTCGATGATATTTTTTGATCAGATGCGTAGTTCTCGAGATATATCAAGATATTTAAAAGTTCCGGAGCTGCACCAACATAATAGAGGTACAGAAACACCGTGGCCTCTTTCTTTGAGATAACTCTGCACTATTGCGAGCTGCAAATGCCACTTCCAGCTTAGCTGTGCAGAGGAAGAACAACAAGAAGAAGAAATATCTCGAAATATGTCCGTCAGGCCCCTTCCCTTGAGATATATCTGCAAATATCTCGGAAACGAAGCGAGCTATGGCAAAATGTTAAGAGACAGTTTTTGTAGAGAATTAAGTTTCCTACTTTTTATGTTCTATGATATTTTTTGATCAGACGAGTAGTTCTCGAGATATATCAAGATATTTAAAAGTTCCGAAGCCGCACCAACATAATAGAGATACAGAAACACCGTGGCCTCTTTCTTTGAGATAACTCTGCTCTATTGCGAGCTGCAAATGCCACTTCCAGCTTAGCTGTGCAGAAGAAGAACAACAAGAAGAAGAAATATCTCGAAATATGTCCGTTAGGCCCCTTCCCTTGAGATAAATCTGCAAATATCTCGGAAACGAAGCGAGCTATGGCAAAATGTTAAGAGACCTTTTTTGTAGAGAATTAAGTTTCCTACTTTTTAGGTTCTATGATATTTTTTGATCAGAAGCGTAGTTTTCGAGATATATCGAGATATTTAAAAGTTCCGAAGCCGCACCAACATAATAGAGATACAGAAACACCGTGGCCCCTTTCTTTGAGATAACTCTGCACTAGTGCGAGCCGCAAATGCCACTTCCAGCTTAGCTGTGCAGAAGAAGAACAACAAGAAGAAGAAATATCTCGAAATATGTCCGTCAGGCCCCTTCCCTTGAGATAAATATGCAAATATCTCGGAAACGAAGCGAGCTATGGCAAAATGTTAAGAGACCTTTTTTGTAGAGAATTAAGTTTCCTACTTTTTATGTTCTATGATATTTTTTGATCAGACGCGTAGTTCTCGAGATATATCAAGATATTTAAAAGTTCCGAAGCCGCACCAACATAATAGAGATACAGAAACACCGTGGCCCCTTTCTTTGAGATAACTCTGCACTATTGCGAGCTGCAAATGCCACTTCCAGCTTAGCTGTGCAGAGGAAGAACAACAAGAAGAAGAAATATCTCGAAATATGTCCGTCAGGCCAGTTCCTTTGAGCTGAATCTGCAAATATCTCGGAAACGAAGCGTGCTATGGCAAAATGTTAAGAGACGTTTTTTGTAGAGAATTATGTTTCCTACAATTTATATTCTATGATATTTTTTGATCAGAAGCGTAGTTTTCGAGATATATCGAGATATTTAAAAGTTCCGAAGACGCACCAACATAATAGAGATACAGAAACACCGTGGCCCCTTTCTTTGAGATAACTGTGCACTAGTGCTAGCCGCAAATGCCACTTCCAGCTTAGCTGTGCAGAAGAAGAACAACAAGAAGAAGAAATATCTCGAAATATGTCCGTCAGGCCCCTTCCCTTGAGATATATCTGCAAATATCTCGGAAACGAAGCGAGCTATGGCAAAATGTTAAGAGACAGTTTTTGTAGAGAATTAAGTTTCCTACTTTTTATGTTGTATGATATTTTTTGATCAGACGAGTAGTTCTCGAGATATATCAAGATATTTAAAAGTTCCGAAGCCGCACCAACATAATAGAGATACAGAAACACCGTGGCCCCTTTCTTTGAGATAACTCTGCACTATTGCGAGCTGCAAATGCCACTTCCAGCTTAGCTGTGCAGAAGAAGAACAACAAGAAGAAGAAATATCTCGAAATATGTCCGTCAGGCCCCTTCCCTTGAGATAAATCTGCAAATATCTCGGAAACGAAGCGAGCTATGGCAAAATGTTAAGAGACCTTTTTTGTAGAGGATTAAGTTTCCTACTTTTTATGTTCTATGATAATTTTTGATCAGATGCGTAGTTCTCGAGATATATCAAGATATTTAAAAGTTCCGAAGCCGCACCAACATAATAGAGATACAGAAACACCGTGGCCCCTTTCTTTGAGATAACTCTGCACTATTGCGAGCTGCAAATGCCACTTCCAGTTTAGCTGTGCAGAAGAAGAACAACAAGAAGAAGAAATATCTCGAAATATGTCCGTTAGGCCCCTTCCCTTGAGATAAATCTGCAAATATCTCGGAAACGAAGCGAGCTATGGCAAAATGTTAAGAGACCTTTTTTGTAGAGAATTAAGTTTCCTACTTTTTAGGTTCTATGATATTCTTTGATCAGAAGCGTAGTTTTCGAGATATATCGAGATATTTAAAAGTTCCGAAGCCGCACCAACATAATAGAGATACAGAAACACCGTGGCCCCTTTCTTTGAGATAACTCTGCACTATTGCGAGCTGCAAATGCCACTTCCAGCTTAGCTGTGCAGAGGAAGAACAACAAGAAGAAGAAATATCTCGAAATATGTCCGTCAGGCCAGTTCCTTTGAGCTGAATCTGGAAATATCTCGGAAACGAAGCGTGCTATGGCAAAATGTTAAGAGACGTTTTTTGTAGAGAATTATGTTTCCTACAATTTATATTCTATGATATTTTTTGATCAGAAGCGTAGTTTTCGAGATATATCGAGATATTTAAAAGTTCCGAAGACGCACCAACATAATAGAGATACAGAAACACCGTGGCCCCTTTCTTTGAGATAACTGTGCACTAGTGCGAGCCGCAAATGCCACTTCCAGCTTAGCTGTGCAGAAGAAGAACAACAAGAAGAAGAAATATCTCGAAATATGTCCGTCAGGCCCCTTCCCTTGAGATATATCTGCAAATATCTCGGAAACGAAGCGAGCTATGGCAAAATGTTAAGAGACAGTTTTTGTAGAGAATTAAGTTTCCTACTTTTTATGTTGTATGATATTTTTTGATCAGACGAGTAGTTCTCGAGATATATCAAGATATTTAAAAGTTCCGAAGCCGCACCAACATAATAGAGATACAGAAACACCGTGGCCCCTTTCTTTGAGATAACTCTGCTCTATTGCGAGCTGCAAATGCCACTAACAGCTTAGCTGTGCAGAAGAAGAACAACAAGAAGAAGAAATATCTCGAAATATGTCCGTCAGGCCCCTTCCCTTGAGATAAATCTGCAAATATCTCGGAAACGAAGAGAGCTATGGCAAAATGTTAAGAGACCTTTTTTGTAGAGAATTAAGTTTCCTACTTTTCATGTTCTATGATATTTTTTGATCAGATGCGTAGTTCTCGAGATATATCAAGATATTTAAAAGTTCCGAAGCCGCACCAACATAATAGAGATACAGAAACACCGTGGCCCCTTTCTTTGAGATAACTCTGCACTATTGCGAGCTGCAAATGCCACTTCCAGCTTAGCTGTGCAGAAGAAGAACAACAAGAAGAAGAAATATCTCGAAATATGTCCGTCAGGCCCCTTCCCTTGAGATAAATCTGCAAATATCTCGGAAACGAAGCGAGCTATGGCAAAATGTTAAGAGACCTTTTTTGTAGAGGATTAAGTTTCCTACTTTTTATGTTCTATGATAATTTTTGATCAGATGCGTAGTTCTCGAGATATATCAAGATATTTAAAAGTTCCGAAGCCGCACCAACATAATAGAGATACAGAAACACCGTGGCCCCTTTCTTTGAGATAACTCTGCACTATTGCGAGCTGCAAATGCCACTTCCAGTTTAGCTGTGCAGAAGAAGAACAACAAGAAGAAGAAATATCTCGAAATATGTCCGTTAGGCCCCTTCCCTTGAGATAAATCTGCAAATATCTCGGAAACGAAACGAGCTATGGCAAAATGTTAAGAGACCTTTTTTGTAGAGAATTATGTTTCCTACTTTTTAGGTTCTATGATATTTTTTGATCAGAAGCGTAGTTTTCGAGATATATCGAGATATTTAAAAGTTCCGAAGCCGCACCAACATAATAGAGATACAGAAACACCGTGGCCCCTTTCTTTGAGATAACTCTGCACTAGTGCGAGCCGCAAATGCCACTTCCAGCTTAGCTGTGCAGAAGAAGAACAACAAGAAGAAGAAATATCTCGAAATATGTCCGTCAGGCCCCTTCCCTTGAGATAAATATGCAAATATCTCGGAAACGAAGCGAGCTATGACAAAATGTTAAGAGACCTTTTTTGTAGAGAATTAAGTTTCCTACTTTTTATGTTCTATGATATTTTTTGATCAGACGCGTAGTTCTCGAGATATATCAGGATATTTAAAAGTTCCGAAGCCGCACCAACATAATAGAGATACAGAAACACCGTGGCCCCTTTCTTTGAGATAACTCTGCACTATTGCGAGCTGCAAATGCCACTTCCAGCTTAGCTGTGCAGAGGAAGAACAACAAGAAGAAGAAATATCTCGAAATATGTCCGTCAGGCCAGTTCCTTTGTGCTGAATCTGCAAATATCTCGGAAACGAAGCGAGCTATGGCAAAATGTTAAGAGACGTTTTTTGTAGAGAATTATGTTTCCTACAATTTATACTCTATGATATTTCTTGATCAGAAGCGTAGTTTTCGAGATATATCGAGATATTTAAAAGTTCCGAAGACGCACCAACATAATAGAGATACAGAAACACCGTGGCCCCTTTCTTTGAGATAACTGTGCACTAGTGCGAGCCGCAAATGCCACTTCCAGCTTAGCTGTGCAGAAGAAGAACAACAAGAAGAAGAAATATCTCGAAATATGTCCGTCAGGCCCCTTCCCTTGAGATATATCTGCAAATATCTCGGAAACGAAGCGAGCTATGGCAAAATGTTAAGAGACAGTTTTTGTAGAGAATTAAGTTTCCTACTTTTTATGTTGTATGATATTTTTTGATCAGACGAGTAGTTCTCGAGATATATCAAGATATTTAAAAGTTCCGAAGCCGCACCAACATAATAGAGATACAGAAACACCGTGGCCCCTTTCTTTGAGATAACTCTGCTCTATTGCGAGCTGCAAATGCCACTTCCAGCTTAGCTGTGCAGAAGAAGAACAACAAGAAGAAGAAATATCTCGAAATATGTCCGTCAGGCCCCTTCCCTTGAGATAAATCTGCAAATATCTCGGAAACGAAGAGAGCTATGGCAAAATGTTAAGAGACCTTTTTTGTAGAGAATTATGTTTCCTACAATTTATGTTCTATGATATTTTTTGATCAGAAGCGTAGTTCTCGAGATATATCGAGATATTTAAAAGTTCCGAAGCCGCACCAACATAATAGAGATTCAGAAACACCGTGGCCCCTTTCTTTGAGATAACTCTGCGTTTAGTGCGAGCCGCAAATGCCACTTCCAGCTTAGCTGTGCAGAAGAAGAACAACAAGAAGAAGAAATATCTCGAAATATGTCCGTCAGGCCCCTTCCCTTGAGATGTATCTGCAAATATCTCGGAAACGAAGCGAGCTATGGCAAAATGTTAAGAGACCTTTTTTGTAGAGAATTATGTTTCCTACAATTTATGTTCTATGATATTTTTTGATCAGAAGCGTAGTTTTCGAGATATATCGAGATATTTAAAAGTTCCGAAGCCGCACCAACATAATAGAGATACAGAAACACCGTGGCCCCTTTCTTTGAGATAACTCTGCACTAGTGCGAGCCGCAAACGCCACTTCCAGCTTAGCTGTGCAGAAGAAGAACAACAAGAAGAAGAAATATCTCGAAATATGTCCGTCAGGCCCCTTCCTTTGAGATAAATCTGCAAATATCTCGGAAACGAAGAGAGCTATGGCAAAATGTTAAGAGACCTTTTTTGTAGAGAATTAAGTTTCCTACTTTTTATGTTCTATGATATTTTTTGATCAGATGCGTAGTTCCCGAGATATATCAAGATATTTAAAAGTTCCGAAGCCGCACCAACATAATAGAGATACAGAAACACCGTGGCCCCTTTCTTTGAGATAACTCTGCACTATTGCGAGCTGCAAATGCCACTTCCAGCTTAGCTGTGCAGAAGAAGAACAACAAGAAGAAGAAATATCTCGAAATATGTCCGTCAGGCCCCTTCCCTTGAGATGTATCTGCAAATATCTCGGAAACGAAGCGAGCTATGGCAAAATGTTAAGAGACCTTTTTTGTAGAGAATTATGTTTCCTACAATTTATGTTCTATGATATTTTTTGATCAGAAGCGTAGTTTTCGAGATATATCGAGATATTTAAAAGTTCCGAAGCCGCACCAACATAATAGAGATTCAGAAACACCGTTGCCCCTTTCTTTGAGATAACTCTGCACTAGTGCGAGCCGCAAATGCCACTTCCAGCTTAGCTGTGCAGAAGAAGAACAACAAGAAGAAGAAATATCTCGAAATATGTCCGTCAGGCCCCTTCCCTTGAGATAAATCTGCAAACATCTCGGAAACGAAGCGAGCTATGGCAAAATGTTAAGAGACCTTTTTTGTAGAGAATTATGTTTCCTACAATTTATGTTCTATGATATTTTTTGATCAGAAGCGTAGTTTTCGAGATATATCGAGATATTTAAAAGTTCCGAAGCCGCACCAACATAATAGAGATACAGAAACACCGTGGCCCCTTTCTTTGAGATAACTCTGCACTATTGCGAGCTGTAAATGCCACTTCCAGCTTAGCTGTGCAGAAGAAGAACAACAAGAAGAAGAAATATCTCGAAATATGTCCGTCATGCCCGTTCCTTTGAGCTGAATCTGCAAATATCTCGGAAACGAAGCGAGCTATGGCAAAATGTTAAGAGACGTTTTTTGTAGAGAATTATGTTTGCTACAATTTATGTTCTATGATATTTTTTGATCAGAAGCGTAGTTTTCGAGATATATCGAGATATTTAAAAGTTCCGAAGCCGCACCAACATAATAGAGATTCAGAAACACCGTGGCCCCTTTCTTTGAGATAACTCTGCGTTTAGTGCGAGCCGCAAATGCCACTTCCAGCTTAGCTGTGCAGAAGAAGAACAACAAGAAGAAGAAATATCTCGAAATATGTCCGTCAGGCCCCTTCCCTTGAGATGTATCTGCAAATATCTCGGAAACGAAGCGAGCTATGGCAAAATGTTAAGAGACCTTTTTTGTAGAGAATCATGTTTCCTACAATTTATGTTCTATGATATTTTTTGATCAGAAGCGTAGTTTTCGAGATATATCGAGATATTTAAAAGTTCCGAAGCCGCACCAACATAATAGAGATACAGAAACACCGTGGCCCCTTTCTTTGAGATAACTCTGCACTAGTGCGAGCCGCAAACGCCACTTCCAGCTTAGCTGTGCAGAAGAAGAACAACAAGAAGAAGAAATATCTCGAAATATGTCCGTCAGGCCCCTTCCTTTGAGATAAATCTGCAAATATCTCGGAAACGAAGAGAGCTATGGCAAAATGTTAAGAGACCTTTTTTGTAGAGAATTAAGTTTCCTACTTTTTATGTTCTATGATATTTTTTGATCAGATGCGTAGTTCCCGAGATATATCAAGATATTTAAAAGTTCCGAAGCCGCACCAACATAATAGAGATACAGAAACACCGTGGCCCCTTTCTTTGAGATAACTCTGCACTATTGCGAGCTGCAAATGCCACTTCCAGCTTAGCTGTGCAGAAGAAGAACAACAAGAAGAAGAAATATCTCGAAATATGTCCGTCAGGCCCCTTCCCTTGAGATGTATCTGCAAATATCTCGGAAACGAAGCGAGCTATGGCAAAATGTTAAGAGACCTTTTTTGTAGGGAATTATGTTTCCTACAATTTATGTTCTATGATATTTTTTGATCAGAAGCGTAGTTTTCGAGATATATCGAGATATTTAAAAGTTCCGAAGCCGCACCAACATAATAGAGATACAGAAACACCGTGGCCCCTTTCTTTGAGATAACTCTGCACTATTGCGAGCTGGAAATGCCACTTCCAGCTTAGCTGTGCAGAAGAAGAACAACAAGAAGAAGAAATATCTCGAAATATGTCCGTCAGGCCCCTTCCCTTGAGATAAATCTGCAAACATCTCGGAAACGAAGCGAGCTATGGCAAAATGTTAAGAGACCTTTTTTGTAGAGAATTATGTTTCCTACAATTTATGTTCTATGATATTTTTTGATCAGAAGCGTAGTTTTCGAGATATATCGAGATATTTAAAAGTTCCGAAGCCGCACCAACATAATAGAGATTCAGAAACACCGTTGCCCCTTTCTTTGAGATAACTCTGCACTAGTGCGAGCTGCAAATGCCACTTCCAGCTTAGCTGTGCAGAAGAAGAACAACAAGAAGAAGAAATATCTCGAAATATGTCCGTCAGGCCCCTTCCCTTGAGATAAATCTGCAAACATCTCGGAAACGAAGCGAGCTATGGCAAAATGTTAAGAGACCTTTTTTGTAGAGAATTATGTTTCCTACAATTTATGTTCTATGATATTTTTTGATCAGATGCGAAGTTTTCGAGATATATCGAGATATTTAAAAGTTCCGAAGCCGCACCAACATAATAGAGATTCAGAAACACCGTTGCCCCTTTCTTTGAGATAACTCTGCACTAGTGCGAGCCGCAAATGCCACTTCCAGCTTAGCTGTGCAGAAGAAGAACAACAAGAAGAAGAAATATCTCGAAATATGTCCGTCAGGCCCCTTCCCTTGAGATGAATCTGCAAATATCTCGGAAACGAAGAGAGCTATGGCAAAATGTTAAGAGACCTTTTTTGTAGAAAATTAAGTTTCCTACTTTTTATGTTCTATGATATTTTTTGATCAGATGCGTAGTTCCCGAGATATATCAAGATATTTAAAAGTTCCGAAGCCGCACCAACATAATAGAGATACAGAAACACCGTGGCCCCTTTCTTTGAGATAACTCTGCACTATTCCGAGCTGCAAATGCCACTTCCAGCTTAGCTGTGCAGAAGAAGAACAACAAGAAGAAGAAATATCTCGAAATATGTCCGTCAGGCCCCTTCCCTTGAGATGTATCTGCAAATATCTCGGAAACGAAGCGAGCTATGGCAAAATGTTAAGAGACCTGTTTTGTAGAGAATTAAGTTTCCTACTTTTTATGTTCTATAATATTTTTTGATCAGATGCGTAGTTCTCGAGATATATCAAGATATTTAAAAGTTGCGAAGCCCCACCAACATAATAGAGATACAGAAACACCGTGGCCCCTTTCTTTGAGATAACTCTGCACTAGTGCGAGCCGCAAATGCCACTTCCAGCTTAGCTGTGCAGAAGAAGAACAACAAGAAGAAGAAATATCTCGAAATATGTCCGTCAGGCCCCTTCCCTTGAGATAAATCTGCAAATATCTCGGAAACGAAGCGAGCCATGGCAAAATGTTAAGAGACCTTTTTTGTAGAGAATTCAGTTTCCTACTTTTTATGTTCTATACTATTTTTTGATCAGATGCGTAGTTCTCGAGATATATCAAGATATTTAAAAGTTCCGAAGCCGCACCAACATAATAGAGATACAGAAACACCGTGGCCCCTTTCTTTGAGATAACTCTGCACTATTGCGAGCTGTAAATGCCACTTCCAGCTTAGCTGTGCAGAAGAAGAACAACAAGAAGAAGAAATATCTCGAAATATGTCCGTCAGGCCCCTTCCCTTGAGATAAATCTGCAAACATCTCGGAAACGAAGCGAGCTATGGCAAAATGTTAAGAGACCTTTTTTGTAGAGAATTATGTTTCCTACAATTTATGTTCTATGATATTTTTTGATGAGAAGCGTAGTTTTCGAGATATATCGAGATATTTAAAAGTTCCGAAGCCGCACCAACATAATAGAGATTCAGAAACACCGTTGCCCCTTTCTTTGAGATAACTCTGCACTAGTGCGAGCCGCAAATGCCACTTCCAGCTTAGCTGTGCAGAAGAAGAACAACAAGAAGAAGAAATATCTCGAAATATGTCCGCCAGGCCCCTTCCCTTGAGATAAATCTGCAAATATCTCGGAAACGAAGAGAGCTATGGCAAAATGTTAAGAGACCTTTTTTGTAGAGAATTATGTTTCCTACTTTTTATGTTCTATAATATTTTTTGATCAGAAGCGTAGTTTTCGAGATATATCGAGATATTTAAAAGTTCCGAAGCCGCACCAACATAATAGAGATTCAGAAACACCGTGGCCCCTTTCTTTGAGATAACTCTGCGTTTAGTGCGAGCCGCAAATGCCACTTCGTCCTTAGCTGTGCAGAAGAAGAACCACAAGAAGAAGAAATATCTCGAAATATGTCCGTCAGGCCCCTTCCCTTGAGATAAATCTGCAAATATCTCGGAAACGAAGAGAGCTATGGCAAAATGTTAAGAGACCTTTTTTGTAGACAATTAAGTTTCCTACTTTTTATGTTCTATGATATTTTTTGATCAGATGCGTAGTTCCCGAGATATATCAAGATATTTAAAAGTTCCGAAGCCGCACCAACATAATAGAGATACAGAAACACCGTGGCCCCTTTCTTGAGATAACTCTGCACTATTCCGAGCTGCAAATGCCACTTCCAGCTTAGCTGTGCTGAAGAAGAACAACAAGAAGAAGAAATATCTCGAAATATGTCCGTCAGGCCCCTTCCCTTGAGATGTATCTGCAAATATCTCGGAAACGAAGCGAGCTATGGCAAAATGTTAAGAGACCTTTTTTGTAGAGAATTATGTTTCCTACAATTTATGTTCTATGATATTTTTTGATCAGAAGCGTAGTTTTCGAGATATATCGAGATATTTAAAAGCTCCGAAGCCGCACCAACATAATAGAGATACAGAAACACCGTGGCCCCTTTCTTTGAGATAACTCTGCACTAGTGCGAGCCGCAAATGCCACTTCCAGCTTAGCTGTGCAGAAGAAGAACAACAAGAAGAAGAAATATCTCGAAATATGTCTGTCAGGCCCCTTCCCTTGAGATGTATCTGCAAATATCTCGGAAACGAAGCGAGCTATGGCAAAATGTTAAGAGACCTTTTTTGTAGAGAAGTATGTTTCCTACAATTTATGTTCTATGATATTTTTTGATCAGAAGCGTAGTTTTCGAGATATATCCAGATATTTAAAAGTTCCGAAGCCGCACCAACATAATAGAGATACAGAAACACCGTGGCCCCTTTCTTTGAGGTAACTCTGCACTACTGCGAGCTGCAAATGCCACTTCCAGCTTAGCTGTGCAGAAGAAGAACAACAAGAAGAAGAAATATCTCGAAATATGTCCGTCAGACCCCTTCCCTTGAGATAAATCTGCAAATATCTCGGAAACGAAGCGAGCTATGGCAAAATGTTAAGAGACCTTATTTGTAGAGAATTAAGTTTCCTACTTTTTATGTTCTATGATATTATTTGATCAGATGCGTAGTTCTCGAGATATATCAAGATATTTAAAGGTTCCGAAGCCGCACCAACATAATAGAGATACAGAAACACCGTGGCCCCTTTCCTTGAGATAACTCTGCACTATTGCGAGCTGCAAATGCCACTTCCAGCTTAGCTGTGCAGAGGAAGAACAACAAGAAGAAGAAATATCTCGAAATATGTCCGTCAGGCCAGTTCCTTTGAGCTGAATCTGCAAATATCTCGGAAACGAAGCGAGCTATGGCAAAATGTTAAGAGACCTTTTTTGTAGAGAATTATATTTCCTACAATTTATGTTCTATGATATTTTTTGATCAGAAGCGTAGTTTTCGAGATATATCGAGATATTTAAAAGTTCCGAAGCCGCACCAACATAATAGAGATACAGAAACACCGTGGCCCCTTTCTTTGAGATAACTCTGCACTATTGCGAGCTGCAAATGCCACTTCCAGCTTAGCTGTGCAGAAGAAGAACAACGAGAAGAAGAAATATCTCGAAATATGTCCGTCAGGCCCCGTCTCTTGAGATAAATCTGCAAATATCTCGGAAACGAAACGAGCTATGGCAAAATGTTCAGCAACTTTATTTGTAGAGAATGAAGTTTCCTACTTTTTACGTTCTATGATATTTTTTGATCAGATGCGTAGTTCTCGAGATATATCAAGATATTTTAAAGTTCCGAAGCCGCACCAACATAATAGAGATACAGAAACACCGTGGCCCCTTTCTTTGAGATAACTCTGCACTACTGCGAGCTGGAAATGCCACTTCCAGTTTAGCTGTGCAGAAGAAGAACAACAAGAAGAAGAAATATCTCGAAATATGTCCGTCAGGCCCCTTCCCTTGAGATAAATCTGCAAATATCTTGGAAACGAAACGAGCTATGGCAAAATGTTAAGAGACCTTTTTTGTAGAGAATTAAGTTTCCTACTTTTTATGTTCTATGATATTTTTTGATCAGATGCGTAGTTCTCGAGATATATCAAGATATTTAAAAGTTCCGAAGCCGCACCAACATAACAGAGATACAGAAACACCGTGGCCCCTTTCTTTGATATAACTCTGCACTATTGCGAGCTGCAAATGCCACTTCCAGCTTAGCTGTGCAGAAGAAGAACAACAAGAAGAAGAAATATCTCGAAATATGTCCGTCAGGCCCCTTCCCTTGAGATAAATCTGCAAATATCTCGGAAACGAAGCGAGCTATGGCAAAATGTTAAGAGACCTTTTTTGTAAAGAATTAAGTTTCCTACTTTTTATGTTCTATGATATTTTTTGATCAGATGCGTAGTTCTCGAGATATATCCAGATATTTAAAAGTTCCGAAGCGGCACCAACATAATAGAGATACAGAAACACCGTGGCCCCTTTCTTTGAGGTAACTCTGCACTACTGCGAGCTGCAAATGCCACTTCCAGCTTAGCTGTGCAGAAGAAGAACAACAAGAAGAAGAAATATCTCGAAATATGTCCGTCAGACCCCTTCCCTTGAGATAAATCTGCAAATATCTCGGAAACGAAGCGAGCTATGGCAAAATGTTAAGAGACCTTATTTGTAGAGAATTAAGTTTCCTACTTTTTATGTTCTATGATATTATTTGATCAGATGCGTAGTTCTCGAGATATATCAAGATATTTAAAGGTTCCGAAGCCGCACCAACATAATAGAGATACAGAAACACCGTGGCCCGTTTCTTTGAGATAACTCTGCACTATTGCGAGCTGCAAATGCCACTTCCAGCTTAGCTGTGCAGAGGAAGAACAACAAGAAGAAGAAATATCTCGAAATATGTCCGTCAGGCCAGTTCCTTTGAGTTGAATCTGCAAATATCTCGGAAACGAAGCGAGCTATGGCAAAATGTTAAGAGACCTTTTTTGTAGAGAATTATGTTTCCTACAATTTATGTTCTATGATATTTTTTGATCAGAAGCGTAGTTTTCGAGATATATCGAGATATTTAAAAGTTCCGAAGCCGCACCAACATAATAGAGATACAGAAACACCGTGGCCCCTTTCTTTGAGATAACTCTGCACTATTGCGAGCTGCAAATGCCACTTCCAGCTTAGCTGTGCAGAAGAAGAACAACAAGAAGAAGAAATATCTGGAAATATGTCCGTCAGGCCCCTTCCCTTGAGATAAATCTGCAAATATCTCGGAAACGAAGCGAGCTACGGCAAAATGTTAAGAGACCTTTTTTGTAGAAAATTAGGATTCCTACTTTGTATGTTCTATGATATTTTTTGATCAGATGCGTAGTTCTCGAGATATATCAAGATATTTAAAAGTTCCGAAGCCGCACCAACATAATAGAGATACAGAAACACCGTGGCCTGTTTCTTTGAGATAACTCTGCACTATTGCGAGCTGCAAATGCCACTTCCAGCTTAGCTGTGCAGAGGAAGAACAACAAGAAGAAGAAATATCTCGAAATATGTCCGTCAGGCCAGTTCCTTTGAGCTGAATCTGCAAATATCTCGGAAACGAAGCGAGCTATGGCAAAATGTTAAGAGACCTTTTTTGTAGAGAATTATGTTTCCTACAATTTATGTTGTATGATATTTTTTGATCAGAAGCGTAGTTTTCGAGATATATCGAGATATTTAAAAGTTCCGAAGCCGCACCAACATAATAGAGATACAGAAACACCGTGGCCCCTTTCTTTGAGATAACTCTGCACTATTGCGAGCTGCAAATGCCACTTCCAGCTTAGCTGTGCAGAAGAAGAACAACAAGAAGAAGAAATATCTCGAAATATGTCCGTCAGGCCCCGTCTCTTGAGATAAATCTGCAAATATCTCGGAAACGAAACGAGCTATGGCAAAATGTTCAGCGACTTTATTTGTAGAGAAGTAAGTTTCCTACTTTTTCCGTTCTATGATATTTTTTGATCAGATGCGTAGTTCTCGAGATATATCAAGATATTTTAAAGTTCCGAAGCCGCACCAACATAATAGAGATACAGAAACACCGTGGCCCCTTTCTTTGAGATAACTCTGCACTATTGCGAGCTGGAAATGCCACTTCCAGTTTAGCTGTGCAGAAGAAGAACAACAAGAAGAAGAAATATCCCGAAATATGTCCGTCAGGCCCCTTCCCTTGAGATAAATCTGCATATATCTCGGAAACGAAGCGAGCTATGGCAAAATGTTAAGAGACCTTTTTGGTAGAGAATGAAGTTTCCTACTTTTTCCGTTCTATGATATTTTTTGATCAGAAGCGTAGTTTTCGAGATATATCGAGATATTTAAAAGTTCCGAAGCCGCACCAACATAATAGAGATACAGAAACACCGTGGCCCCTTTCTTTGAGATAACTCTGCACTATTGCGAGCTGCAAATGCCACTTCCAGCTTAGCTGTGCAGAAGAAGAACAACAAGAAGAAGAAATATCTGGAAATATGTCCGTCAGGCCCCTTCCCTTGAGATAAATCTGCAAATATCTCGGAAACGAAGCGAGCTACGGCAAAATGTTAAGAGACCTTTTTTGTAGAAAATTAGGATTCCTACTTTTTATGTTCTATGATATTTTTTGATCAGATGCGTAGTTCTCGAGATATATCAAGATATTTAAAAGTTCCGAAGCCGCACCAACATAATAGAGATACAGAAACACCGTGGCCTGTTTCTTTGAGATAACTCTGCACTATTGCGAGCTGCAAATGCCACTTCCAGCTTAGCTGTGCAGAGGAAGAACAACAAGAAGAAGAAATATCTCGAAATATGTCCGTCAGGCCAGTTCCTTTGAGCTGAATCTGCAAATATCTCGGAAACGAAGCGAGCTATGGCAAAATGTTAAGAGACCTTTTTTGTAGAGAATTATGTTTCCTACAATTTATGTTCTATGATATTTTTTGATCAGAAGCGTAGTTTTCGAGATATATCGAGATATTTAAAAGTTCCGAAGCCGCACCAACATAATGGAGATACAGAAACACCGTGGCCCCTTTCTTTGAGATAACTCTGCACTATTGCGAGCTGCAAATGCCACTTCCAGCTTAGCTGTGCAGAAGAAGAACAACAAGAAGAAGAAATATCTCGAAATATGTCCGTCAGGCCCCGTCTCTTGAGATAAATCTGCAAATATCTCGGAAACGAAACGAGCTATGGCAAAATGTTCAGCGACTTTATTTGTAGAGAAGTAAGTTTCCTACTTTTTCCGTTCTATGATATTTTTTGATCAGATGCGTAGTTCTCGAGATATATCAAGATATTTTAAAGTTCCGAAGCCGCACCAACATAATAGAGATACAGAAACACCGTGGCCCCTTTCTTTGAGATAACTCTGCACTATTGCGAGCTGGAAATGCCACTTCCAGTTTAGCTGTGCAGAAGAAGAACAACAAGAAGAGGAAATATCCCGAAATATGTCCGTCAGGCCCCTTCCCTTGAGATAAATCTGCATATATCTCGGAAACGAAGCGAGCTATGGCAAAATGTTAAGAGACCTTTTTGGTAGAGAATGAAGTTTCCTACTTTTTATGTTCTATGATATTTTTTGATCAGATGCGTAGTTCTCGAGATATATCAAGATATTTAAAAGTTCCGAAGCCGCACCAACATAATAGAGATACAGAAACACCGTGGCCCCTTTCTTTGAGCTAACTCTGCACTATTGCGAGCTGCAAATGCCACTTCCAGCTTAGCTGTGCAGAAGAAGAACAACAAGAAGAAGAAATATCTCGAAATATGTCCGTCAGGCCCCTTCCCTTGAGATAAATCTGCAAATATCTCGGAAACAAAACGAACTATGGCAAAATGTTAAGCGACATTATTTGTAGAGAATTAAGTTTCCTACTTTTTACGTTCTATGATATTTTTTGATCAGATGCGTAGTTCTCGAGATATATCAAGATATTTTAAAGTTCCGAAGCCGCACCAACATAATAGAGATACAGAAACACCGTGGCCCCTTTCTTTGAGATAACTTTGCACTACTGCGAGCTGGAAATGCCACTTCCAGTTTAGCTGTGCAGAAGAAGAACAACAAGAAGAAGAAATATCCCGAAATATGTCCGTCAGGCCCCTTCCCTTGAGATAAATCTGCATATATCTCGGAAACGAAGCGAGCTATGGCAAAATGTTAAGAGACCTTTTTGGTAGAGAATGAAGTTTCCTACTTTTTATGTTCTATGATATTTTTTGATCAGATGCGCAGTTCTCGATATATATCAAGATATTTAAAAGTTCCGAAGCCGCACCAACATAATAGAGATACAGAAACACCGTGGCCCCTTTCTTTGAGATAACTCTGCACTATTGCGAGCTGCAAATGCCACTTCCAGCTTAGCTGTGCAGAAGGAGAACAACAAGAAGAAGAAATATCTCGAAATATGTCCGTCAGGCCCCGTCTCTTGAGATAAATCTGCAAATATCTCGGAAACGAAACGAGCTATGGCAAAATGTTCAGCGACTTTATTTGTAGAGAATTAAGTTTCCTACTTTTTACGTTCTATGATATTTTTTGATCAGATGCGTAGTTCTCGAGATATATCAAGATATTTTAAAGTTCCGAAGCCGCACCAACATAATAGAGATACAGAAACACCGTGGCCCCTTTCTTTGAGATAACTCTGCACTATTGCGAGCTGGAAATGCCACTTCCAGTTTAGCTGTGCAGAAGAAGAACAACAAGAAGAAGAAATATCCCGAAATATGTCCGTCAGGCCCCTTCCCTTGAGATAAATCTGCATATATCTCGGAAACGAAGCGAGCTATGGCAAAATGTTAAGAGACCTTTTTGGTAGAGAATGAAGTTTCCTACTTTTTATGTTCTATGATATTTTTTGATCAGATGCGTAGTTCTCGAGATATATCAAGATATTTAAAAGTTCCGAAGCCGCACCAACATAATAGAGATACAGAAACACCGTGGCCCCTTTCTTTGAGCTAACTCTGCACTATTGCGAGCTGCAAATGCCACTTCCAGCTTAGCTGTGCAGAAGAAGAACAACAAGAAGAAGAAATATCTCGAAATATGTCCGTCAGGCCCCTTCCCTTGAGATAAATCTGCAAATATCTCGGAAACAAAACGAACTATGGCAAAATGTTAAGCGACATTATTTGTAGAGAATTAAGTTTCCTACTTTTTACGTTCTATGATATTTTTTGATCAGATGCGTAGTTCTCGAGATATATCAAGATATTTTAAAGTTCCGAAGCCGCACCAACATAATAGAGATACAGAAACACCGTGGCCCCTTTCTTTGAGATAACTCTGCACTACTGCGAGCTGGAAATGCCACTTCCAGTTTAGCTGTGCAGAAGAAGAACAACAAGAAGAAGAAATATCCCGAAATATGTCCGTCAGGCCCCTTCCCTTGAGATAAATCTGCATATATCTCGGAAACGAAGCGAGCTATGGCAAAATGTTAAGAGACCTTTTTGGTAGAGAATGAAGTTTCCTACTTTTTATGTTCTATGATATTTTTTGATCAGATGCGCAGTTCTCGATATATATCAAGATATTTAAAAGTTCCGAAGCCGCACCAACATAATAGAGATACAGAAACACCGTGGCCCCTTTCTTTGAGATAACTCTGCACTATTGCGAGCTGCAAATGCCACTTCCAGCTTAGCTGTGCAGAAGGAGAACAACAAGAAGAAGAAGTATCTCGAAATATGTCCGTCAGGCCCCTTCCCTTGAGATAAATCTGCAAATATCTCGGAAACAAAACGAGCTATGGCAAAATGTTAAGCGACTTTATTTGTAGAGAATTAAGTTTCCTACTTTTTACGTTCTATGATATTTTTTGATCAGATGCGTAGTTCTCGAGATATATCAAGATATTTTAAAGTTGCGAAGCCGCACCAACATAATAGAGATACAGAAACACCGTGGCCCCTTTCTTTGAGATAACTCTGCACTACTGCGAGCTGGAAATGCCACTTCCAGTTTAGCTGTGCAGAAGAAGAACAACAAGAAGAAGAAATATCTGGAAATATGTCCGTCAGGCCCCTTCCCTTGAGATAAATCTGCAAATATCTTGGAAACGAAGCGAGCTATGGCAAAATGTTAAGAGACCTTTTTTGTAGAGAATTATGTTTCCTACAATTTATGTTCTATGATATTTTTTGATCAGAAGCGCAGTTTTCGAGATATATCGAGATATTTAAAAGATCCGAAGCCGCACCAACATAATAGAGATACAGAAACACCGTGGCCCCTTTCTTTGAGATAACTCTGCACTAGTGCGAGCCGCAAATGCCGCTTCCAGCTTAGCTGTGCAGAAGAAGAACAACAAGAAGAAGAAATATCTCGAAATATGTCCCTCAGGCCCCTTCCCTCGAGATAAATCTGCAAATATCTCGGAAACGAAGCGAGCTATGGCAAAATGTTAAGAGACCTCTTTTGTAGAGAATTAAGTTTCCTACTTTTTATGTTCTATGATATTTTTCGATCAGATGCGTAGTTCTCGAGATATATCAAGATATTTAAAAGTTCCGAAGCCGCACCAACATAATGGAGATACAGAAACACCGTGGCCCCTTTCTTTGAGATAACTCTGCACTATTGCGAGCTGCAAATGCCACTTCCAGCTTAGCTGTGCAGAAGAAGAACAACAAGAAGAAGAAATATCTGGAAATATGTCCGTCAGGCCCCTTCCCTTGAGATAAATCTGCAAATATCTCGGAAACGAAGCGAGCTACGGCAAAATGTTAAGAGACCTTTTTTGTAGAAAATTAGGATTCCTACTTTTTATGTTCTATGATATTTTTTGATCAGATGCGTAGTTCTCGAGATATATCAAGATATTTAAAAGTTCCGAAGCCGCACCAACATAATAGAGATACAGAAACACCGTGGCCCCTTTCTTTGAGATAACTCTGCATTATTGCGAGCTGCAAATGCCACTTCCAGCTTAGCTGTGCAGGAGAAGAACAACAAGAAGAAGAAATATCTCGAAATATGTCCGTCAGGCCCCGTCTCTTGAGATAAATCTGCAAATATCTCGGAAACGAAACGAGCTATGGCAAAATGTTCAGCGACTTTATTTGTAGAGAAGTAAGTTTCCTACTTTTTCCGTTCTATGATATTTTTTGATCAGATGCGTAGTTCTCGAGATATATCAAGATATTTTAAAGTTCCGAAGCCGCACCAACATAATAGAGATACAGAAACACCGTGGCCCCTTTCTTTGAGATAACTCTGCACTATTGCGAGCTGGAAATGCCACTTCCAGTTTAGCTGTGCAGAAGAAGAACAACAAGAAGAGGAAATATCCCGAAATATGTCCGTCAGGCCCCTTCCCTTGAGATAAATCTGCATATATCTCGGAAACGAAGCGAGCTATGGCAAAATGTTAAGAGACCTTTTTGGTAGAGAATGAAGTTTCCTACTTTTTATGTTCTATGATATTTTTTGATCAGATGCGTAGTTCTCGAGATATATCAAGATATTTAAAAGTTCCGAAGCCGCACCAACATAATAGAGATACAGAAACACCGTGGCCCCTTTCTTTGAGATAACTCTGCACTATTGCGAGCTGCAAATGCCACTTCCAGCTTAGCTGTGCAGAAGGAGAACAACAAGAAGAAGAAATATCTCGAAATATGTCCGTCAGGCCCCGTCTCTTGAGATAAATCTGCAAATATCTCGGAAACGAAACGAGCTATGGCAAAATGTTCAGCGACTTTATTTGTAGAGAATTAAGTTTCCTACTTTTTACGTTCTATGATATTTTTTGATCAGATGCGTAGTTCTCGAGATATATCAAGATATTTTAAAGTTCCGAAGCCGCACCAACATAATAGAGATACAGAAACACCGTGGCCCCTTTCTTTGAGATAACTCTGCACTATTGCGAGCTGGAAATGCCACTTCCAGTTTAGCTGTGCAGAAGAAGAACAACAAGAAGAAGAAATATCCCGAAATATGTCCGTCAGGCCCCTTCCCTTGAGATAAATCTGCATATATCTCGGAAACGAAGCGAGCTATGGCAAAATGTTAAGAGACCTTTTTGGTAGAGAATGAAGTTTCCTACTTTTTATGTTCTATGATATTTTTTGATCAGATGCGTAGTTCTCGAGATATATCAAGATATTTAAAAGTTCCGAAGCCGCACCAACATAATAGAGATACAGAAACACCGTGGCCCCTTTCTTTGAGCTAACTCTGCACTATTGCGAGCTGCAAATGCCACTTCCAGCTTAGCTGTGCAGAAGAAGAACAACAAGAAGAAGAAATATCTCGAAATATGTCCGTCAGGCCCCTTCCCTTGAGATAAATCTGCAAATATCTCGGAAACAAAACGAACTATGGCAAAATGTTAAGCGACATTATTTGTAGAGAATTAAGTTTCCTACTTTTTACGTTCTATGATATTTTTTGATCAGATGCGTAGTTCTCGAGATATATCAAGATATTTTAAAGTTCCGAAGCCGCACCAACATAATAGAGATACAGAAACACCGTGGCCCCTTTCTTTGAGATAACTCTGCACTACTGCGAGCTGGAAATGCCACTTCCAGTTTAGCTGTGCAGAAGAAGAACAACAAGAAGAAGAAATATCCCGAAATATGTCCGTCAGGCCCCTTCCCTTGAGATAAATCTGCATATATCTCGGAAACGAAGCGAGCTATGGCAAAATGTTAAGAGACCTTTTTGGTAGAGAATGAAGTTTCCTACTTTTTATGTTCTATGATATTTTTTGATCAGATGCGCAGTTCTCGATATATATCAAGATATTTAAAAGTTCCGAAGCCGCACCAACATAATAGAGATACAGAAACACCGTGGCCCCTTTCTTTGAGATAACTCTGCACTATTGCGAGCTGCAAATGCCACTTCCAGCTTAGCTGTGCAGAAGGAGAACAACAAGAAGAAGAAGTATCTCGAAATATGTCCGTCAGGCCCCTTCCCTTGAGATAAATCTGCAAATATCTCGGAAACAAAACGAGCTATGGCAAAATGTTAAGCGACTTTATTTGTAGAGAATTAAGTTTCCTACTTTTTACGTTCTATGATATTTTTTGATCAGATGCGTAGTTCTCGAGATATATCAAGATATTTTAAAGTTGCGAAGCCGCACCAACATAATAGAGATACAGAAACACCGTGGCCCCTTTCTTTGAGATAACTCTGCACTACTGCGAGCTGGAAATGCCACTTCCAGTTTAGCTGTGCAGAAGAAGAACAACAAGAAGAAGAAATATCTGGAAATATGTCCGTCAGGCCCCTTCCCTTGAGATAAATCTGCAAATATCTTGGAAACGAAGCGAGCTATGGCAAAATGTTAAGAGACCTTTTTTGTAGAGAATTATGTTTCCTACAATTTATGTTCTATGATATTTTTTGATCAGAAGCGCAGTTTTCGAGATATATCGAGATATTTAAAAGATCCGAAGCCGCACCAACATAATAGAGATACAGAAACACCGTGGCCCCTTTCTTTGAGATAACTCTGCACTAGTGCGAGCCGCAAATGCCGCTTCCAGCTTAGCTGTGCAGAAGAAGAACAACAAGAAGAAGAAATATCTCGAAATATGTCCCTCAGGCCCCTTCCCTCGAGATAAATCTGCAAATATCTCGGAAACGAAGCGAGCTATGGCAAAATGTTAAGAGACCTCTTTTGTAGAGAATTAAGTTTCCTACTTTTTATGTTCTATGATATTTTTCGATCAGATGCGTAGTTCTCGAGATATATCAAGATATTTAAAAGTTCCGAAGCCGCACCAACATAATGGAGATACAGAAACACCGTGGCCCCTTTCTTTGAGATAACTCTGCACTATTGCGAGCTGCAAATGCCACTTCCAGCTTAGCTGTGCAGAAGAAGAACAACAAGAAGAAGAAATATCTGGAAATATGTCCGTCAGGCCCCTTCCCTTGAGATAAATCTGCAAATATCTCGGAAACGAAGCGAGCTACGGCAAAATGTTAAGAGACCTTTTTTGTAGAAAATTAGGATTCCTACTTTTTATGTTCTATGATATTTTTTGATCAGATGCGTAGTTCTCGAGATATATCAAGATATTTAAAAGTTCCGAAGCCGCACCAACATAATAGAGATACAGAAACACCGTGGCCCCTTTCTTTGAGATAACTCTGCATTATTGCGAGCTGCAAATGCCACTTCCAGCTTAGCTGTGCAGGAGAAGAACAACAAGAAGAAGAAATATCTCGAAATATGTCCGTCAGGCCCCATCCCTTGAGATAAATCTGCAAATATCTCGGAAACGAAGCGAGCTATGGCAAAATGTTTAGAGACCTTTTTTGTAGAGAATTAAGTTTCCTACCTTTTATGTTCTATGATATTTTTTGATCAGATGCGTAGTTCTCGAGATATATCAAGATATTTAAAAGTTCCGAAGCCGCATCAACATAATAGAGATACAGAAACACCGTGGCCCCTTTCTTTGAGATAACTCTGCACTATTGCGAGCTGTAAATGCCACTTCCAGCTTAGCTGTGCTGAAGAAGAACAACAAGAAGAAGAAATATCTCGAAATATGTCCGTCAGGCCAGTTCCTTTGAGCTGAATCTGCAAATATCTCGGAAACGAAGCGAGCTATGGCAAAATGTTAAGAGACCTTTTTTGTAGAGAATTATGTTTCCTACAATTTATGTTCTATGATATTTTTTGATCAGAAGCGTAGTTTTCGAGATATATCGAGATATTTAAAAGTTCCGAAGCCGCACCAACATAATAGAGATACAGAAACACCGTGGCCCCTTTCTTTGAGATAACTCTGCACTATTGCGAGCTGCAAATGCCACTTCCAGCTTAGCTGTGCAGAAGAAGAACAACAAGAAGAAGAAATATCTCGAAATATGTCCGTCAGGCCCCGTCTCTTGAGATAAATCTGCAAATATCTCGGAAACGAAACGAGCTATGGCAAAATGTTCAGCGACTTTATTTGTAGAGAATTAAGTTTCCTACTTTTTACGTTCTATGATATTCTTTGATCAGATGCGTAGTTCTCGAGATATATCAAGATATTTTAAAGTTCCGAAGCCGCACCAATATAATAGAGATACAGAAACACCGTGGCCCCTTTCTTTGAGATAACTCTGCACTACTGCGAGCTGGAAATGCCACTTCCAGTTTAGCTGTGCAGAAGAAGAACAACAAGAAGAAGAAATATCTCGAAATATGTCCGTCAGGCCCCTTCCCTTGAGATAAATCTGCAAATATCCTGGAAACGAAGCGAGCTATGGCAAAATGTTAAGAGACCTTTTTTGTAGAGAATTAAGTTTCCTACTTTTTATGTTCTATGATATTTTTTGATCAGATGCGTAGTTCTCGAGATATATCAAGATATTTAAAAGTTCCGAAGCCGCACCAACATAATAGAGATACAGAAACACCGTGGCCCCTTTCTTTGAGATAACTCTGCACAATTGCGAGCTGGAAATGCCACTTCCAGTTTAGCTGTGCAGAAGAAGAACAACAAGAAGAAGAAATATCCCGAAATATGTCCGTCAGGTCCCTTCCCTTGAGATAAATCTGCATATATCTCGGAAACGAAGCGAGCTATGGCAAAATGTTAAGAGACCTTTTTGGTAGAGAATGAAGTTTCCTACTTTTTATGTTCTATGATATTTTTTGATCAGATGCGTAGTTTTCGAGATATATCGAGATATTTAAAAGATCCGAAGCCGCACCAACATAATAGAGATACAGAAACACCGTGGCCCCTTTCTTTGAGATAACTCTGCACTAGTGCGAGCCGCAAATGCCGCTTCCAGCTTAGCTGTGCAGAAGAAGAACAACAAGAAGAAGAAATATCTCGAAATATGTCCCTCAGGCCCCTTCCCTCGAGATAAATCTTCAAATATCTCGGAAACGAAGCGAGCTATGGCAAAATGTTAAGAGACCTCTTTTGTAGAGAATTAAGTTTCCTACTTTTTATGTTCTATGATATTTTTAGATCAGATGCGTAGTTCTCGAGATATATCAAGATATTTAAAAGTTCCGAAGCCGCACCAACATAATGGAGATACAGAAACACCGTGGCCCCTTTCTTTGAGATAACTCTGCACTATTGCGAGCTGCAAATGCCACTTCCAGCTTAGCTGTGCAGAAGAAGAACAACAAGAAGAAGAAATATCTGGAAATATGTCCGTCAGGCCCCTTCCCTTGAGATAAATCTGCAAATATCTCGGAAACGAAGCGAGCTACGGCAAAATGTTAACAGACCTTTTTTGTAGAAAATTAGGATTCCTACTTTTTATGTTCTATGATATTTTTTGATCAGATGCGTAGTTCTCGAGATATATCAAGATATTTAAAAGTTCGGAAGCCGCACCAACATAATAGAGATACAGAAACACCGTGGCCCCTTTCTTTGAGATAACTCTGCACTATTGCGCGCTGCAAATGCCACTTCCAGCTTAGCTGTGCAGAAGAAGAACAACAAGAAGAAGAAATATCTCGAAATATGTCCGTCAGGCCCCTTCCCTCGAGATAAATCTGCAAATATCTCGGAAACGAAGCGAGCTATGGCAAAATGTTAAGAGACCTCGTTTGTAGAGAATTAAGTTTCCTACTTTTTATGTTCTATGATATTTTTCGATCAGATGCGTAGTTCTCGAGATATATCAAGATATTTAAAAGTTCCGAAGCCGCACCAACGTAATGGAGATACAGAAACACCGTGGCCCCTTTCTTTGAGATAACTCTGCACTATTGCGAGCTGCAAATGCCACTTCCAGCTTAGCTGTGCAGAAGAAGAACAACAAGAAGAAGAAATATCTGGAAATATGTCCGTCAGGCCCCTTCCCTTGAGATAAATCTGCAAATATCTCGGAAACGAAGCGAGCTACGGCAAAATGTTAACAGACCTTTTTTGTAGAAAATTAGGATTCCTACTTTTTATCTTCTATGATATTTTCTGATCAGATGCGTAGTTCTCGAGATATATCAAGATATTTAAAAGTTCCGAAGCCGCACCAACATAATAGAGATACAGAAACACCGTGGCCCCTTTCTTTGAGATAACTCTGCACTATTGCGCGCTGCAAATGCCACTTCCAGCTTAGCCGTGCAGAAGAAGAACAACAAGAAGAAGAAATATCTCGAAATATGTCCGTCAGGCCCCTTCCCTTGAGATAAATCTGCAAATATCTCGGAAACGAAGCGAGCTATGGCAAAATGTTAAGAGACCTTTTTTGTAGAGAATTAAGTTTCCTACTTTTTATGTTCTATGATATTTTTTGATCAGATGCGTAGTTCTCGAGATATATCAAGATATCTAAAAGTTCCGAAGCCGCACCAACATAATAGAGATACAGAAACACCGTGGCCCCTTTCTTCGAGATAACTCTGCACTATTGCGAGCTGCAGATGCCACTTCCAGCTTAGCTGTGCAGAAGAAGAACAACAAGAAGAAGAAATATCTCGAAAAATGTCCGTCAGGCCCCTTCCCTTGAGATAAATCTGCAAATATCTCGGAACCGAAGCGAGCTATGGCAAAATGTTAAGAGACCTTATTTGTAGAGAATTAAGTTTCCTACTATTTATGTTCTATGATATTTTTTGATCAGATGCGTAGTTCTCGAGATATATCCAGATATTTAAAAGTTCCGAAGCGGCACCAACATAATAGAGATACAGAAACACCGTGGCCCCTTTCTTTGAGATAACTCTGCACTATTGCGACCTGCAAATGCCACTTCCAGCTTAGCTGTGCAGAAGAAGAACAACAAGAAGAAGAAATATCACGAAATATGTCCGTTAGGCCCCTTCCCTTGAGATAAATCTGCAAATATCTCGGAAACGAAGCGAGCTATGGCAAAATGTTAAGAGACCTTTTTTGTAGCGAATTAAGTTTCCTACTATTTATGTTCTATGATATTTTTTGATCAGATGCGTAGTTCTCGAGATATATCAAGATATTTAAAAGTTCCGAAGCCGCACCAACATAATAGAGATACAGAAACACCGTGGCCCCTTTCTTTGAGATAACTCCGCACTATTGCGAGCTGCAAATGCCACTTCCAGCTTAGCTGTGCAGAAGAAGAACAACAAGAAGAAGAAATATCTGGAAATATGTCCGTCAGGCCCCTTCCCTTGAGATAAATCTGCAAATATCTCGGAACAGAAGCGAGCTATGGCAAAATGTTAAGAGACCTTATTTGTAGAGAATTAAGTTTCCTACTTTTTATGTTCTATGATATTTTTTGATCAGATGCGTAGTTCTCGAGATATATCAAGATATTTAAAAGTTCCGAAGCCGCACCAACATAATAGAGATACAGAAACACCGTGGCCCCTTTCTTTGAGATAACTCTGCGCTATTGCGAGCTGGAAATGCCACTTCCAGTTTAGCTGTGCAGAAGAAGAACAACAAGAAGAGGAAATATCTCGAAATATGTCCGTCAGGGCCCTTCCCTTGAGATATATCTGCAAATATCTCGGAAACGAAGCGAGCTATGGCAAAATGTTAAGAGACCTTTTTTGTAGAGAATTAAGTTTCCTACTTTTTATGTTCTATGATATTTTTTGATCAGATGCGTAGTTCTCGAGATATATCAAGATATTTAAAAGTTCCGAAGCCGCACCAACATAATAGAGATACAGAAACACCGTGGCCCCCTTCTTTCAAATAACTATGCACTACTGCGAGCTGCAAATGCCACTTCCAGCTTAGCTGTGCAGAAGAAGAACAACAAGAAGAAGAAATATCTCGAAATATGTCCGTCAGGCCCCTTACCTTGAGATAAATCTGCAAATATCTCGGAAACGAAGCGAGCTATGGCAAAATGTTAAGAGACCTTTTTTGTAGAGAATTAAGTTTCCTACTTTTTATGTTCTATGATATTTTTTGATCAGATGCGTAGTTCTCGAGATATATCAAGATATCTAAAAGTTCCGAAGCCGCACCAACATAATAGAGATACAGAAACACCGTGGCCCCTTTCTTCGAGATAACTCTGCACTATTGCGAGCTGCAGATGCCACTTCCAGCTTAGCTGTGCAGAAGAAGAACAACAAGAAGAAGAAATATCTCGAAAAATGTCCGTCAGGCCCCTTCCCTTGAGATAAATCTGCAAATATCTCGGAACCGAAGCGAGCTATGGCAAAATGTTAAGAGACCTTATTTGTAGAGAATTAAGTTTCCTACTTTTTATGTTCTATGATATTTTTTGATCAGATGCGTAGTTCTCGAGATATATCAAGATATTTAAAAGTTCCGAAGCCGCACCAACATAATAGAGATACAGAAACACCGTGGCTCCTTTCTTTGAGATAACTCTGCGCTATTGCGAGCTGGAAATGCCACTTCCAGTTTAGCTGTGCAGAAGAAGAACAACAAGAAGAAGAAATATCACGAAATATGTCCGTTAGGCCCCTTCCCTTGAGATAAATCTGCAAATATCTCGGAAACGAAGCGAGCTATGGCAAAATGTTAAGAGACCTTTTTTGTAGCGAATTAAGTTTCCTACTTTTTATGTTCTATGATATTTTTTGATCAGATGCGTAGTTCTCGAGATATATCAAGATATTTAAAAGTTCCGAAGCCGCACCAACATAATAGAGATACAGAAACACCGTGGCCCCTTTCTTTCACATAACTATGCACTATTGCGAGCTGCAAATGCCACTTCCAGCTTAGCTGTGCAGAAGAAGAACAACAAGAAGAAGAAATATCTCGAAATATGTCCGTCAGGCCCCTTACCTTGAGATAAATCTGCAAATATCTCGGAAACGAAGCGAGCTATGGCAAAATGTTAAGAGACCTTTTTTGTAGAGAATTAAGTTTCCTACTTTTTATCTTCTATGATATTTTCTGATCAGATGCGTAGTTCTCGAGATATATCAAGATATTTAAAAGTTCCGAAGCCGCACCAACATAATAGAGATACAGAAACACCGTGGCCCCTCTCTTTGAGATAACTCTGCACAATTGCGAGCTGCAAATGCCACTTCCAGCTTAGCTGTGCAGAAGAAGAACATCAAGAAGAAGAAATATCTCGATTAATGTCCGTCAGGCCCCTTCCCTTGAGATAAATCTGCAAATATCTCGGAAACGAAGAGGGCTATGGCAAAATGTTAAGAGACCTTTTTTGTAGAGAATTAAGTTTCCTACTTTTTATGTTCTATGATATTTTTTTATCTGATGCGTAGTTCTCGAGATATATCAAGATATTTAAAAGTTCCGAAGCCGCACCAACATAATAGAGATACAGAAACACCGTGGCCCCTTTCTTTGAGATAACTCTGCACTATTGCGAGCTGTAAATGCCACTTCCAGCTTAGCTGTGCAGAAGAAGAACAACAAGAAGAAGAAATATCTCGAAATATGTCCGTCAGGCCCCTTCCCTTGGGATATATCTGCAAATATCTCGGAAACGAAGCGAGCTATGGCCAATTGTTAAGAGACCTTTTTTGTAGAGAATTAAGTTTCCTACTTTTTATGTTCTATGATATTTTTTGATCAGATACGTAGTTCTCGAGATATATCAAGATATTTAAAAGTTCCGAAGCCACACCAACATAATAGAGATACAGAAACACCGTGGCCCCTTTCTTTGAGATAACTCTGCACTATTGCGTGCTGTAAATGCCACTTCCAGCTTAGCTGTGCAGAAGAAGAACAACAAGAAGAAGAAATATCTCGAAATATGTCCGTCAGGCCCCTTCCCTTGAGATATATCTGCAAATATCTCGGAAACGAAGCTAGCTATGGCAAAATGTTAAGAGACCTTTTTTGTAGAGAATTATGTTTCCTACAATTTATGTTCTATGATATTTTTTGATCAGAAGCGTAGTTTTCGAGATATATCGAGATATTTAAAAGTTCCGAAGCCCCACCAACATAATAGAGATACAGAAACACCGTGGCCCCTTTCTTTGAGATAACTCTGCACTATTGCGAGCCGCAAATGCCACTTCCAGCTTAGCTGTGCAGAAGAAGAACAACAAGAAGAAGAAATATCTCGAAATATGTCCGTCAGGCCCCTTCCCTTGAGATATATCTGCAAATATCTCGGAAACGAAGCGAGCTATGGCAAAATGTTAAGAGACCTTTTTTGTAGAGAATTATGTTTCCTACAATTTATGTTCTATGATATTTTTTGATCAGAAGCGTAGTTTTCGAGATATATCGAGATATTTAAAAGTTCCGAAGCCGCACCAACATAATAGAGATACAGAAACACCGTGGCCCCTTTCTTTGAGATAACTCTGCGTTTAGTGCGAGCCGCAAATGCCACTTCCAGCTTAGCTGTGCAGAAGAAGAACAACAAGAAGAAGAAATATCTCGAAATATGTCCGTCAGGCCCCTTCCCTTGAGATAAATCTGCAAATATCTCGGAAATGAAGCGAGCTATGGCAAAATGTTAAGAGACCTTTTTTGTAGAGAATTAAGTTTCCTACTTTTTATCTTCTATGATATTTTTTGATCAGATGCGTAGTTCTCGAGATATATCGAGATATTTAAAAGTTCCGAAGCCGCACCAACATAATAGAGATACAGAAACACCGTGGCCCCTCTCTTTGAGATAACTCTGCACTATTGCGAGCTGGAAATGCCACTTCCAGTTTAGCTGTGCAGAAGAAGAACAACAAGAAGAAGAAATATCTCGAAATATGTCCGTTAGGCCCCTTCCCTTGAGATAAATCTGCAAATATCTCGGAAACGAAGCGAGCTATGGCAAAATGTTATGAGACCTCTTTTGTAGAGAATTAAGTTTCCTACTTTTTGTGTTCTATGATATTTTTTGATCAGATGCGTAGTTCTCGAGATATATCAAGATATTTAAAAGTTCCGAAGCCGCACCAACATAATAGAGATACAGAAACACCGTGGCCCCTTTCTTTGAGATAACTCTGCACTATTGCGAGCTGTAAATGCCACTTCCAGCTTAGCTGTGCAGAAGAAGAACAACAAGAAGAAGAAATATCTCGAAATATGTCCGTCAGGCCCCTTCCCTTGAGATATATCTGCAAATATCTCGGAAACGAAGCGAGCTATGGCAAAATGTTGAGAGACCTTTTTTGTAGAGAATTATGTTTCCTACAATTTATGTTCTATGATATTTTTTGATCAGATGCGTAGTTCTCGAGATATATCAAGATATTTAAAAGTTCCGAAGCCGCACCAACATAATAGAGATACAGAAACACCGTGGCCCCTTTCTTTGAGATAACTCTGCACTATTGCGAGCTGCAAATGTCACTTCCAGCTTAGCTGTGCAGAAGAAGAACATCAAGAAGAAGAAATATCTCGATTAATGTCCGTCAGGCCCCTTCCCTTGAGATAAATCTGCAAATATCTCGGAAACGAAGAGGGCTATGGCAAAATGTTAAGAGACCTTTTTTGTAGAGAATTAAGTTTCCTACTTTTTATGTTCTATGATATTTTTTTATCTGATGCGTAGTTCTCGAGATATATCAAGATATTTAAAAGTTCCGAAGCCGCACCAACATAATAGAGATACAGAAACACCGTGACCCCTTTCTTTGAGATAACTCTGCACTATTGCGAGCTGTAAATGCCACTTCCAGCTTAGCTGTGCAGAAGAAGAACAACAAGAAGAAGAAATATCTCGAAATATGTCCGTCAGGCCCCTTCCGTTGGGATATATCTGCAAATATCTCGGAAACGAAGCGAGCTATGGCAAAATGTTAAGAGACCTTTTTTGTAGAGAATTAAGTTTCCTACTTTTTATGTTCTATGATATTTTTTGATCAGATGCGTAGTTCTCGAGATATATCAAGATATTTAAAAGTTCCGAAGCCGCACCAACATAATAGAGATACAGAAACACCGTGGCCCCTTTCTTTGAGATAACTCTGCACTATTGCGTGCTGTAAATGCCACTTCCAGCTTAGCTGTGCAGAAGAAGAACAACAAGAAGAAGAAATATCTCGAAATATGGCCGTCAGGCCCCTTCCCTTGAGATATATCTGCAAATATCTCGGAAACGAAGCTAGCTATGGCAAAATGTTAAGAGACCTTTTTTGTAGAGAATTATGTTTCCTACAATTTATGTTCTATGATATTTTTTGATCAGAAGCGTAGTTTTCGAAATATATCGAGATATTTAAAAGTTCCGAAGCCCCACCAACATAATAGAGATACAGAAACACCGTGGCCCCTTTCTTTGAGATAACTCTGCACTATTGCGAGCCGCAAATGCCACTTCCAGCTTAGCTGTGCAGAAGAAGAACAACAAGAAGAAGAAATATCTCGAAATATGTCCGTCAGGCCCCTTCCCTTGAGATATATCTGCAAATATCTCGGAAACGAAGCGAGCTATGGCAAAATGTTAAGAGACCTTTTTTGTAGAGAATTAAGTTTCCTACTTTTTATGTTCTATAATATTTTTTGATCAGATGCGTAGTTCTCGAGATATATCAAGATATTTAAAAGTTCCGAAGCCGCACCAACATAATAGAGATACAGAAACACCGTGGCCCCTTTCTTTGAGATAACTCTGCACTATTGTGAGCTGTAAATGCCACTTCCAGCTTAGCTGTGCAGAAGAAGAACAACAAGAAGAAGAAATATCTCGAAATCTGTCCGACAGGCCCCTTCCCTTGAGATAAATCTGCAAATATCTCGGAAACGAAGCGAGCTATGGCAAAACGTTAAGAAACCTTTTTTGTAGAGAATTAAGTTTCCTACTTTTTATGTTCTATGATATTTTTTGATCAGATGCGTAGTTCTCGAGATATATCAAGATATTTAAAAGTTCCGAAGCCGCACCAACATAATAGAGATACAGAAACACCGTGGCCCCTTTCTTTGAGATAACTCTGCACTAGTGCGAGCCGCAAATGCCACTTCCAGCTTAGCTGTGCAGAAGAAGAACAACAAGAAGAAGAAATATCTCGAAATATGTCCGTCAGGCCCCTTCCCTTGAGATGTATCTGCAAATATCTCGGAAACGAAGCGAGCTATGGCAAAATGTTAAGAGACCTTTTTTGTAGAGAACTATGTTTCCTACAATTTATGTTCTATGATATTTTTTGATCAGAAGCGTAGTTTTCGAGATATATCGAGATATTTAAAAGTTCCGAAGCCGCACCAACATAATAGAGATACAGAAACACCGTGGCCCCTTTCTTTGAGATAACTCTGCGTTTAGTGCGAGCCGCAAATGCCACTTCCAGCTTAGCTGTGCAGAAGAAGAACAACAAGCAGAAGAAATATCTCGAAATATGTCCGTCAGGCCCCTTCCCTTGAGATAAATCTGCAAATATCTCGGAAACGAAGCGAGCTATGGCAAAATGTTAAGACACCTTTTTTGTAGAGAATTAAGTTTCCTACTTTTTATGTTCTATGATATTTTTTGATCAGATGCGTAGTTCTCGAGATATATCAAGATATTTAAAAGTTCCGAAGCCGCACCAACATAATAGAGATACAGAAACACCGTGGCCCCTTTCTTTGAGATAACTCTGCACTATTGCGAGCTGGAAATGCCACTTCCAGTTTAGCTGTGCAGAAGAAGAACAACAAGAAGAAGAAATATCTCGAAATATGTCCGTCAGGCCCCTTCCCTTGAGATAAATCTGCAAATATCTCGGAAACGAAGCGAGCTATGGCAAAATGTTAAGAGACCTTTTTTGTAGAGAATTAAGTTTCCTACTTTTTATGTTGTATAATATTTTTTGATCAGATGCGCAGTTCTCGAGATATATCAAGATATTTAAAAGTTCCGAAGCCGCACCAACATAATAGAGATACAGAAACACCGTGGCCCCTTTCTTTGAGATAACTCTGCACTATTGTGAGCTGTAAATGCCACTTCCAGCTTAGCTGTGCAGAAGAAGAACAACAAGAAGAAGAAATATCTCGAAATATGTCCGTTAGGCCCCTTCCGTTGAGATAAATCTGCAAATATCTCGGAAACGAAGCGAGCTATGGCAAAATGTTAAGAGACCTTTTTCGTAGAGAATTAAGTTTCCTACTTTTTATGTTCTCTGATATTTTTTGATCAGATGCGTAGTTCTCGAGATATATCAAGATATTTAAAAGTTCCGAAGCCGCACCAACATAGTAGAGATACAGGAACACCGTGGCCCCTTTCTTTGAGATAACTCTGCACTATTGCGAGCTGTAAATGCCACTTCCAGCTTAGCTGTGCAGAAGAAGAGCAACAAGAAGAAGAAATATCTCGAAATATGTCCGTCAGGCCCCTTCCTTTGAGATATATCTGCAAATATCTCGGAAACGAAGCGAGCTATGGCAAAATGTTGAGAGACCTTTTTTGTAGAGAATTATGTTTCCTACAATTTATGTTCTATGATATTTCTTGATCAGATGCGTAGTTCTCGAGATATATCAAGATATTTAAAAGTTCCGAAGCCGCACCAACATAATAGAGATACAGAAACACCGTGGCCCCTTTCTTTGAGATAACTCTGCACTATTGCGAGCTGCAAATGCCACTTCCAGCTTAGCTGTGCAGAAGAAGAACATCAACAAGAAGAAATATCTCGATTAATGTCCGTCAGGCCCCTTCCCTTGAGATAAATCTGCAAATATCTCGGAAACGAAGCGAGCTATGGCAAAATGTTAAGAGACCTTTTTTGTAGAGAACTATGTTTCCTACAATTTATGTTCTATAATATTTTTTGATCAGAAGCGTAGTTTTCGAGATATATCGAGATATTTAAAAGTTCCGAAGCCGCACCAACATAATAGAGATACAGAAACACCGTGGCCCCTTTCTTTGAGATAACTCTGCGTTTAGTGCGAGCCGCAAATGCCACTTCCAGCTTAGCTGTGCAGAAGAAGAACAACAAGCAGAAGAAATATCTCGAAATATGTCCGTCAGGCCCCTTCCCTTGAGATAAATCTGCAAATATCTCGGAAACGAAGCGAGCTATGGCAAAATGTTAAGACACCTTTTTTGTAGAGAATTAAGTTTCCTACTTTTTATGTTCTATGATATTTTTTGATCAGATGCGTAGTTCTCGAGATATATCAAGATATTTAAAAGTTCCGAAGCCGCACCAACATAATAGAGATACAGAAACACCGTGGCCCCTTTCTTTGAGATAACTCTGCACTATTGCGAGCTGGAAATGCCACTTCCAGTTTAGCTGTGCAGAAGAAGAACAACAAGAAGAAGAAATATCTCGAAATATGTCCGTCAGGCCCCTTCCCTTGAGATAAATCTGCAAATATCTCGGAAACGAAGCGAGCTATGGCAAAATGTTAAGAGACCTTTTTTGTAGAGAATTAAGTTTCCTACTTTTTATGTTCTATAATATTTTTTGATCAGATGCGTAGTTCTCGAGATATATCAAGATATTTAAAAGTTCCGAAGCCGCACCAACATAATAGAGATACAGAAACACCGTGGCCCCTTTCTTTGAGATAACTCTGCACTATTGTGAGCTGTAAATGCCACTTCCAGCTTAGCTGTGCAGAAGAAGAACAACAAGAAGAAGAAATATCTCGAAATATGTCCGTTAGGCCCCTTCCGTTGAGATAAATCTGCAAATATCTCGGAAACGAAGCGAGCTATGGCAAAATGTTAAGAGACCTTTTTCGTAGAGAATTAAGTTTCCTACTTTTTATGTTCTCTGATATTTTTTGATCAGATGCGTAGTTCTCGAGATATATCAAGATATTTAAAAGTTCCGAAGCCGCACCAACATAGTAGATATACAGAAACACCGTGGCCCCTTTCTTTGAGATAACTCTGCACTATTGCGAGCTGTAAATGCCACTTCCAGCTTAGCTGTGCAGAAGAAGAGCAACAAGAAGAAGAAATATCTCGATTAATGTCCGTCAGGCCCCTTCCCTTGAGATAAATCTGCAAATATCTCGGAAACGAAGAGGGCTATGGCAAAATGTTAAGAGACCTTTTTTGTAGAGAATTAAGTTTCCTACTTTTTATCTTCTATGATATTTTTTGATCAGATGCGTAGTTCTCGAGATATATCAAGATATTTAAAAGTTCCGAAGCCGCACCAACATAATAGAGATACAGAAACACCGTGGCCCCTCTCTTTGAGATAACTCTGCACTATTGCGAGCTGGAAATGCCACTTCCAGTTTAGCTGTGCAGAAGAAGAACAACAAGAAGAAGAAATATCTGGAAATATGTCCGTCAGGCCCCTTCCCTTGAGATAAATCTGCAAATATCTCGGAAACGAAGCGAGCTATGACAAAATGTTAAGAGACCTTTTTCGTAGAGAATTAAGTTTCCTACTTTTTATGTTCTATGATATTTTTTGATCAGATGCGTAGTTCTCGAGATATATCAAGATATTTAAAAGTTCCGAAGCCGCACCAACATAATAGAGATACAGAAACACCGTGGCCCCTTTCTTTGAGATAACTCTGCACTATTGCGAGCTGTAAATGCCACTTCCAGCTTAGCTGTGCAGAAGAAGAGCAACAAGAAGAAGAAATATCTCGAAATATGTCCGTCAGGCCCCTTCCCTTGAGATATATCTGCAAATATCTCGGAAACGAAGCGAGCTATGGCAAAATGTTGAGAGACCTTTTTTGTAGAGAATTATGTTTCCTACAATTTATGTTCTATGATATTTTTTGATCAGATGCGTAGTTCTCGAGATATATCAAGATATTTAAAAGTTCCGAAGCCGCACCAACATAATAGAGATACAGAAACACCGTGGCCCCTTTCTTTGAGATAACTCTGCACCATTGCGAGCTGTAAATGCCACTTCCAGCTTAGCTGTGCAGAAGAAGAACAACAAGAAGAAGAAATATCTCGAAATATGTCCGTCAGGCCCCTTCCCTTGAGATATATCTGCAAATATCTCGGAAACGAAGCGAGCTATGACAAAATGTTAAGAGACCTTTTTTGTAGAGAATTATGTTTCCTACAATTTATGTTGTATGATATTTTTTGATCAGATGCGTAGTTCTCGAGATATATCAAGATATTTAAAAGCTCCGAAGCCGCACCAACATAATAGAGATACAGAAACACCGTGGCCCCTTTCTTTGAGATAACTCTGCACTATTGCGAGCTGTAAATGCCACTTCCAGCTTAGCTGTGCAGAAGAAGAACAACAAGAAGAAGAAATATCTCGAAATATGTCCGTCAGGCCCCTTCCCTTGAGATAAATCTGCAAATATCTCGGAAACGAAGAGAGCTATGGCAAAATGTTAAGAGACCTTTTTTGTAGAGAATTAAGTTTCCTACTTTTTATGTTCTATGATATTTTTTGATCAGATGCGTAGTTCTCGAGATATATCAAGATATTTAAAAGTTCCGAAGCCGCACCAACATAATAGAGATACAGAAACACCGTGGTCCCTTTCTTTGAGATAACTCTGCACTAGTGCGAGCCGCAAATGCCACTTCCAGCTTAGCTGTGCAGAGGAGGAACAACAAGAAGAAGAAGTATCTCGAAATATGTCCGTCAGGCCAGTTCCTTTGAGCTGAATCTGCAAATATCTCGGAAACGAAGCGAGCTATGGCAAAATGTTAAGAGACGTTTTTTGTAGAGAATTATGTCTCCTACAATTTATGTTCTATGATATTTTTTGGTCAGAAGCGTAGTTTTCGAGATATATCGAGATATTTAAAAGTTCCGAAGCCGCACCAACATAATAGGGATACAGAAACACCGTGGCCCCTTTCTTTGAGATAACTCTGCACTAGTGCGAGCCGCAAATGCCACTTCCAGCTTAGCTGTGCAGAAGAAGAACAACAAGAAGAAGAAATATCTCGAAATATGTCCGTCAGGCCCCTTCCCTTGAGATAAATCTGCAAATATCTCGGAAACGAAGCGAGCTATGGCAAAATGTTAAGAGACCTTTTTTGTAGAGAATTAAGTTTCCTACTTTTTATCTTCTATGATATTTTTTGATCAGATGCGTAGTTCTCGAGATATATCAAGATATTTAAAAGTTCCGAAGCCGCACCAACATAATAGAGATACAGAAACACCGTGGCCCCTTTCTTTGAGATAACTCTGCACTATTGCGAGCTGTAAATGCCACTTCCAGCTTAGCTGTGCAGAAGAAGAGCAACAAGAAGAAGAAATATCTCGAAATATGTCCGTCAGGTCCCTTCCCTTGAGATATATCTGCAAATATCTCGGAAACGAAGCGAGCTATGGCAAAATGTTGAGAGACCTTTTTTGTAGAGAATTATGTTTCCTACAATTTATGTTCTATGATATTTTTTGATCAGATGCGTAGTTCTCGAGATATATCAAGATATTTAAAAGTTCCGAAGCCGCACCAACATAATAGAGATACAGAAACACCGTGGCCCCTTTCTTTGAGATAACTCTGCACTATTGCGAGCTGCAAATGCCACTTCCAGCTTAGCTGTGCAGAAGAAGAACATCAACAAGAAGAAATATCTCGATTAATGTCCGTCAGGCCCCTTCCCTTGAGATAAATCTGCAAATATCTCGGAAACGAAGAGGGCTATGGCAAAATGTTAAGAGACCTTTTTTGTAGAGAATTAAGTTTCCTACTTTTTATCTTCTATGATATTTTTTGATCAGATGCGTAGTTCTCGAGATATATCAAGATATTTAAAAGTTCCGAAGTCGCACCAACATAATAGAGATACAGAAACACCGTGGCCCCTCTCTTTGAGATAACTCTGCACTATTGCGAGCTGGAAATGGCACTTCCAGTTTAGCTGTGCAGAAGAAGAACAACAAGAAGAAGAAATGTCTCGAAATATGTCCGTTAGGCCCCTTCCCTTGAGATAAATCTGCAAATATCTCGGAAACTAAGCGAGCTATGGCAAAATGTTAAGAGACCTCTTTTGTAGAGAATTAAGTTTCCTACTTTTTATGTTCTATGATATTTTTTGATCAGATGCGTAGTTCTCGAGATATATCAAGATATTTAAAAGTTCCGAAGCCGCACCAACATAATAGAGATACAGAAACACCGTGGCCCCTTTCTTTGAGATAACTCTGCACCATTGCGAGCTGTAAATGCCACTTCCAGCTTAGCTGTGCAGAAGAAGAACAACAAGAAGAAGAAATATCTCGAAATATGTCCGTCAGGCCCCTTCCCTTGAGATATATCTGCAAATATCTCGGAAACGAAGCGAGCTATGACAAAATGTTAAGAGACCTTTTTTGTAGAGAATTATGTTTCCTACAATTTATGTTGTATGATATTTTTTGATCAGATGCGTAGTTCTCGAGATATATCAAGATATTTAAAAGTTCCGAAGCCGCACCAACATAATAGAGATACAGAAACACCGTGGCCCCTCTCTTTGAGATAACTCTGCACTATTGCGAGCTGGAAATGCCACTTTCAGTTTAGCTGTGCAGAAGAAGAACAACAAGAAGAAGAAATATCTCGAAATATGTCCGTTAGGCCCCTTCCCTTGAGATAAATCTGCAAATATCTCGGAAACGAAGCGAGCTATGGCAAAATGTTAAGAGACCTCTTTTGTAGAGAATTAAGTTTCCTACTTTTTATGTTCTATGATATTTTTTGATCAGATGCGTAGTTCTCGAGATATATCAAGATATTTAAAAGTTCCGAAGCCGCACCAACATAATAGAGATACAGAAACACCGTGGCCCCTTTCTTTGAGATAACTCTGCACTATTGCGAGCTGTAAATGCCACTTCCAGCTTAGCTGTGCAGAAGAAGAGCAACAAGAAGAAGAAATATCTCGAAATATGTCCGTCAGGCCCCTTCCCTTGAGATATATCTGCAAATATCTCGGAAACGAAGCGAGCTATGGCAAAATGTTGAGAGACCTTTTTTGTAGAGAATTATGTTTCCTACAATTTATGTTCTATGATATTTTTTGATCAGATGCGTAGTTCTCGAGATATATCAAGATATTTAAAAGTTCCGAAGCCGCACCAACATAATAGAGATACAGAAACACCGTGGCCCCTTTCTTTGAGATAACTCTGCACTATTGCGAGCTGCAAATGCCACTTCCAGCTTAGCTGTGCAGAAGAAGAACATCAACAAGAAGAAATATCTCGATTAATGTCCGTCAGGCCCCTTCCCTTGAGATAAATCTGCAAATATCTCGGAAACGAAGAGGGCTATGGCAAAATGTTAAGAGACCTTTTTTGTAGAGAATTAAGTTTCCTACTTTTTATCTTCTATGATATTTTTTGATCAGATGCGTAGTTCTCGAGATATATCAAGATATTTAAAAGTTCCGAAGTCGCACCAACATAATAGAGATACAGAAACACCGTGGCCCCTCTCTTTGAGATAACTCTGCACTATTGCGAGCTGGAAATGGCACTTCCAGTTTAGCTGTGCAGAAGAAGAACAACAAGAAGAAGAAATGTCTCGAAATATGTCCGTTAGGCCCCTTCCCTTGAGATAAATCTGCAAATATCTCGGAAACTAAGCGAGCTATGGCAAAATGTTAAGAGACCTCTTTTGTAGAGAATTAAGTTTCCTACTTTTTATGTTCTATGATATTTTTTGATCAGATGCGTAGTTCTCGAGATATATCAAGATATTTAAAAGTTCCGAAGCCGCACCAACATAATAGAGATACAGAAACACCGTGGCCCCTTTCTTTGAGATAACTCTGCACCATTGCGAGCTGTAAATGCCACTTCCAGCTTAGCTGTGCAGAAGAAGAACAACAAGAAGAAGAAATATCTCGAAATATGTCCGTCAGGCCCCTTCCCTTGAGATATATCTGCAAATATCTCGGAAACGAAGCGAGCTATGACAAAATGTTAAGAGACCTTTTTTGTAGAGAATTATGTTTCCTACAATTTATGTTGTATGATATTTTTTGATCAGATGCGTAGTTCTCGAGATATATCAAGATATTTAAAAGCTCCGAAGCCGCACCAACATAATAGAGATACAGAAACACCGTGGCCCCTTTCTTTGAGATAACTCTGCACTATTGCGAGCTGTAAATGCCACTTCCAGCTTAGCTGTGCAGAAGAAGAACAACAAGAAGAAGAAATATCTCGAAATATGTCCGTCAGGCCCCTTCCCTTGAGATAAATCTGCAAATATCTCGGAAACGAAGAGAGCTATGGCAAAATGTTAAGAGACCTTTTTTGTAGAGAATTAAGTTTCCTACTTTTTATGTTCTATGATATTTTTTGATCAGATGCGTAGTTCTCGAGATATATCAAGATATTTAAAAGTTCCGAAGCCGCACCAACATAATAGAGATACAGAAACACCGTGGCCCCTTTCTTTGAGATAACTCTGCACTAGTGCGAGCCGCAAATGCCACTTCCAGCTTAGCTGTGCAGAAGAAGAACAACAAGAAGAAGAAATATCTCGAAATATGTCCGTCAGGCCCCTTCCCTTGAGATAAATCTGCAAATATCTCGGAAACGAAGCGAGCTATGGCAAAATGTTAAGAGACCTTTTTTGTAGAGAATTAAGTTTCCTACTTTTTATCTTCTATGATATTTTTTGATCAGATGCGTAGTTCTCGAGATATATCAAGATATTTAAAAGTTCCGAAGCCGCACCAACATAATAGAGATACAGAAACACCGTGGCCCCTCTCTTTGAGATAACTCTGCACTATTGCGAGCTGGAAATGCCACTTCAAGTTTAGCTGTGCAGAAGAAGAACAACAAGAAGAAGAAATATCTCGAAATATGTCCGTTAGGCCCCTTCCCTTGAGATAAATCTGCAAATATCTCGGAAACGAAGCGATCTATGGGAAAATGTTAAGAGACCTCTTTTGTAGAGAATTAAGTTTCCTACTTTTTATGTTCTATGATATTTTTTGATCAGATGCGTAGTTCTCGAGATATATCAAGATATTTAAAAGTTCCGAAGCCGCACCAACATAATAGAGATACAGAAACACCGTGGCCCCTTTCTTTGAGATAACTCTGCACTATTGCGAGCTGTAAATGCCACTTCCAGCTTAGCTGTGCAGAAGAAGAACAACAAGAAGAAGAAATATCTCGAAATATGTCCGTCAGGCCCCTTCCCTTGAGATATATCTGCAAATATCTCGGAAACGAAGCGAGCTATGACAAAATGTTAAGAGACCTTTTTTGTAGAGAATTATGTTTCCTACAATTTATGTTGTATGATATTTTTTGATCAGAAGCGTAGTTTTCGAGATATATCGAGATATTTAAAAGTTCCGAAGCCGCACCAACATAATAGGGATACAGAAACACCGTGGCCCCTTTCTTTGAGATAACTCTGCACTAGTGCGAGCCGCAAATGCCACTTCCAGCTTAGCTGTGCAGAAGAAGAACAACAAGAAGAAGAAATATCTCGAAATATGTCCCTCAGGCCCCTTCCCTTGAGATAAATCTGCAAATATCTCGGAAACGAAGCGAGCTATGGCAAAATGTTAAGATACCTTTTTTGTAGAGAATTAAGTTTCCTACTTTTTATCTTCTATGATATTTTTTGATCAGATGCGTAGTTCTCGAGATATATCGAGATATTTAAAAGTTCCGAAGCCGCACCAACATAATAGAGATACAGAAACACCGTGGCCCCTCTCTTTGAGATAACTCTGCACTATTGCGAGCTGGAAATGCCACTTCCAGTTTAGCTGTGCAGAAGAAGAACAACAAGAAGAAGAAATATCTCGAAATATGTCCGTTAGGCCCCTTCCCTTGAGATAAATCTGCAAATATCTCGGAAACGAAGCGAGCTATGGCAAAATGTTAAGAGACCTCTTTTGTAGAGAATTAAGTTTCCTACTTTTTATGTTCTATGATATTTTTTGATCAGATGCGTAGTTCTCGAGATATATCAAGATATTTAAAAGTTCCGAAGCCGCACCAACATAATAGAGATACAGAAACACCGTGGCCCCTTTCTTTGAGATAACTCTGCACTATTGCGAGCTGTAAATGCCACTTCCAGCTTAGCTGTGCAGAAGAAGAACAACAAGAAGAAGAAATATCTCGAAATATGTCCGTCAGGCCCCTTCCCTTGAGATATATCTGCAAATATCTCGGAAACGAAGCGAGCTATGACAAAATGTTAAGAGACCTTTTTTGTAGAGAATTATGTTTCCTACAATTTATGTTGTATGATATTTTTTGATCAGAAGCGTAGTTTTCGAGATATATCGAGATATTTAAAAGTTCCGAAGCCGCACCAACATAATAGGGATACAGAAACACCGTGGCCCCTTTCTTTGAGATAACTCTGCACTAGTGCGAGCCGCAAATGCCACTTCCAGCTTAGCTGTGCAGAAGAAGAACAACAAGAAGAAGAAATATCTCGAAATATGTCCGTCAGGCCCCTTCCCTTGAGATAAATCTGCAAATATCTCGGAAACGAAGCGAGCTATGGCAAAATGTTAAGAGACCTTTTTTGTAGAGAATTAAGTTTCCTACTTTTTATCTTCTATGATATTTTTTGATCAGATGCGTAGTTCTCGAGATATATCGAGATATTTAAAAGTTCCGAAGCCGCACCAACATAATAGAGATACAGAAACACCGTGGCCCCTCTCTTTGAGATAACTCTGCACTATTGCGAGCTGGAAATGCCACTTCCAGTTTAGCTGTGCAGAAGAAGAACAACAAGAAGAAGAAATATCTCGAAATATGTCCGTTAGGCCCCTTCCCTTGAGATAAATCTGCAAATATCTCGGAAACGAAGCGAGCTATGGCAAAATGTTAAGAGACCTCTTTTGTAGAGAATTAAGTTTCCTACTTTTTATGTTCTATGATATTTTTTGATCAGATGCGTAGTTCTCGAGATATATCAAGATATTTAAAAGTTCCGAAGCCGCACCAACATAATAGAGATACAGAAACACCGTGGCCCCTTTCTTTGAGATAACTCTGCACTATTGCGAGCTGTAAATGCCACTTCCAGCTTAGCTGTGCAGAAGAAGAACAACAAGAAGAAGAAATATCTCGAAATATGTCCGTCAGGCCCCTTCCCTTGAGATATATCTGCAAATATCTCGGAAACGAAGCGAGCTATGACAAAATGTTAAGAGACCTTTTTTGTAGAGAATTATGTTTCCTACAATTTATGTTGTATGATATTTTTTGATCAGAAGCGTAGTTTTCGAGATATATCGAGATATTTAAAAGTTCCGAAGCCGCACCAACATAATAGGGATACAGAAACACCGTGGCCCCTTTCTTTGAGATAACTCTGCACTAGTGCGAGCCGCAAATGCCACTTCCAGCTTAGCTGTGCAGAAGAAGAACAACAAGAAGAAGAAATATCTCGAAATATGTCCGTCAGGCCCCTTCCCTTGAGATAAATCTGCAAATATCTCGGAAACGAAGCGAGCTATGGCAAAATGTTAAGAGAGCTTTTTTGTAGAGAATTAAGTTTCCTACTTTTTATCTTGTATGATATTTTTTGATCAGATGCGTAGTTCTCGAGATATATCAAGATATTTAAAAGTTCCGAAGCCGCACCAACATAATAGAGATACAGAAACACCGTGGCCCCTTTCTTTGAGATAACTCTGCACTATTGCGAGCTGTAAATGCCACTTCCAGCTTAGCTGTGCAGAAGAAGAACAACAAGAAGAAGAAATATCTCGAAATATGTCCGTCAGGCCCCATCCCTTGAGATATATCTGCAAATATCTCGGAACCGAAGCGAGCTATGGCAAAATATTAAGAGACCTTTTTTGTAGAGAATTATGTTTCCTACAATTTATGTTCTATGATATTTTTTGATCAGAAGCGTAGTTTTCGAGATACATCGAGATATTTAAAAGTTCCGAAGCCGCACCAACATAATAGAGATACAGAAACACCGTGGCCCCTTTCTTTGAGATAACTCTGCACTAGTGCGAGCCGCAAATGCCACTTCCAGCTTAGCTGTGCAGAAGAAGAACAACAAAAAGAAGAAATATCTCGAAATATGTCCGTCAGGCCCCTTCCCTTGAGATAAATCTGCAAATATCTCGGAAACGAAGCGAGCTATGGCAAAATGTTAAGAGACCTTTTTTGTAGAGAATTAAGTTTCCTACTTTTTATCTTCTATGATATTTTTTGATCAGATGCGTAGTTCTCGAGATATATCAAGATATTTAAAAGTTCCGAAGCCGCACCAACATAATAGAGATACAGAAACACCGTGGCCCCTCTCTTTGAGATAACTCTGCACTATTGCGAGCTGGAAATGCCACTTCCAGTTTAGCTGTGCAGAAGAAGAACAACAAGAAGAAGAAATATCTCGAAATATGTCCGTTAGGCCCCTTCCCTTGAGATAAATCTGCAAATATCTCGGAAACGAAGCGAGCTATGGCAAAATGTTAAGAGACCTCTTTTGTAGAGAATTAAGTTTCCTACTTTTTATGTTCTATGATATTTTTTGATCAGATGCGTAGTTCTCGAGATATATCAAGATATTTAAAAGTTCCGAAGCCGCACCAACATAATAGAGATACAGAAACACCGTGGCCCCTTTCTTTGAGATAACTCTGCACTATTGCGAGCTGTAAATGCCACTTCCAGCTTAGCTGTGCAGAAGAAGAACAACAAGAAGAAGAAATATCTCGAAATATGTCCGTCAGGCCCCTTCCCTTGAGATATATCTGCAAATATCTCGGAAACGAAGCGAGCTATGACAAAATGTTAAGAGACCTTTTTTGTAGAGAATTATGTTTCCTACAATTTATGTTGTATGATATTTTTTGATCAGAAGCGTAGTTTTCGAGATATATCGAGATATTTAAAAGTTCCGAAGCCGCACCAACATAATAGGGATACAGAAACACCGTGGCCCCTTTCTTTGAGATAACTCTGCACTAGTGCGAGCCGCAAATGCCACTTCCAGCTTAGCTGTGCAGAAGAAGAACAACAAGAAGAAGAAATATCTCGAAATATGTCCGTCAGGCCCCTTCCCTTGAGATAAATCTGCAAATATCTCGGAAACGAAGCGAGCTATGGCAAAATGTTAAGAGAGCTTTTTTGTAGAGAATTAAGTTTCCTACTTTTTATCTTGTATGATATTTTTTGATCAGATGCGTAGTTCTCGAGATATATCAAGATATTTAAAAGTTCCGAAGCCGCACCAACATAATAGAGATACAGAAACACCGTGGCCCCTTTCTTTGAGATAACTCTGCACTATTGCGAGCTGTAAATGCCACTTCCAGCTTAGCTGTGCAGAAGAAGAACAACAAGAAGAAGAAATATCTCGAAATATGTCCGTCAGGCCCCATCCCTTGAGATATATCTGCAAATATCTCGGAACCGAAGCGAGCTATGGCAAAATATTAAGAGACCTTTTTTGTAGAGAATTATGTTTCCTACAATTTATGTTCTATGATATTTTTTGATCAGAAGCGTAGTTTTCGAGATACATCGAGATATTTAAAAGTTCCGAAGCCGCACCAACATAATAGAGATACAGAAACACCGTGGCCCCTTTCTTTGAGATAACTCTGCACTAGTGCGAGCCGCAAATGCCACTTCCAGCTTAGCTGTGCAGAAGAAGAACAACAAAAAGAAGAAATATCTCGAAATATGTCCGTCAGGCCCCTTCCCTTGAGATAAATCTGCAAATATCTCGGAAACGAAGCGAGCTATGGCAAAATGTTAAGAGACCTTTTTTGTAGAGAATTAAGTTTCCTACTTTTTATCTTCTATGATATTTTTTGATCAGATGCGTAGTTCTCGAGATATATCAAGATATTTAAAAGTTCCGAAGCCGCACCAACATAATAGAGATACAGAAACACCGTGGCCCCTTTCTTTGAGATAACTCTGCACTATTGCGAGCTGTAAATGCCACTTCCAGCTTAGCTGTGCAGAAGAAGAACAACAAGAAGAAGAAATATCTCGAAATATGTCCGTCAGGCCCCTTCCCTTGAGATATATCTGCAAATATCTCGGAAACGAAGCGAGCTATGACAAAATGTTAAGAGACCTTTTTTGTAGAGAATTATGTTTCCTACAATTTATGTTGTATGATATTTTTTGATCAGATGCGTAGTTCTCGAGATATATCAAGATATTTAAAAGCTCCGAAGCCGCACCAACATAATAGAGATACAGAAACACCGTGGCCCCTTTCTTTGAGATAACTCTGCACTATTGCGAGCTGTAAATGCCACTTCCAGCTTAGCTGTGCAGAAGAAGAACAACAAGAAGAAGAAATATCTCGAAATATGTCCGTCAGGCCCCTTCCCTTGAGATAAATCTGCAAATATCTCGGAAACGAAGAGAGCTATGGCAAAATGTTAAGAGACCTTTTTTGTAGAGAATTAAGTTTCCTACTTTTTATGTTCTATGATATTTTTTGATCAGATGCGTAGTTCTCGAGATATATCAAGATATTTAAAAGTTCCGAAGCCGCACCAACATAATAGAGATACAGAAACACCGTGGCCCCTTTCTTTGAGATAACTCTGCACTAGTGCGAGCCGCAAATGCCACTTCCAGCTTAGCTGTGCAGAGGAGGAACAACAAGAAGAAGAAGTATCTCGAAATATGTCCGTCAGGCCAGTTCCTTTGAGCTGAATCTGCAAATATCTCGGAAACGAAGCGAGCTATGGCAAAATGTTAAGAGACGTTTTTTGTAGAGAATTATGTTTCCTACAATTTATGTTCTATGATATTTTTTGGTCAGAAGCGTAGTTTTCGAGATATATCGAGATATTTAAAAGTTCCGAAGCCGCACCAACATAATAGGGATACAGAAACACCGTGGCCCCTTTCTTTGAGATAACTCTGCACTAGTGCGAGCCGCAAATGCCACTTCCAGCTTAGCTGTTCAGAAGAAGAACAACAAGAAGAAGAAATATCTCGAAATATGTCCGTCAGGCCCCTTCCCTTGAGATAAATCTGCAAATATCTCGGAAACGAAGCGAGCGATGGCAAAATGTTAAGAGACCTTTTTTGTAGAGAATTAAGTTTCCTACTTTTTATCTTCTATGATATTTTTTGATCAGATGCGTAGTTCTCGAGATATATCGAGATATTTAAAAGTTCCGAAGCCGCACCAACATAATAGAGATACAGAAACACCGTGGCCCCTCTCTTTGAGATAACTCTGCACTATTGCGAGCTGGAAATGCCACTTCCAGTTTAGCTGTGCAGAAGAAGAACAACAAGAAGAAGAAATATCTCGAAATATGTCCGTTAGGCCCCTTCCCTTGAGATAAATCTGCAAATATCTCGGAAACGAAGCGAGCTATGGCAAAATGTTATGAGACCTCTTTTGTAGAGAATTAAGTTTCCTACTTTTTATGTTCTATGATATTTTTTGATCAGATGCGTAGTTCTCGAGATATATCAAGATATTTAAAAGTTCCGAAGCCGCACCAACATAATAGAGATACAGAAACACCGTGGCCCCTTTCTTTGAGATAACTCTGCACTATTGCGAGCTGTAAATGCCACTTCCAGCTTAGCTGTGCAGAAGAAGAACAACAAGAAGAAGAAATATCTCGAAATATGTCCGTCAGGCCCCTTCCCTTGAGATATATCTGCAAATATCTCGGAAACGAAGCGAGCTATGACAAAATGTTAAGAGACCTTTTTTGTAGAGAATTATGTTTCCTACAATTTATGTTGTATGATATTTTTTGATCAGAAGCGTAGTTTTCGAGATATATCGAGATATTTAAAAGTTCCGAAGCCGCACCAACATAATAGGGATACAGAAACACCGTGGCCCCTTTCTTTGAGATAACTCTGCACTAGTGCGAGCCGCAAATGACACTTCCAGCTTAGCTGTGCAGAAGAAGAACAACAAGAAGAAGAAATATCTCGAAATATGACCGTCAGGCCCCTTCCCTTGAGATAAATCTGCAAATATCTCGGAAACGAAGCGAGCTATGGCAAAATGTTAAGAGACCTTTTTTGTAGAGAATTAAGTTTCCTACTTTTTGTCTTGTATGATATTTTTTGATCAGATGCGTAGTTCTCGAGATATATCAAGATATTTAAAAGTTCCGAAGCCGCACCAACATAATAGAGATACAGAAACACCGTGGCCCCTTTCTTTGAGATAACTCTGCACTAGTGCGAGCCGCAAATGCCAGTTCCAGCTTAGCTGTGCAGAAGAAGAACAACAAGAAGAAGAAATATCTCGAAATACGTCCGTCAGGCCAGTTCCTTTGAGCTGAATCTGCAAATATCTCGGAAACGAAGCGAGCTATGGCAAAATGTTAAGAGACGTTTTTTGTAGAGAATTATGTTTCCTACAATTTATGTTCTATGATATTTTTTGATCAGAAGCGTAGTTTTCGAGATATATCGAGATATTTAAAAGTTCCGAAGCCACACCAACATAATAGAGATACAGAAACACCGTGGCCCCTTTCTTTGAGATAACTCTGCACTAGTGCGAGCCGCAAATGCCACTTCCAGCTTAGCTGTGCAGAACAAGAACAACAAGAAGAAGAAATATCTCGAAATATGTCCGTCAGGCACCTTCCCTTGAGATAAATCTGCAAATATCTCGGAAACGAAGCTAGCTATTGCAAAATGTTAAGAGACCTTTTTTGTAGAGAATTGAGTTTCCTACTTTTTATGTTCTATGATATTTTTTGATCACATGCGTAGTTCTCGAGATATATCAAGATATTTAAAAGTTCCGAAGCCGCACCAACATAATAGAGATACAGAAACATCGTGGCCCCTCTCTTTGAGATAACTCTGCACAATTGCGAGCTGCAAATGCCACTTCCAGCTTAGCTGTGCAGAAGAGGAACAACAAGAAGAAGAAATATCTCGAAATATGTCCGTCAGGCCCCTTCCCTTGAGATATATCTGCAAATATCTCGGAGACGAAGCGAGCTATGGCAAAATGTTAAGAGACCTTTTTTGTAGAGAATTATGTTTCCTACTTTTTATGTTCTATGATATTTTTTGATCAGATGCGTAGTTCTCGAGATATATCAAGATATTTAAAAGTTCCGAAGCCGCACCAACATAATAGGGATACAGAAACACCGTGCCCCTCTCTTTGAGATAACTCTGCACTATTGCGAGCTGCAAATGCCACTTCCAGCTTAGCTGTGCAGAAGAAGAACAACAAGAAGAAGAAATATCTCGAAATATGTCCGTCAGGCCCCTTACCTTGAGATAAATCTGCAAATATCTCGGAAACGAAGCGAGCTATGGCAAAATGTTAAGAGACCTTTTTTGTAGAGAATTAAGTTTCCTACTTTTTATCTTCTATGATATTTTTTGATCAGATGCGTAGTTCTCGAGATATATCAAGATATTTAAAAGTTCCGAAGCCGCACCAACATAATAGAGATACAGAAACACCGTGGCCCCTTTCTTTGAGATAACTCTGCACTATTGCGAGCTGTAAATGCCACTTCCAGCTTAGCTGTGCAGAAGAAGAACAACAAGAAGAAGAAATATCTCGAAATATGTCCGTCAGGCCCCTTCCCTTGAGATATATCTGCAAATATCTCGGAGACGAAGCGAGCTATGGCAAAATGTTAAGAGACCTTTTTTGTAGAGAATTATGTTTCCTACTTTTTATGTTCTATGATATTTTTTGATCAGACGCGTAGTTCTCGAGATATATCAAGATATTTAAAAGTTCCGAAGCCGCACCAACATAATAGAGATACAGAAACACCGTGGCTCCTTTCTTTGAGATAACTCTGCACTATTGCGACCTGGAAATGCCACTTCCAGTTTAGCTGTGCAGAAGAAGAACAACAAGAAGAAGAAATATCTCGAAATATGTCCGTTAGGCCCCTTCCCTTGAGATAAATCTGCAAATATCTCGGAAACGAAGCGAGCTATGGCAAAATGTTAAGAGACCTTTTTTGTAGAGAATTAAGTTTCCTACGTTTTATGTTCTATGATATTTTTTGATCAGATGCGTAGTTCTCGAGATATATCAAGATATTTAAAAGTTCCGAAGCTGCACCAACATAATAGAGATACAGAAACACCGTGGCCCCTTTCTTTGAGATAACTCTGCACTATTGCGAGCTGTAAATGCCACTTCCAGCTTAGCTGTGCAGAAGAAGAACAACAAGAAGAAGAAATATCTCGAAATATGTCCGTCAGGCCCCTTCCCTTGAGATAAATCTGCAAATATCTCGGAAACGAAGAGAGCTACGGCAAAATGTTAAGAGACCTTTTTTGTAGAGAATTAGGTTTCCTACTTTTTATGTTCTATGATATTTTTTGATCAGATGCGTAGTTCTCGAGATATATCAAGATATTTAAAAGTTCCGAAGCCGCACCAACATAATAGAGATACAGAAACACCGTGGCCCCTTTCTTTGAGATAACTCTGCACTATTGCGAGCTGTAAATGCCACTTCCAGCTTAGCTGTGCAGAAGAAGAACAACAAGAAGAAGAAATATCTCGAAATATGTCCGTCAGGCCCCTTCCCTTGAGATATATCTGCAAATATCTCGGAAACGAAGCGAGCTATGGCAAAATCTTAAGAGACCTTTTTTGTAGAGAATTATGTTTCCTACAATTTATGTTCTATGATATTTTTTGATCAGAAGCGTAGTTTTCGAGATATATCGAGATATTTAAAAGTTCCGAAGCCGCACCAACATAATAGAGATACAGAAACACCGTGGCCCCTTTCGTTGAGATAACTCTGCACTAGTGCGAGCCGCAAATGCCACTTCCAGCTTAGCTGCGCAGAAGAAGAACAACAAGAAGAAGAAATATCTCGAAATATGTCCGTCAGGCCCCTTCCCTTGAGATATATCTGCAAATATCTCGGAAACGAAGCGAGCTATGGCAAAATGTTAAGAGACCTTTTTTGTAGAGAATTATGTTTCCTACAATTTATGTTCTATGATATTTTTTGATCAGATGCGTAGTTCTCGAGATATACCAAGATATTTAAAAGTTCCGAAGCCGCACCAACATAATAGAGATACAGAAACACCGTGGCCCCTTTCTTTGAGATAACTCTGCACTATTGCGAGCTGCAAATGCCACTTCCAGCTTAGCTGTGCAGAGGAAGAACAACAAGAAGAAGGAATATCTCGAAATATGTCCGTCAGGCCAGTTCCTTTGAGCTGAATCTGCAAATATCTCGGAAACGAAGCGAGCTATGGCAAAATGTTAAGAGACGTTTTTTGTAGAGAATTATGTTTCCTACAATTTATGTTCTATGATATTTTTTGATCAGAAGCGTAGTTTTCGAGATATATCGAGATATTTAAAAGTTCCGAAGCCACACCAACATAATAGAGATACAGAAACACCGTGGCCCCTTTCTTTGAGATAACTCTGCACTAGTGCGAGCCGCAAATGCCACTTCCAGCTTAGCTGTGCAGAACAAGAACAACAAGAAGAAGAAATATCTCGAAATATGTCCGTTAGGCCCCTTCCCTTGAGATAAATCTGCAAATATCTCGGAAACGAAGCGAGCTATGGCAAAATGTTAAGAGACCTTTTTTGTAGAGAATTAAGTTTCCTACGTTTTATGTTCTATGATATTTTTTGATCAGATGCGTAGTTCTCGAGATATATCAAGATATTTAAAAGTTCCGAAGCTGCACCAACATAATAGGGATACAGAAACACCGTGCCCCTCTCTTTGAGATAACTCTGCACTATTGCGAGCTGCAAATGCCACTTCCAGCTTATCTGTGCAGAAGAAGAACAACAAGAAGAAGAAATATCTCGAAATATGTCCGTCAGGCCCCTTACCTTGAGATAAATCTGCAAATATCTCGGAAACGAAGCGAGATATGGCAAAATGTTAAGAGACCTTTTTTGTAGAGAATTAAGTTTCCTACTTTTTATCTTCTATGATATTTTCTGATCAGATGCGTAGTTCTCGAGATATATCAAGATATTTAAAAGTTCCGAAGCCGCACCAACATAATAGAGATACAGAAACACCGTGGCCCCTTTCTTTGAGATAACTCTGCACTATTGCGAGCTGCAAATGCTACTTTCAGCTTCGCTGTGCAGAAGAAGAACAACAAGAAGAAGAAATATCTCGAAATATGTCCGTCAGGCCCCTTCCCTTGAGATAAATCTGCAAATATCTCGGAAACGAAGAGAGCTACGGCAAAATGTTAAGAGACCTTTTTTGTAGAGAATTAGGTTTCCTACTTTTTATGTTCTATGATATTTTTTGATCAGATGCGTAGTTCTCGAGATATATCAAGATATTTAAAAGTTCCGAAGCCGCACCAACATAATAGAGATACAGAAACACCGTGGCCCCTTTCTTTGAGATAACTCTGCACTATTGCGAGCTGTAAATGCCACTTCCAGCTTAGCTGTGCAGAAGAAGAACAACAAGAAGAAGAAATATCTCGAAATATGTCCGTCAGGCCCCTTCCCTTGAGATATATCTGCAAATATCTCGGAAACGAAGCGAGCTATGGCAAAATGTTAAGAGACCTTTTTTGTAGAGAATTATGTTTCCTACAATTTATGTTCTATGATATTTTTTGATCAGAAGCGTAGTTTTCGAGATATATCGAGATATTTAAAAGTTCCGAAGCCGCACCAACATAATAGAGATACAGAAACACCGTGGCCCCTTTCGTTGAGATAACTCTGCACTAGTGCGAGCCGCAAATGCCACTTCCAGCTTAGCTGCGCAGAAGAAGAACAACAAGAAGAAGAAATATCTCGAAATATGTCCGTCAGGCCCCTTCCCTTGAGATAAATCTGCAAATATCTCGGAAACGAAGCGAGCTATGGCAAAATGTTATGAGACCTCTTTTGTAGAGAATTAAGTTTCCTACTTTTTATGTTCTATGATATTTTTTGATCAGATGCGTAGTTCTCGAGATATATCAAGATATTTAAAAGTTCCGAAGCCGCACCAACATAATAGAGATACAGAAACACCGTGGCCCCTTTCTTTGAGATAACTCTGCACTATTGCGAGCTGTAAATGCCACTTCCAGCTTAGCTGTGCAGAAGAAGAACAACAAGAAGAAGAAATATCTCGAAATATGTCCGTCAGGCCCCTTCCCTTGAGATATATCTGCAAATATCTCGGAAACGAAGCGAGCTATGACAAAATGTTAAGAGACCTTTTTTGTAGAGAATTATGTTTCCTACAATTTATGTTGTATGATATTTTTTGATCAGAAGCGTAGTTTTCGAGATATATCGAGATATTTAAAAGTTCCGAAGCCGCACCAACATAATAGGGATACAGAAACACCGTGGCCCCTTTCTTTGAGATAACTCTGCACTAGTGCGAGCCGCAAATGCCACTTCCAGCTTAGCTGTGCAGAAGAAGAACAACAAGAAGAAGAAATATCTCGAAATATGACCGTCAGGCCCCTTCCCTTGAGATAAATCTGCAAATATCTCGGAAACGAAGCGAGCTATGGCAAAATGTTAAGAGACCTTTTTTGTAGAGAATTAAGTTTCCTACTTTTTGTCTTGTATGATATTTTTTGATCAGATGCGTAGTTCTCGAGATATATCAAGATATTTAAAAGTTCCGAAGCCGCACCAACATAATAGAGATACAGAAACACCGTGGCCCCTTTCTTTGAGATAACTCTGCACTAGTGCGAGCCGCAAATGCCAGTTCCAGCTTAGCTGTGCAGAAGAAGAACAACAAGAAGAAGAAATATCTCGAAATACGTCCGTCAGGCCAGTTCCTTTGAGCTGAATCTGCAAATATCTCGGAAACGAAGCGAGCTATGGCAAAATGTTAAGAGACGTTTTTTGTAGAGAATTATGTTTCCTACAATTTATGTTCTATGATATTTTTTGATCAGAAGCGTAGTTTTCGAGATATATCGAGATATTTAAAAGTTCCGAAGCCACACCAACATAATAGAGATACAGAAACACCGTGGCCCCTTTCTTTGAGATAACTCTGCACTAGTGCGAGCCGCAAATGCCACTTCCAGCTTAGCTGTGCAGAAGAGGAACAACAAGAAGAAGAAATATCTCGAAATATGTCCGTCAGGCCCCTTCCCTTGAGATATATCTGCAAATATCTCGGAGACGAAGCGAGCTATGGCAAAATGTTAAGAGACCTTTTTTGTAGAGAATTATGTTTCCTACTTTTTACGTTCTATGATATTTTTTGATCAGATGCGTAGTTCTCGAGATATATCAAGATATTTAAAAGTTCCGAAGCCGCACCAACATAATAGGGATACAGAAACACCGTGCCCCTCTCTTTGAGATAACTCTGCACTATTGCGAGCTGCAAATGCCACTTCCAGCTTAGCTGTGCAGAAGAAGAACAACAAGAAGAAGAAATATCTCGAAATATGTCCGTCAGGCCCCTTACCTTGAGATAAATCTGCAAATATCTCGGAAACGAAGCGAGCTATGGCAAAATGTTAAGAGACCTTTTTTGTAGAGAATTAAGTTTCCTACTTTTTATCTTCTATGATATTTTTTGATCAGATGCGTAGTTCTCGAGATATATCAAGATATTTAAAAGTTCCGAAGCCGCACCAACATAATAGAGATACAGAAACACCGTGGCCCCTTTCTTTGAGATAACTCTGCACTATTGCGAGCTGTAAATGCCACTTCCAGCTTAGCTGTGCAGAAGAAGAACAACAAGAAGAAGAAATATCTCGAAATATGTCCGTCAGGCCCCTTACCTTGAGATAAATCTGCAAATATCTCGGAAACGAAGCGAGCTATGGCAAAATGTTAAGAGACCTTTTTTGTAGAGAATTAAGTTTCCTACTTTTTATCTTCTATGATATTTTCTGATCAGATGCGTAGTTCTCGAGATATATCAAGATATTTAAAAGTTCCGAAGCCGCACCAACATAATAGAGATACAGAAACACCGTGGCCCCTTTCTTTGAGATAACTCTGCACTATTGCGAGCTGCAAATGCCACTTTCAGCTTCGCTGTGCAGAAGAAGAACAACAAGAAGAAGAAATATCTCGAAATATGTCCGTCAGGCCCCTTCCCTTGAGATAAATCTGCAAATATCTCGGAAACGAAGAGAGCTACGGCAAAATGTTAAGAGACCTTTTTTGTAGAGAATTAGGTTTCCTACTTTTTATGTTCTATGATATTTTTTGATCAGATGCGTAGTTCTCGAGATATATCAAGATATTTAAAAGTTCCGAAGCCGCACCAACATAATAGAGATACAGAAACACCGTGGCCCCTTTCTTTGAGATAACTCTGCACTATTGCGAGCTGTAAATGCCACTTCCAGCTTAGCTGTGCAGAAGAAGAACAACAAGAAGAAGAAATATCTCGAAATATGTCCGTCAGGCCCCTTCCCTTGAGATATATCTGCAAATATCTCGGAAACGAAGCGAGCTATGGCAAAATGTTAAGAGACCTTTTTTGTAGAGAATTATGTTTCCTACAATTTATGTTCTATGATATTTTTTGATCAGAAGCGTAGTTTTCGAAATATATCGAGATATTTAAAAGTTCCGAAGCCGCACCAACATAATAGAGATACAGAAACACCGTGGCCCCTTTCGTTGAGATAACTCTGCACTAGTGCGAGCCGCAAATGCCACTTCCAGCTTAGCTGCGCAGAAGAAGAACAACAAGAAGAAGAAATATCTCGAAATATGTCCGTCAGGCCCCTTCCCTTGAGATATATCTGCAAATATCTCGGAAACGAAGCGAGCTATGGCAAAATGTTAAGAGACCTTTTTTGTAGAGAATTATGTTTCCTACAATTTATGTTCTATGATATTTTTTGATCAGATGCGTAGTTCTCGAGATATACCAAGATATTTAAAAGTTCCGAAGCCGCACCAACATAATAGAGATACAGAAACACCGTGGCCCCTTTCTTTGAGATAACTCTGCACTATTGCGAGCTGCAAATGCCACTTCCAGCTTAGCTGTGCAGAGGAAGAACAACAAGAAGAAGGAATATCTCGAAATATGTCCGTCAGGCCAGTTCCTTTGAGCTGAATCTGCAAATATCTCGGAAACGAAGCGAGCTATGGTAAAATGTTAAGAGACGTTTTTTGTAGAGAATTATGTTTCCTACAATTTATGTTCTATGATATTTTTTGATCAGAAGCGTAGTTTTCGAGATATATCGAGATATTTAAAAGTTCCGAAGCCACACCAACATAATAGAGATACAGAAACACCGTGGCCCCTTTCTTTGAGATAACTCTGCACTAGTGCGAGCCGCAAATGCCACTTCCAGCTTAGCTGTGCAGAACAAGAACAACAAGAAGAAGAAATATCTCGAAATATGTCCGTCAGGCACCTTCCCTTGAGATAAATCTGCAAATATCTCGGAAACGAAGCGAGCTATTGCAAAATGTTAAGAGACCTTTTTTGTAGAGAATTGAGTTTCCTACTTTTTATGTTCTATGATATTTTTTGATCAGATGCGTAGTTCTCGAGATATATCAAGATATTTAAAAGTTCCGAAGCCGCACCAACATAATAGAGATACAGAAACACCGTGGCCCCTTTCTTTCAGATAACTATGCACTATTGCGAGCTGCAAATGCCACTTCCAGCTTAGCTGTGCAGAAGAAGAACAACAAGAAGAAGAAATATCTCGAAATATGTCCGTCAGGCCCCTTACCTTGAGATAAATCTGCAAATATCTCGGAAACGAAGCGAGCTATGGCAAAATGTTAAGAGACCTTTTTTGTAGAGAATTAAGTTTCCTACTTTTTATCTTCTGTGATATTTTCTGATCAGATGAGTAGTTCTCGAGATATATCAAGATATTTAAAAGTTCCGAAGCCGCACCAACATAATAGAGATACAGAAACACCGTGGCCCCTTTCTTTGAGATATCTCTGCACTATTGCGAGCTGCAAATGCCACTTCCAGCTTAGCTGCGCAGAAGAAGAACAACAAGAAGAAGAAATATCTCGAAATATGTCCGTCAGGCCCCTTCCCTTGAGATAAATCTGCAAATATCTCGGAAACGAAGAGAGCTACGGCAAAATGTTAAGAGACCTTTTTTGTAGAGAATTAGGTTTCCTACTTTTTATGTTCTATGATATTTTTTGATCAGATGCGTAGTTCTCGAGATATATCAAGATATTTAAAAGTTCCGAAGCCGCACCAACATAATAGAGATACAGAAACACCGTGGCCCCTTTCTTTGAGATAACTCTGCACTATTGCGAGCTGTAAATGCCACTTCCAGCTTAGCTGTGCAGAAGAAGAACAACAAGAAGAAGAAATATCTCGAAATATGTCCGTCAGGCCCCTTCCCTTGAGATATATCTGCAAATATCTCGGAAACGAAGCGAGCTATGGCAAAATGTTAAGAGACCTTTTTTGTAGAGAATTATGTTTCCTACAATTTATGTTCTATGATATTTTTTGATCAGAAGCGTAGTTTTCGAGATATATCGAGATATTTAAAAGTTCCGAAGCCGCACCAACATAATAGAGATACAGAAACACCGTGGCCCCTTTCGTTGAGATAACTCTGCACTAGTGCGAGCCGCAAATGCCACTTCCAGCTTAGCTGCGCAGAAGAAGAACAACAAGAAGAAGAAATATCTCGAAATATGTCCGTCAGGCCCCTTCCCTTGAGATATATCTGCAAATATCTCGGAAACGAAGCGAGCTATGGCAAAATGTTAAGAGACCTTTTTTGTAGAGAATTATGTTTCCTACAATTTATGTTCTATGATATTTTTTGATCAGATGCGTAGTTCTCGAGATATACCAAGATATTTAAAAGTTCCGAAGCCGCACCAACATAATAGAGATACAGAAACACCGTGGCCCCTTTCTTTGAGATAACTCTGCACTATTGCGAGCTGCAAATGCCACTTCCAGCTTAGCTGTGCAGAGGAAGAACAACAAGAAGAAGGAATATCTCGAAATATGTCCGTCAGGCCAGTTCCTTTGAGCTGAATCTGCAAATATCTCGGAAACGAAGCGAGCTATGGCAAAATGTTAAGAGACGTTTTTTGTAGAGAATTATGTTTCCTACAATTTATGTTCTATGATATTTTTTGATCAGAAGCGTAGTTTTCGAGATATATCGAGATATTTAAAAGTTCCGAAGCCACACCAACATAATAGAGATACAGAAACACCGTGGCCCCGTTCTTTGAGATAACTCTGCACTAGTGCGAGCCGCAAATGCCACTTCCAGCTTAGCTGTGCAGAAGAAGAACAACAAGAAGAAGAAATATCTCGAAATATGTCCGTCAGGCCCCTTCCCTTGAGATATATCTGCAAATATCTCGGAAACGAAGCGAGCTATGGCAAAATGTTAAGAGACCGTTTTTGTAGAGAATTATGTTTCCTACTTTTTCTGTTCTATGATATTTTTTGATCAGACGCGTAGTTCTCGAGATATATCAAGATATTTAAAAGTTCCGAAGCCGCACCAACATAATAGAGATACAGAAACACCGTGGCCCCTTTCTTTGAGATAACTCTGCACTATTGCGAGCTGCAAATGCCACTTCCAGCTTAGCTGTGCAGAAGAAGAAATATCTCGAAATATGTCCGTCAGGCCCCTTCCCTGAGATAAATCTGCAAATATCTCGGAAACGAAGAGAGCTATGGCAAAATGTTAAGAGACCTTTTTTGTAGAGAATTAAGTTTCCTACTTTTTATGTTCTATGATATTTTTTGATCAGATGCGTAGTTCTCGAGATATATCAAGATATTTAAAAGTTCCGAAGCCGCACCAACATAATAGGGATACAGAAACACCGTGGCCCCTTTCTTTGAGATAACTCTGCACTAGTGCGAGCCGCAAATGCCACTTCCAGCTTAGCTGTGCAGAAGAAGAACAACAAGAAGAAGAAATATCTCGAAATATGTCCGTCAGGCCCCTTCCCTTGAGATAAATCTGCAAATATCTCGGAAACGAAGCGAGCTATGGCAAAATGTTAAGAGACCTTTTTTGTAGAGAATTAAGTTTCCTACTTTTTATGTTCGATGATATTTTTTGATCAGATGCGTAGTTCTCGAGATATATCAAGATATTTAAAAGTTCCGAAGCTGCACCAACATAATAGAGGTACAGAAACACCGTGGCCTCTTTCTTTGAGATAACTCTGCACTATTGCGAGCTGCAAATGCCACTTCCAGCTTAGCTGTGCAGAGGAAGAACAACAAGAAGAAGAAATATCTCGAAATATGTCCGTCAGGCCCCTTCCCTTGAGATATATCTGCAAATATCTCGGAAACGAAGCGAGCTATGGCAAAATGTTAAGAGACCTTTTTTGTAGAGAATTAAGTTTCCTACTTTTTATCTTCTGTGATACTTTCTGATCAGATGAGTAGTTCTCGAGATATATCAAGATATTTAAAAGTTCCGAAGCCGCACCAACATAATAGAGATACAGAAACACCGTGGCCCCTTGCTTTGAGATATCTCTGCACTATTGCGAGCTGCAAATGCCACTTCCAGCTTAGCTGCGCAGAAGAAGAACAACAAGAAGAAGAAATATCTCGAAATATGTCCGTCAGGCCCCTTCCCTTGAGATATATCTGCAAATATCTCGGAAACGAAGCGAGCTATGGCAAAATGTTAAGAGACCTTTTTTGTAGAGAATTATGTTTCCTACAATTTATGTTCTATGATATTTTTTGATCAGATGCGTAGTTCTCGAGATATACCAAGATATTTAAAAGTTCCGAAGCCGCACCAACATAATAGAGATACAGAAACACCGTGGCCCCTTTCTTTGAGATAACTCTGCACTATTGCGAGCTGCAAATGCCACTTCCAGCTTAGCTGTGCAGAGGAAGAACAACAAGAAGAAGGAATATCTCGAAATATGTCCGTCAGGCCAGTTCCTTTGAGCTGAATCTGCAAATATCTCGGAAACGAAGCGAGCTATGGCAAAATGTTAAGAGACGTTTTTTGTAGAGAATTATGTTTCCTACAATTTATGTTCTATGATATTTTTTGATCAGAAGCGTAGTTTTCGAGATATATCGAGATATTTAAAAGTTCCGAAGCCGCACCAACATAATAGAGATACAGAAACACCGTGGCCCCTTTCTTTGAGATAACTCTGCACTAGTGCGAGCCGCAAATGCCACTTCCAGCTTAGCTGTGCAGAACAAGAACAACAAGAAGAAGAAATATCTCGAAATATGTCCGTCAGGCACCTTCCCTTGAGATAAATCTGCAAATATCTCGGAAACGAAGCGAGCTATTGCAAAATGTTAAGAGACCTTTTTTGTAGAGAATTGAGTTTCCTACTTTTTATGTTCTATGATATTTTTTGATCAGATGCGTAGTTCTCGAGATGTATCAAGATATTTAAAAGTTCCGAAGCCGCACCAACATAATAGAGATACAGAAACACCGTGGCCCCTTTCTTTCAGATAACTATGCACTATTGCGAGCTGCAAATGCCACTTCCAGCTTAGCTGTGCAGAAGAAGAACAACAAGAAGAAGAAATATCTCGAAATATGTCCGTCAGGCCCCTTACCCTGAGATAAATCTGCAAATATCTCGGAAACGAAGCGAGCTATGGCAAAATGTTAAGAGACCTTTTTTGTAGAGAATTCATTTTCCTACTTTTTATCTTCTGTGATATTTTCTGATCAGATGAGTAGTTCTCGAGATATATCAAGATATTTAAAAGTTCCGAAGCCGCACCAACATAATAGAGATACAGAAACACCGTGGCCCCTTTCTTTGAGATATCTCTGCACTATTGCGAGCTGCAAATGCCACTTCCAGCTTAGCTGCGCAGAAGAAGAACAACAAGAAGAAGAAATATCTCGAAATATGTCCGTCAGGCCCCTTCCCTTGAGATATATCTGCAAATATCTCGGAAACGAAGCGAGCTATGGCAAAATGTTAAGAGACCTTTTTTGTAGAGAATTATGTTTCCTACAATTTATGTTCTATGATATTTTTTGATCAGATGCGTAGTTCTCGAGATATACCAAGATATTTAAAAGTTCCGAAGCCGCACCAACATAATAGAGATACAGAAACACCGTGGCCCCTTTCTTTGAGATAACTCTGCACTATTGCGAGCTGCAAATGCCACTTTCAGCTTAGCTGTGCAGAAGAAGAACAACAAGAAGAAGAAATATCTCGAAATATGTCCGTCAGGCCAGTTCCTTTGAGCTGAATCTGCAAATATCTCGGAAACGAAGCGAGCTATGGCAAAATGTTAAGAGACGTTTTTTGTAGCGAATTATGTTTCCTACAATTTATGTTCTATGATATTTTTTGATCAGAAGCGTAGTTCTCGAGATATATCAAGATATTTAAAAGTTCCGAAGCCGCACCAACATAATAGGGATACAGAAACACCGTGGCCCCGTTCTTTGAGATAACTCTGCACTAGTGCGAGCCGCAAATGCCACTTCCAGCTTAGCTGTGCAGAAGAAGAACAACAAGAAGAAGAAATATCTCGAAATATGTCCGTCAGGCCCCTTCCCTTGAGATATATCTGCAAATATCTCGGAAACGAAGCGAGCTATGGCAAAATGTTAAGAGACCTTTTTTGTAGAGAATTATGTTTCCTACAATTTATGTTCTATGATATTTTTTGATCAGAAGCGTAGTTTTCGAGATATATCGAGATATTTAAAAGTTCCGAAGCCGCACCAACATAATAGAGATACAGAAACACCGTGGCCCCTTTCTTTGAGATAACTCTGCACTAGTGCGAGCCGCAAATGCCACTTCCAGCTTAGCTGTGCAGAAGAAGAACAACAAGAAGAAGAAATATCTCGAAATATGTCCGTCAGGCCCCTTCCCTTGAGATATATCTGCAAATATCTCGGAAACGAAGCGAGCTATGGCAAAATGTTAAGAGACCTTTTTTGTAGAGAATTATGTTTCCTACAATTTATGTTCTATGATATTTTTTGATCAGAAGCGTAGTTTTCGAGATATATCGAGATATTTAAAAGTTCCGAAGCCGCACCAACATAATAGAGATACAGAAACACCGTGGCCCCTTTCTTTGAGATAACTCTGCACTAGTGCGAGCCGCAAATGCCACTTCCAGCTTAGCTGTGCGGAAGAAGAACAACAAGAAGAAGAAATATCTCGAAATATGTCCGTCAGGCCCCTTCCCTTGAGATAAATCTGCAAATATCTCGGAAACGAAGCGAGCTATGGCAAAATGTTAAGAGACCTTTTTTGTAGAGAATTAAGTTTCCTACTTTTTATGTTCTATGATATTTTTTGATCAGATGCGTAGTTCTCGAGATATATCAAGATATTTAAAAGTTCCGAAGCCGCACCAACATAATAGGGATACAGAAACACCGTGGCCCCTTTCTTTGAGATAACTCTGCACTAGTGCGAGCCGCAAATGCCACTTCCAGCTTAGCTGTGCAGAAGAAGAACAACAAGAAGAAGAAATATCTCGAAATATGTCCGTCAGGCCCCTTCCCTTGAGATAAATCTGCAAATATCTCGGAAACGAAGCGAGCTATGGCAAAATGTTAAGAGACCTTTTTTGTAGACAATTAAGTTTCCTACTTTTTATGTTCGATGATATTTTTTGATCAGATGCGTAGTTCTCGAGATATATCAAGATATTTAAAAGTTCCGAAGCCGCACCAACATAATAGAGATACAGAAACACCGTGGCCCCTTGCTTTGAGATATCTCTGCACTATTGCGAGCTGCTAATGCCACTTCCAGCTTAGCTGCGCAGAAGAAGAACAACAAGAAGAAGAAATATCTCGAAATATGTCCGTCAGGCCCCTTCCCTTGAGATATATCTGCAAATATCTCGGAAACGAAGCGAGCTATGGCAAAATGTTAAGAGACCTTTTTTGTAGAGAATTATGTTTCCTACAATTTATGTTCTATGATATTTTTTGATCAGATGCGTAGTTCTCGAGATATACCAAGATATTTAAAAGTTCCGAAGCCGCACCAACATAATAGAGATACAGAAACACCGTGACCCCTTTCTTTGAGATAACTCTGCACTATTGCGAGCTGCAAATGCCACTTCCAGCTTAGCTGTGCAGAGGAAGAACAACAAGAAGAAGGAATATCTCGAAATATGTCCGTCAGGCCAGTTCCTTTGAGCTGAATCTGCAAATATCTCGGAAACGAAGCGAGCTATGGCAAAATGTTAAGAGACGTTTTTTGTAGAGAATTATGTTTCCTACAATTTATGTTCTATGATATTTTTTGATCAGAAGCGTAGTTTTCGAGATATATCGAGATATTTAAAAGTTCCGAAGCCGCACCAACATAATAGAGATACAGAAACACCGTGGCCCCTTTCTTTGAGATAACTCTGCACTAGTGCGAGCCGCAAATGCCACTTCCAGCTTAGCTGTGCAGAACAAGAACAACAAGAAGAAGAAATATCTCGAAATATGTCCGTCAGGCACCTTCCCTTGAGATAAATCTGCAAATATCTCGGAAACGAAGCGAGCTATTGCAAAATGTTAAGAGACCTTTTTTGTAGAGAATTGAGTTTCCTACTTTTTATGTTCTATGATATTTTTTGATCAGATGCGTAGTTCTCGAGATGTATCAAGATATTTAAAAGTTCCGAAGCCGCACCAACATAATAGAGATACAGAAACACCGTGGCCCCTTTCTTTCAGATAACTATGCACTATTGCGAGCTGCAAATGCCACTTCCAGCTTAGCTGTGCAGAAGAAGAACAACAAGAAGAAGAAATATCTCGAAATATGTCCGTCAGGCCCCTTACCCTGAGATAAATCTGCAAATATCTCGGAAACGAAGCGAGCTATGGCAAAATGTTAAGAGACCTTTTTTGTAGAGAATTCATTTTCCTACTTTTTATCTTCTGTGATATTTTCTGATCAGATGAGTAGTTCTCGAGATATATCAAGATATTTAAAAGTTCCGAAGCCGCACCAACATAATAGAGATACAGAAACACCGTGGCCCCTTTCTTTGAGATATCTCTGCACTATTGCGAGCTGCAAATGCCACTTCCAGCTTAGCTGCGCAGAAGAAGAACAACAAGAAGAAGAAATATCTCGAAATATGTCCGTCAGGCCCCTTCCCTTGAGATATATCTGCAAATATCTCGGAAACGAAGCGAGCTATGGCAAAATGTTAAGAGACCTTGTTTGTAGAGAATTATGTTTCCTACAATTTATGTTCTATGATATTTTTTGATCAGATGCGTAGTTCTCGAGATATATCAAGATATTTAAAAGTTCCGAAGCCGCACCAACATAATAGAGATACAGAAACACCGTGGCCCCTTTCTTTGAGATAACTCTGCACTATTGCGAGCTGCAAATGCCACTTTCAGCTTAGCTGTGCAGAAGAAGAACAACAAGAAGAAGAAATATCTCGAAATATGTCCGTCAGGCCAGTTCCTTTGAGCTGAATCTGCAAATATCTCGGAAACGAAGCGAGCTATGGCAAAATGTTAAGAGACGTTTTTTGTAGAGAATTATGTTTCCTACAATTTATGTTCTATGATATTTTTTGATCAGAAGCGTAGTTCTCGAGATATATCAAGATATTTAAAAGTTCCGAAGCCGCACCAACATAATAGGGATACAGAAACACCGTGGCCCCGTTCTTTGAGATAACTCTGCACTAGTGCGAGCCGCAAATGCCACTTCCAGCTTAGCTGTGCAGAAGAAGAACAACAAGAAGAAGAAATATCTCGAAATATGTCCGTCAGGCCCCTTCCCTTGAGATAAATCTGCAAATATCTCGGAAACGAAGCGAGCTATGGCAAAATGTTAAGAGACCTTTTTTGTAGAGAATTAAGTTTCCTACTTTTTATGTTCGATGATATTTTTTGATCAGATGCGTAGTTCTCGAGATATATCAAGATATTTAAAAGTTCCGAAGCTGCACCAACATAATAGAGGTACAGAAACACCGTGGCCTCTTTCTTTGAGATAACTCTGCACTATTGCGAGCTGCAAATGCCACTTCCAGCTTAGCTGTGCAGAGGAAGAACAACAAGAAGAAGAAATATCTCGAAATATGTCCGTCAGGCCCCTTCCCTTGAGATATATCTGCAAATATCTCGGAAACGAAGCGAGCTATGGCAAAATGTTAAGAGACAGTTTTTGTAGAGAATTAAGTTTCCTACTTTTTATGTTCTATGATGTTTTTTGATCAGACGAGTAGTTCTCGAGATATATCAAGATATTTAAAAGTTCCGAAGCCGCACCAACATAATAGAGATACAGAAACACCGTGGCCCCTTTCTTTGAGATAACTCTGCTCTATTGCGAGCTGCAAATGCCACTTCCAGCTTAGCTGTGCAGAAGAAGAACAACAAGAAGAAGAAATATCTCGAAATATGTCCGTCAGGCCCCTTCCCTTGAGATAAATCTGCAAATATCTCGGAAACGAAGAGAGCTATGGCAAAATGTTAAGAGACCTTTTTTGTAGAGAATTAAGTTTCCTACTTTTCATGTTCTATGATAGTTTTTGATCAGATGCGTAGTTCTCGAGATATATCAAGATATTTAAAAGTTCCGAAGCCGCACCAACATAATAGAGATACAGAAACACCGTGGCCCCTTTCTTTGAGATAACTCTGCACTATTGCGAGCTGTAAATGCCACTTCCAGCTTAGCTGTGCAGAAGAAGAACAACAAGAAGAAGAAATATCTCGAAATATGTCCGTCAGGCCCCTTCCCTTGAGATATATCTGCAAATATCTCGGAAACGAAGCGAGCTATGGCAAAATGTTAAGAGACCTTTTTTGTAGAGAATTATGTTTCCTACAATTTATGTTCTATGATATTTTTTGATCAGAAGCGTAGTTTTCGAGATATATCGAGATATTTAAAAGTTCCGAAGCCGCACCAACATAATAGAGATACAGAAACACCGTGGCCCCTTTCTTTGAGATAACTCTGCACTAGTGCGAGCCGCAAATGCCACTTCCAGCTTAGCTGTGCGGAAGAAGAACAACAAGAAGAAGAAATATCTCGAAATATGTCCGTCAGGCCCCTTCCCTTGAGATAAATCTGCAAATATCTCGGAAACGAAGCGAGCTATGGCAAAATGTTAAGAGACCTTTTTTGTAGAGAATTAAGTTTCCTACTTTTTATGTTCTATGATATTTTTTGATCAGATGCGTAGTTCTCGAGATATACCGAGATATTTAAAAGTTCCGAAGCCGCACCAACATAATAGAGATACAGAAACACCGTGGCCCCTTTCTTTGAGATAACTCTGCACTATTGCGAGCTGCAAATGCCACTTCCAGCTTAGCTGTGCAGAGGAAGAACAACAAGAAGAAGGAATATCTCGAAATATGTCCGTCAGGCCAGTTCCTTTGAGCTGAATCTGCAAATATCTCGGAAACGAAGCGAGCTATGGCAAAATGTTAAGAGACGTTTTTTGTAGAGAATTATGTTTCCTACAATTTATGTTCTATGATATTTTTTGATCAGAAGCGTAGTTTTCGAGATATATCGAGATATTTAAAAGTTCCGAAGCCACACCAACATAATAGAGATACAGAAACACCGTGGCCCCTTTCTTTGAGATAACTCTGCACTAGTGCGAGCCGCAAATGCCACTTCCAGCTTAGCTGTGCAGAACAAGAACAACAAGAAGAAGAAATATCTCGAAATATGTCCGTCAGGCACCTTCCCTTGAGATAAATCTGCAAATATCTCGGAAACGAAGCGAGCTATTGCAAAATGTTAAGAGACCTTTTTTGTAGAGAATTGAGTTTCCTACTTTTTATGTTCTATGATATTTTTTGATCAGATGCGTAGTTCTCGAGATATATCAAGATATTTAAAAGTTCCGAAGCCGCACCAACATAATAGAGATACAGAAACACCGTGGCCCCTTTCTTTCAGATAACTATGCACTATTGCGAGCTGCAAATGCCACTTCCAGCTTAGCTGTGCAGAAGAAGAACAACAAGAAGAAGAAATATCTCGAAATATGTCCGTCAGGCCCCTTACCTTGAGATAAATCTGCAAATATCTCGGAAACGAAGCGAGCTATGGCAAAATGTTAAGAGACCTTTTTTGTAGAGAATTAAGTTTCCTACTTTTTATCTTCTGTGATATTTTCTGATCAGATGAGTAGTTCTCGAGATATATCAAGATATTTAAAAGTTCCGAAGCCGCACCAACATAATAGAGATACAGAAACACCGTGGCCCCTTTCTTTGAGATATCTCTGCACTATTGCGAGCTGCAAATGCCACTTCCAGCTTAGCTGCGCAGAAGAAGAACAACAAGAAGAAGAAATATCTCGAAATATGTCCGTCAGGCCCCTTCCCTTGAGATATATCTGCAAATATCTCGGAAACGAAGCGAGCTATGGCAAAATGTTAAGAGACCTTTTTTGTAGAGAATTATGTTTCCTACAATTTATGTTCTATGATATTTTTTGATCAGATGCGTAGTTCTCGAGATATACCAAGATATTTAAAAGTTCCGAAGCCGCACCAACATAATAGAGATACAGAAACACCGTGGCCCCTTTCTTTGAGATAACTCTGCACTATTGCGAGCTGCAAATGCCACTTCCAGCTTAGCTGTGCAGAGGAAGAACAACAAGAAGAAGGAATATCTCGAAATATGTCCGTCAGGCCAGTTCCTTTGAGCTGAATCTGCAAATATCTCGGAAACGAAGCGAGCTATGGCAAAATGTTAAGAGACCTTTTTTGTAGAGAATTATGTTTCCTACAATTTATGTTCTATGATATTTTTTGATCAGATGCGTAGTTCTCGAGATATATCAAGATATTTAAAAGTTCCGAAGCCGCACCAACATAATAGAGATACAGAAACACCGTGGCCCCTTTCTTTGAGATAACTCTGCACTATTGCGAGCTGCAAATGCCGCTTTCAGCTTAGCTGTGCAGAAGAAGAACAACAAGAAGAAGAAATATCTCGAAATATGTCCGTCAGGCCAGTTCCTTTGAGCTGAATCTGCAAATATCTCGGAAACGAAGCGAGCTATGGCAAAATGTTAAGAGACGTTTTTTGTAGAGAATTATGTTTCCTACAATTTATGTTCTATGATATTTTTTGACCAGAAGCGTAGTTCTCGAGATATATCAAGATATTTAAAAGTTCCGAAGCCGCACCAACATAATAGAGATACAGAAACACCGTGGCCCCTTTCTTTGAGATAACTCTGCACTATTGCGAGCTGCAAATGCCACTTCCAGCTTAGCTGTGCAGAAGAAGAACAACAAGAAGAAGAAATATCTCGAAATATGTCCGTCAGGCCCCTTCCCTGAGATAAATCTGCAAATATCTCGGAAACGAAGAGAGCTATGGCAAAATGTTAAGAGACCTTTTTTGTAGAGAATTAAGTTTCCTACTTTTCATGTTCTATGATATTTTTTGATCAGATGCGTAGTTCTCGAGATATATCAAGATATTTAAAAGTTCCGAAGCCGCACCAACATAATAGAGATACAGAAACACCGTGGCCCCTTTCTTTGAGATAACTCTGCACTAGTGCGAGCCGCAAATGCCACTTCCAGCTTAGCTGTGCGGAAGAAGAACAACAAGAAGAAGAAATATCTCGAAATATGTCCGTCAGGCCCCTTCCCTTGAGATAAATCTGCAAATATCTCGGAAACGAAGCGAGCTATGGCAAAATGTTAAGAGACCTTTTTTGTAGAGAATTAAGTTTCCTACTTTTTATGTTCTATGATATTTTTTGATCAGATGCGTAGTTCTCGAGATATATCAAGATATTTAAAAGTTCCGAAGCCGCACCAACATAATAGAGATACAGAAACACCGTGGCCCCTTTCTTTGAGATAACTCTGCACTATTGCGAGCTGCAAATGCCACTTCCAGCTTAGCTGTGCAGAAGAAGAACAACAAGAAGAAGAAATATCTCGAAATATGTCCGTCAGGCCCCTTCCCTGAGATAAATCTGCAAATATCTCGGAAACGAAGAGAGCTATGGCAAAATGTTAAGAGACCTTTTTTGTAGAGAATTAAGTTTCCTACTTTTCATGTTCTATGATATTTTTTGATCAGATGCGTAGTTCTCGAGATATATCAAGATATTTAAAAGTTCCGAAGCCGCACCAACATAATAGAGATACAGAAACACCGTGGCCCCTTTCTTTGAGATAACTCTGCACTATTGCGAGCTGTAAATGCCACTTCCAGCTTAGCTGTGCAGAAGAAGAACAACAAGAAGAAGAAATATCTCGAAATATGTCCGTCAGGCCCCTTCCCTTGAGATATATCTGCAAATATCTCGGAAACGAAGCGAGCTATGGCAAAATGTTAAGAGACCTTTTTTGTAGAGAATTATGTTTCCTACAATTTATGTTCTATGATATTTTTTGATCAGAAGCGTAGTTTTCGAGATATATCGAGATATTTAAAAGTTCCGAAGCCGCACCAACATAATAGAGATACAGAAACACCGTAGCCCCTTTCTTTGAGATTACTCTGCACTAGTGCGAGCCGCAAATGCCACTTCCAGCTTAGCTGTGCCGAAGAAGAACAACAAGAAGAAGAAATATCTCGAAATATGTCCGTCAGGCCCCTTCCCTTGAGATATATCTGCAAATATCTCGGAAACGAAGCGAGCTATGGCAAAATGTTAAGAGACAGTTTTTGTAGAGAATTAAGTTTCCTACTTTTTATGTTCTATGATATTTTTTGATCAGACGAGTAGTTCTCGAGATATATCAAGATATTTAAAAGTTCCGAAGCCGCACCAACATAATAGAGATACAGAAACACCGTGGCCCCTTTCTTTGAGATAACTCTGCACTATTGCGAGCTGCAAATGCCACTTCGAGCTTAGATGTGCAGAAGAAGAACAACAAGATGAAGAAATATCTCGAAATATGTCCGTCAGACCCCTTCCCTTGAGATGAATCTGCAAATATCTCGGAAACGAAGCGAGCTATGGCAAAATGTTAAGAGACCTTTTTTGTAGAGAATTAAGTTTCCTACTTTTTATGTTGTATGATATTTTTTGATCAGAAGCGTAGTTTTCGAGATATATCGAGATATTTAAAAGTTCCGAAGCCGCACCAACATAATAGAGATACAGAAACACCGTGGCCCCTTTCTTTGAGATAACTCTGCACTAGTGCGAGCCGCAAATGCCACTTCCAGCTTAGCTGTGCAGAAGAAGAACAACAAGAAGAAGAAATATCTCGAAATATGTCCGTCAGGCCCCTTCCCTTGAGATAAATATGCAAATATCTCGGAAACGAAGCGAGCTATGGCAAAATGTTAAGAGACCTTTTTTGTAGAGAATTAAGTTTCCTACTTTTTATGTTCTATGATATTTTTTGATCAGATGCGTAGTTCTCGAGATATATCAAGATGTTTAAAAGTTCCGAAGCCGCACCAACATAATAGAGATACAGAAACACCGTGGCCCCTTTCTTTGAGATAACTCTGCACTATTGCGAGCTGCAAATGCCACTTCCAGCTTAGCTGTGCAGAAGAAGAACAACAAGAAGAAGAAATATCTCGAAATATGTCCGTCAGGCCCCTTCCCTTGAGATAAATCTGCAAATATCTCGGAAACGAAGAGAGCTATGGCAAAATGTTAAGAGACCTTTTTTGTAGAGAATTAAGTTTCCTACTTTTCATGTTCTATGATATTTTTTGATCAGATGCGTAGTTCTCGAGATATATCAAGATATTTAAAAGTTCCGAAGCCGCACCAACATAATAGAGATACAGAAACACCGTGGCCCCTTTCTTTGAGATAACTCTGCACTATTGCGAGCTGTAAATGCCACTTCCAGCTTAGCTGTGCAGATGAAGAACAACAAGAAGAAGAAATATCTCGAAATATGTCCGTCAGGCCCCTTCCCTTGAGATATATCTGCAAATATCTCGGAAACGAAGCGAGCTATGGCAAAATGTTATGAGACCTTATTTGTAGAGAATTAAGTTTCCTACTTTTTATGTTCTATGATATTTTTTGATCAGATGCGTAGTTCTCGAGATATATCAAGATATTTAAAAGTTCCGAAGCCGCACCAACATAATAGAGATACAGAAACACCGTGGCCCATTTCTTTGAGATAACTCTGCACTAGTGCGAGCCGCAAATGCCACTTCCAGCTTAGCTGTGCAGAAGAAGAACAACAAGAAGAAGAAATATCTCGAAATATGTCCGTCAGGCCCCTTCCCTTGAGATAAATCTGCAAATATCTCGGAAACGAAGCGAGCTATGGCAAAATGTTAAGAGACATTTTTGGAAGAGAATTAAGTTTCCTACTTTTTATGTTCTATGATATTTTTTGATCAGATGCGTAGTTCTCGAGATATATCAAGATATTTAAAAGTTCCGAAGCCGCACCAACATAATAGAGATACAGAAACACCGTGGCCCCTTTCTTTGAGATAACTCTGCACTAGTGCGAGCCGCAAATGCCACTTCCAGCTTAGCTGTGCAGAAGAAGAACAACAAGAAGAAGAAATATCTCGAAATATGTCCGTCAGGCCCCTTCCCTTGAGATATATCTGCAAATATCTCGGAAACGAAGCGAGCTATGGCAAAATGTTAAGAGACAGTTTTTGTAGAGAATTAAGTTTCCTACTTTTTATGTTCTATGATATTTTTTGATCAGACGAGTAGTTCTCGAGATATATCAAGATATTTAAAAGTTCCGAAGCCGCACCAACATAATAGAGATACAGAAACACCGTGGCCCCTTTCTTTGAGATAACTCTGCTCTATTGCGAGCTGCAAATGCCACTTCCAGCTTAGCTGTGCAGAAGAAGAACAACAAGAAGAAGAAATATCTCGAAATATGTCCGTCAGGCCCCTTCCCTTGAGATAAATCTGCAAATATCTCGGAAACGAAGAGAGCTATGGCAAAATGTTAAGAGACCTTTTTTGTAGAGAATTAAGTTTCCTACTTTTCATGTTCTATGATATTTTTTGATCAGATGCGTAGTTCTCGAGATATATCAAGATATTTAAAAGTTCCGAAGCCGCACCAACATAATAGAGATACAGAAACACCGTGGTCCCTTTCTTTGAGATAACTCTGCACTATTGCGAGCTGTAAATGCCACTTCCAGCTTAGCTGTGCAGAAGAAGAACAACAAGAAGAAGAAATATCTCGAAATATGTCCGTCAGGCCCCTTCCCTTGAGATATATCTGCAAATATCTCGGAAACGAAGCGAGCTATGGCAAAATGTTAAGAGACCTTTTTTGTAGAGAATTATGTTTCCTACAATTTATGTTCTATGATATTTTTTGATCAGAAGCGTAGTTTTCGAGATATATCGAGATATTTAAAAGTTCCGAAGCCGCACCAACATAATAGAGATACAGAAACACCGTGGCCCCTTTCTTTGAGATAACTCTGCACTAGTGCGAGCCGCAAATGCCACTTCCAGCTTAGCTGTGCAGAAGAAGAACAACAAGAAGAAGAAATATCTCGAAATATGTCCGTCAGGCCCCTTCCCTTGAGATAAATCTGCAAATATCTCGGAAACGAAGCGAGCTATGGCAAAATGTTAAGAGACATTTTTGGAAGAGAATTAAGTTTCCTACTTTTTATGTTCTATGATATTTTTTCATCAGATGCGTAGTTCTCGAGATATATCAAGATATTTAAAAGTTCCGAAGCCGCACCAACATAATAGAGATACAGAAACACCGTGGCCCCTTTCTTTGAGATAACTCTGCACTAGTGCGAGCCGCAAATGCCACTTCCAGCTTAGCTGTGCAGAAGAAGAACAACAAGAAGAAGAAATATCTCGAAATATGTCCGTCAGGCCCCTTCCCTTGAGATAAATCTGCAAATATCTCGGAAACGAATAGAGCTATGGCAAAATGTTAAGAGACCTTTTTTGTAGAGAATTAAGTTTCCTACTTTTCATGTTCTATGATAGTTTTTGATCAGATGCGTAGTTCTCGAGATATATCAAGATATTTAAAAGTTCCGAAGCCGCACCAACATAATAGAGATACAGAAACACCGTGGCCCCTTTCTTTGAGATAACTCTGCACTATTACGAGCTGTAAATGCCACTTCCAGCTTAGCTGTGCAGAAGAAGAACAACAAGAAGAAGAAATATCTCGAAATATGTCCGTCAGGCCCCTTCCCTTGAGATATATCTGCAAATATCTCGGAAACGAAGCGAGCTATGGCAAAATGTTAAGAGACCTTTTTTGTAGAGAATTATGTTTCCTACTTTTTATGTTCTATGATATTTTTTGATCAGATGCGTAGTTCTCGAGATATATCAAGATATTTAAAAGTTCCGAAGCCGCACCAACATAATAGAGATACAGAAACACCGTGGCCCCTTTCTTTGAGATAACTCTGCACTATTGCGAGCTGGAAATGCCACTTCCAGTTTACCTGTGCAGAAGAAGAACATCAAGAAGAAGAAATATCTCGAAATATGTCCGTTAGGCCCCTTCCCTTGAGATAAATCTGCAAATATCTCGGAAACGAAGCGAGCTATGGCAAAATGTTAAGACACCTTTTTTGTAGAGAATTAAGTTTCCTACTTTTTATGTTCTATGATATTTTTTGATCAGATGCGCAGTTCTCGAGATATATCAAGATATTTAAAAGTTCCGAAGCCGCACCAACATAATAGAGATACAGAAACACCGTGGCCCCTTTCTTTGAGATAACTCTGCACTATTGCGAGCTGGAAATGCCACTTCCAGTTTAGCTGTGCAGAAGAAGAACAACAAGAAGAAGAAATATCTCGAAATATGTCCGTTAGGCCCCTTCCCTTGAGATAAATCTGCAAATATCTCGGAAACGAAGCGAGCTATGGCAAAATGTTAAGAGACCTTTTTTGTAGAGAATTAAGTTTCCTACTTTTTATGTTCTATGATATTTTTTGATCAGACGCGTAGTTCTCGAGATATATCAAGATATTTAAAAGTTCCGAAGCCGCACCAACATAATAGAGATACAGAAACACCGTGGCCCCTTTCTTTGAGATAACTCTGCACTATTGCGAACTGCAAATGCCACTTCCAGCTTAGCTGTGCAGAGGAAGAACAACAAGAAGAAGAAATATCTCGAAATATGTCCGTCAGGCCAGTTCCTTTGAGCTGAATCTGCAAATATCTCGGAAACGAAGCGAGCTATGGCAAAATGTTAAGAGACGTTTTTTGTAGAGAATTATGTTTCCTACAATTTATGTTCTATGATATTTTTTGATCAGACGAGTAGTTCTCGAGATATATCAAGATATTTAAAAGTTCCGAATCCGCACCAACATAATAGAGATACAGAAACACCGTGGCCCCTTTCTTTGAGATAACTCTGCTCTATTGCGAGCTGCAAATGCCACTTCCAGCTTAGCTGTGCAGAAGAAGAACAACAAGAAGAAGAAATATCTCGAAATATGTCCGTCAGGCCCCTTCCCTTGAGATAAATCTGCAAATATCTCGGAAACGAAGAGAGCTATGGCAAAATGCTAAGAGACCTTTTTTGTAGAGAATTAAGTTTCCTACTTTTCATGTTCTATGATATTTTTTGATCAGATGCGTAGTTCTCGAGATATATCAAGATATTTAAAAGTTCCGAAGCCGCACCAACATAATAGAGATACAGAAACACCGTGGTCCCTTTCTTTGAGATAACTCTGCACTATTGCGAGCTGTAAATGCCACTTCCAGCTTAGCTGTGCAGAAGAAGAACAACAAGAAGAAGAAATGTCTCGAAATATGTCCGTCAGGCCCCTTCCCTTGAGATATATCTGCAAATATCTCGGAAACGAAGCGAGCTATGGCAAAATGTTAAGAGACCTTTTTTGTAGAGAATTATGTTTCCTACAATTTATGTTCTATGATATTTTTTGATCAGAAGCGTAGTTTTCGAGATATATCGAGATATTTAAAAGTTCCGAAGCCGCACCAACATAATAGAGATACAGAAACACCGTGGCCCCTTTCTTTGAGATAACTCTGCACTAGTGCGAGCCGCAAATGCCACTTCCAGCTTAGCTGTGCAGAAGAAGAACAACAAGAAGAAGAAATATCTCGAAATATGTCCGTTAGGCCCCTTCCCTTGAGATAAATCTGCAAATATCTCGGAAACGAAGCGAGCTATGGCAAAATGTTAAGAGACCTTTTTTGTAGAGAATTAAGTTTCCTACTTTTTATGTTCTATGATATTTTTTGATCAGACGCGTAGTTCTCGAGATATATCAAGATATTTAAAAGTTCCGAAGCCGCACCAACATAATAGAGATACAGAAACACCGTGGCCCCTTTCTTTGAGATAACTCTGCACTATTGCGAACTGCAAATGCCACTTCCAGCTTAGCTGTGCAGAGGAAGAACAACAAGAAGAAGAAGTATCTCGAAATATGTCCGTCAGGCCAGTTCCTTTGAGCTGAATCTGCAAATATCTCGGAAACGAAGCGAGCTATGGCAAAATGTTAAGAGACGTTTTTTGTAGAGAATTATGTTTCCTACAATTTATGTTCTATGATATTTTTTGATCAGACGAGTAGTTCTCGAGATATATCAAGATATTTAAAAGTTCCGAATCCGCACCAACATAATAGAGATACAGAAACACCGTGGCCCCTTTCTTTGAGATAACTCTGCTCTATTGCGAGCTGCAAATGCCACTTCCAGCTTAGCTGTGCAGAAGAAGAACAACAAGAAGAAGAAATATCTCGAAATATGTCCGTCAGGCCCCTTCCCTTGAGATAAATCTGCAAATATCTCGGAAACGAAGAGAGCTATGGCAAAATGCTAAGAGACCTTTTTTGTAGAGAATTAAGTTTCCTACTTTTCATGTTCTATGATATTTTTTGATCAGATGCGTAGTTCTCGAGATATATCAAGATATTTAAAAGTTCCGAAGCCGCACCAACATAATAGAGATACAGAAACACCGTGGTCCCTTTCTTTGAGATAACTCTGCACTATTGCGAGCTGTAAATGCCACTTCCAGCTTAGCTGTGCAGAAGAAGAACAACAAGAAGAAGAAATGTCTCGAAATATGTCCGTCAGGCCCCTTCCCTTGAGATATATCTGCAAATATCTCGGAAACGAAGCGAGCTATGGCAAAATGTTAAGAGACCTTTTTTGTAGAGAATTATGTTTCCTACAATTTATGTTCTATGATATTTTTTGATCAGAAGCGTAGTTTTCGAGATATATCGAGATATTTAAAAGTTCCGAAGCCGCACCAACATAATAGAGATACAGAAACACCGTGGCCCCTTTCTTTGAGATAACTCTGCACTAGTGCGAGCCGCAAATGCCACTTCCAGCTTAGCTGTGCAGAAGAAGAACAACAAGAAGAAGAAATATCTCGAAATATGTCCGTCAGGCCCCTTCCCTTGAGATAAATCTGCAAATATCTCGGAAACGAAGCGAGCTATGGCAAAATGTTAAGAGACATTTTTGGAAGAGAATTAAGTTTCCTACTTTTTATGTTCTATGATATTTTTTGATCAGATGCGTAGTTCTCGAGATATATCAAGATATTTAAATGTTCCGAAGCCGCACCAACATAATAGAGATACAGAAACACCGTGGTCCCTTTCTTTGAGATAACTCTGCACTATTGCGAGCTGGAAATGCCACTTCCAGTTTAGCTGTGCAGAAGAAGAACATCAAGAAGAAGAAATATCTCGAAATATGTCCGTTAGGCCCCTTCCCTTGAGATAAATCTGCAAATATCTCGGAAACGAAGCGAGCTATGGCAAAATGTTAAGAGACCTTTTTTGTAGAGAATTAAGTTTCCTACTTTTTATGTTCTATGATATTTTTTGATCAGATGCGCAGTTCTCGGGATATATCAAGATATTTAAAAGTTCCGAAGCCGCACCAACATAATAGAGATACAGAAACACCGTGGCCCCTTTCTTTGAGATAACTCTGCACTATTGCGAGCTGGAAATGCCACTTCCAGTTTAGCTGTGCAGAAGAAGAACAACAAGAAGAAGAAATATCTCGAAATATGTCCGTTAGGCCCCTTCCCTTGAGATAAATCTGCAAATATCTCGGAAACGAAGCGAGCTATGGCAAAATGTTAAGAGACCTTTTTTGTAGAGAATTAAGTTTCCTACTTTTTATGTTCTATGATATTTTTTGATCAGAAGCGTAGTTTTCGAGATATATCGAGATATTTAAAAGTTCCGAAGCCGCACCAACATAATAGAGATACAGAAACACCGTGGCCCCTTTCTTTGAGATAACTCTGCACTAGTGCGAGCCGCAAATGCCACTTCCAGCTTAGCTGTGCAGAAGAAGAACAACAAGAAGAAGAAATATCTCGAAATATGTCCGTCAGGCCCCTTCCCTTGAGATAAATCTGCAAATATCTCGGAAACGAAGCGAGCTATGGCAAAATGTTAAGAGACCTTTTTTGTAGAGAATTAAGTTTCCTACTTTTTATGTTCTATGATATTTTTTGATCAGATGCGCAGTTCTCGAGATATATCAAGATATTTAAAAGTTCCGAAGCCGCACCAACATAATAGAGATACAGAAACGCCGTGGCCCCTTTCTTTGAGATAACTCTGCACTAGTGCGAGCCGCAAATGCCACTTCCAGCTTAGCTGTGCAGAAGAAGAACAACAAGAAGAAGAAATATCTCGAAATATGTCCGTTAGGCCCCTTCCCTTGAGATAAATCTGTAAATATCTCGGAAAGGAAGCGAGCTATGGCAAAATGTTAAGAGACCTTTTTTGTAGAGAATTAAGTTTCCTACTTTTTATGTTCTATGATATTTTTTGATCAGACGCGTAGTTCTCGAGATATATCAAGATATTTAAAAGTTCCGAAGCCGCACCAACATAATAGAGATACAGAAACACCGTGGCCCCTTTCTTTGAGATAACTCTGCACTATTGCGAGCTGCAAATGCCACTTCCAGCTTAGCTGTGCAGAGGAAGAACAACAACAAGAAGAAATATCTCGAAATATGTCCGTCAGGCCAGTTCCTTTGAGCTGAATCTGCAAATATCTCGGAAACGAAGCGTGCTATGGCAAAATGTTAAGAGACGTTTTTTGTAGAGAATTATGTTTCCTACAATTTATATTCTATGATATTTTTTGATCAGAAGCGTAGTTTTCGAGATATATCGAGATATTTAAAAGTTCCGAAGACGCACCAACATAATAGAGATACAGAAACACCGTGGCCCCTTTCTTTGAGATAACTGTGCACTAGTGCGAGCCGCAAATGCCACTTCCAGCTTAGCTGTGCAGAAGAAGAACAACAAGAAGAAGAAATATCTCGAAATATGTCCGTCAGGCCCCTTCCCTTGAGATATATCTGCAAATATCTCGGAAACGAAGCGAGCTATGGCAAAATGTTAAGAGACAGTTTTTGTAGAGAATTAAGTTTCCTACTTTTTATGTTGTATGATATTTTTTGATCAGACGAGTAGTTCTCGAGATATATCAAGATATTTAAAAGTTCCGAAGCCGCACCAACATAATAGAGATACAGAAACACCGTGGCCCCTTTCTTTGAGATAACTCTGCACTAGTGCGAGCCGCAAATGCCACTTCCAGCTTTGCTGTGCAGAAGAAGAACAACAAGAAGAAGAAATATCTCGAAATATGTCCGTTAGGCCCCTTCCCTTGAGATAAATCTGTAAATATCTCGGAAAGGAAGCGAGCTATGGCAAAATGTTAAGAGACCTTTTTTGTAGAGAATTAAGTTTCCTACTTTTTATGTTCTATGATATTTTTTGATCAGACGCGTAGTTCTCGAGATATATCAAGATATTTAAAAGTTCCGAAGCCGCACCAACATAATAGAGATACAGAAACACCGTGGCCCCTTTCTTTGAGATAACTCTGCACTATTGCGAGCTGCAAATGCCACTTCCAGCTTAGCTGTGCAGAAGAAGAACAACAAGAAGAAGAAATATCTCGAAATATGTCCGTCAGGCCCCTTCCCTTGAGATAAATATGCAAATATCTCGGAAACGAAGCGAGCTATGGCAAAATGTTAAGAGACCTTTTTTGTAGAGAATTAAGTGTCCTACTTTTTATGTTCTATGATATTTTTTGATCAGACGCGTAGTTCTCGAGATATATCAAGATATATAAAAGTTCCGAAGCCGCACCAACATAATAGAGATACAGAAACACCGTGGCCCCTTTCTTTGAGATAACTCTGCACTATTGCGAGCTGCAAATGCCACTTCCAGCTTAGCTGTGCAGAGGAAGAACAACAAGAAGAAGAAATATCTCAAAATATGTCCGTCAGGCCAGTTCCTTTGAGCTGAATCTGCAAATATCTCGGAAACGAAGCGTGCTATGGCAAAATGTTAAGAGACGTTTTTTGTAGAGAATTATGTTTCCTACAATTTATATTCTATGATATTTTTTGATCAGAAGCGTAGTTTTCGAGATATATCGAGATATTTAAAAGTTCCGAAGACGCACCAACATAATAGAGATACAGAAACACCGTGGTCCCTTTCTTTGAGATAACTCTGCACTATTGCGAGCTGTAAATGCCACTTCCAGCTTAGCTGTGCAGAAGAAGAACAACAAGAAGAAGAAATATCTCGAAATATGTCCGTCAGGCCCCTTCCCTTGAGATATATCTGCAAATATCTCGGAAACGAAGCGAGCTATGGCAAAATGTTAAGAGACCTTTTTTGTAGAGAATTATGTTTCCTACAATTTATGTTCTATGATATTTTTTGATCAGAAGCGTAGTTTTCGAGATATATCGAGATATTTAAAAGTTCCGAAGCCGCACCAACATAATAGAGATACAGAAACACCGTGGCCCCTTTCTTTGAGATAACTCTGCACTAGTGCGAGCCGCAAATGCCACTTCCAGCTTAGCTGTGCAGAAGAAGAACAACAAGAAGAAGAAATATCTCGAAATATGTCCGTCAGGCCCCTTCCCTTGAGATAAATCTGCAAATATCTCGGAAACGAAGCGAGCTATGGCAAAATGTTAAGAGACATTTTTGGAAGAGAATTAAGTTTCCTACTTTTTATGTTCTATGATATTTTTTCATCAGATGCGTAGTTCTCGAGATATATCAAGATATTTAAAAGTTCCGAAGCCGCACCAACATAATAGAGATACAGAAACACCGTGGCCCCTTTCTTTGAGATAACTCTGCACTAGTGCGAGCCGCAAATGCCACTTCCAGCTTAGCTGTGCAGAAGAAGAACAACAAGAAGAAGAAATATCTCGAAATATGTCCGTCAGGCCCCTTCCCTTGAGATAAATCTGCAAATATCTCGGAAACGAAGAGAGCTATGGCAAAATGTTAAGAGACCTTTTTTGTAGAGAATTAAGTTTCCTACTTTTCATGTTCTATGATAGTTTTTGATCAGATGCGTAGTTCTCGAGATATATCAAGATATTTAAAAGTTCCGAAGCCGCACCAACATAATAGAGATACAGAAACACCGTGGCCCCTTTCTTTGAGATAACTCTGCACTATTGCGAGCTGCAAATGCCACTTCCAGCTTAGCTGTGCAGAGGAAGAACAACAAGAAGAAGAAATATCTCGAAATATGTCCGTCAGGCCAGTTCCTTTGAGCTGAATCTGCAAATATCTCGGAAACGAAGCGAGCTATGGCAAAATGTTAAGAGACGTTTTTTGTAGAGAATTATGTTTCCTATAATTTATGTTCTATGATATTTTTTGATCAGAAGCGTAGTTTTCGAGATATATCGAGATATTTAAGAGTTCCGAAGACGCACCAACATAATAGAGATACAGAAACACCGTGGCCCCTTTCTTTGAGATAACTGTGCACTAGTGCGAGCCGCAAATGCCACTTCCAGCTTAGCTGTGCAGAAGAAGAACAACAAGAAGAAGAAATATCTCGAAATATGTCCGTCAGGCCCCTTCCCTTGAGATATATCTGCAAATATCTCGGAAACGAAGCGAGCTATGGCAAAATATTAAGAGACAGTTTTTGTAGAGAATTAAGTTTCCTACTTTTTATGTTCTATGATATTTTTTGATCAGACGAGTAGTTCTCGTGATATATCAAGATATTTAAAAGTTCCGTAGCCGCACCAACATAATAGAGATACAGAAACACCGTGGCCCCTTTCTTTGAGATAACTCTGCTCTATTGCGAGCTGCAAATGCCACTTCCAGCTTAGCTGTGCAGAAGAAGAACAACAAGAAGAAGAAATATCTCGAAATATGTCCGTCAGGCCCCTTCCCTTGAGATAAATCTGCAAATATCTCGGAAACGAAGAGAGCTATGGCAAAATGTTAAGAGACCTTTTTTGTAGAGAATTAAGTTTCCTACTTTTCATGTTCTATGATATTTTTTGATCAGATGCGTAGTTCTCGAGATATATCAAGATATTTAAAAGTTCCGAAGCCGCACCAACATAATAGAGATACAGGAACACCGTGGTCCCTTTCTTTGAGATAACTCTGCACTATTACGAGCTGTAAATGCCACTTCCAGCTTAGCTGTGCAGAAGAAGAACAACAAGAAGAAGAAATATCTCGAAATATGTCCGTCAGGCCCCTTCCCTTGAGATATATCTGCAAATATCTCGGAAACGAAGCGAGCTATGGCAAAATGTTAAGAGACCTTTTTTGTAGAGAATTATGTTTCCTACTTTTTATGTTCTATGATATTTTTTGATCAGATGCGTAGTTCTCGAGATATATCAAGATATTTAAAAGTTCCGAAGCCGCACCAACATAATAGAGATACAGAAACACCGTGGCCCCTTTCTTTGAGATAACTCTGCACTATTGCGAGCTGGAAATGCCACTTCCAGTTTAGCTGTGCAGAAGAAGAACATCAAGAAGAAGAAATATCTCGAAATATGTCCGTTAGGCCCCTTCCCTTGAGATAAATCTGCAAATATCTCGGAAACGAAGCGAGCTATGGCAAAATGTTAAGACACCTTTTTTGTAGAGAATTAAGTTTCCTACTTTTTATGTTCTATGATATTTTTTGATCAGATGCGCAGTTCTCGAGATATATCAAGATATTTAAAAGTTCCGAAGCCGCACCAACATAATAGAGATACAGAAACACCGTGGCCCCTTTCTTTGAGATAACTCTGCACTATTGCGAGCTGGAAATGCCACTTCCAGTTTAGCTGTGCAGAAGAAGAACAACAAGAAGAAGAAATATCTCGAAATATGTCCGTTAGGCCCCTTCCCTTGAGATAAATCTGCAAATATCTCGGAAACGAAGCGAGCTATGGCAAAATGTTAAGAGACCTTTTTTGTAGAGAATTAAGTTTCCTACTTTTTATGTTCTATGATATTTTTTGATCAGACGCGTAGTTCTCGAGATATATCAAGATATTTAAAAGTTCCGAAGCCGCACCAACATAATAGAGATACAGAAACACCGTGGCCCCTTTCTTTGAGATAACTCTGCACTATTGCGAACTGCAAATGCCACTTCCAGCTTAGCTGTGCAGAGGAAGAACAACAAGAAGAAGAAATATCTCGAAATATGTCCGTCAGGCCAGTTCCTTTGAGCTGAATCTGCAAATATCTCCGAAACGAAGCGAGCTATGGCAAAATGTTAAGAGACGTTTTTTGTAGAGAATTATGTTTCCTACAATTTATGTTCTATGATATTTTTTGATCAGACGAGTAGTTCTCGAGATATATCAAGATATTTAAAAGTTCCGAAGCCGCACCAACATAATAGAGATACAGAAACACCGTGGCCCCTTTCTTTGAGATAACTCTGCACTAGTGCGAGCCGCAAATGCCACTTCCAGCTTTGCTGTGCAGAAGAAGAACAACAAGAAGAAGAAATATCTCGAAATATGTCCGTTAGGCCCCTTCCCTTGAGATAAATCTGTAAATATCTCGGAAAGGAAGCGAGCTATGGCAAAATGTTAAGAGACCTTTTTTGTAGAGAATTAAGTTTCCTACTTTTTATGTTCTATGATATTTTTTGATCAGACGCGTAGTTCTCGAGATATATCATGATATTTAAAAGTTCCGAAGCCGCACCAACATAATAGAGATACAGAAACACCGTGGCCCCTTTCTTTGAGATAACTCTGCACTATTGCGAGCTGCAAATGCCACTTCCAGCTTAGCTGTGCAGAAGAAGAACAACAAGAAGAAGAAATATCTCGAAATATGTCCGTCAGGCCCCTTCCCTTGAGATAAATATGCAAATATCTCGGAAACGAAGCGAGCTATGGCAAAATGTTAAGAGACCTTTTTTGTAGAGAATTAAGTGTCCTACTTTTTATGTTCTATGATATTTTTTGATCAGACGCGTAGTTCTCGAGATATATCAAGATATTTAAAAGTTCCGAAGCCGCACCAACATAATAGAGATACAGAAACACCGTGGCCCCTTTCTTTGAGATAACTCTGCACTATTGCGAGCTGCAAATGCCACTTCCAGCTTAGCTGTGCAGAGGAAGAACAACAAGAAGAAGAAATATCTCGAAATATGTCCGTCAGGCCAGTTCCTTTGAGCTGAATCTGCAAATATCTCGGAAACGAAGCGTGCTATGGCAAAATGTTAAGAGACGTTTTTTGTAGAGAATTATGTTTCCTACAATTTATATTCTATGATATTTTTTGATCAGAAGCGTAGTTTTCGAGATATATCGAGATATTTAAAAGTTCCGAAGACGCACCAACATAATAGAGATACAGAAACACCGTGGCCCCTTTCTTTGAGATAACTGTGCACTAGTGCGAGCCGCAAATGCCACTTCCAGCTTAGCTGTGCAGAAGAAGAACAACAAGAAGAAGAAATATCTCGAAATATGTCCGTCAGGCCCCTTCCCTTGAGATATATCTGCAAATATCTCGGAAACGAAGCGAGCTATGGCAAAATGTTAAGAGACAGTTTTTGTAGAGAATTAAGTTTCCTACTTTTTATGTTGTATGATATTTTTTGATCAGACGAGTAGTTCTCGAGATATATCAAGATATTTAAAAGTTCCGAAGCCGCACCAACATAATAGAGATACAGAAACACCGTGGCCCCTTTCTTTGAGATAACTCTGCTCTATTGCGAGCTGCAAATGCCACTAACAGCTTAGCTGTGCAGAAGAAGAACAACAAGAAGAAGAAATATCTCGAAATATGTCCGTCAGGCCCCTTCCCTTGAGATAAATCTGCAAATATCTCGGAAACGAAGAGAGCTATGGCAAAATGTTAAGAGACCTTTTTTGTAGAGAATTAAGTTTCCTACTTTTCATGTTCTATGATATTTTTTGATCAGATGCGTAGTTCTCGAGATATATCAAGATATTTAAAAGTTCCGAAGCCGCACCAACATAATAGAGATACAGAAACACCGTGGCCCCTTTCTTTGAGATAACTCTGCACTATTGCGAGCTGTAAATGCCACTTCCAGCTTAGCTGTGCAGAAGAAGAACAACAAGAAGAAGAAATATCTCGAAATATGTCCGTCAGGCCCCTTCCCTTGAGATATATCTGCAAATATCTCGGAAACGAAGCGAGCTATGGCAAAATGTTAAGAGACCTTTTTTGTAGAGAATTATGTTTCCTACAATTCATGTTCTATGATATTTTTTGATCAGAAGCGTAGTTTTCGAGATATATCGAGGTATTTAAAAGTTCCGAAGCCGCACCAACATAATAGAGATACAGAAACACCGTGGCCCCTTTCTTTGAGATAACTCTGCACTAGTGCGAGCCGCAAATGCCACTTCTAGCTTAGCTGTGCAGAAGAAGAACAACAAGAAGAAGAAATATCTCGAAATATGTCCGCCAGGCCCCTTCCCTTGAGATAAATCTGCAAATATCTCGGAAACGAAGCGAGCTATGGCAAAATGTTAAGAGACATTTTTGGAAGAGAATTAAGTTTCCTACTTTTTATGTTCTATGATATTTTTTGATCAGATACGTAGTTCTCGAGATATATCAAGATATTTAAAAGTTCCGAAGCCGCACCAACATAATAGAGATTCAGAAACACCGTTGCCCCTTTCTTTGAGATAACTCTGCACTAGTGCGAGCCGCAAATGCCACTTCCAGCTTAGCTGTGCAGAAGAAGAACAACAAGAAGAAGAAATATCTCGAAATATGTCCGTCAGGCCCCTTCCCTTGAGATAAATCTGCAAATATCTCGGAAACGAAGAGAGCTATGGCAAAATGTTAAGAGACCTTTTTTGTAGAGAATTAAGTTTCCTACTTTTTATGTTCTATGATATTTTTTGATCAGATGCGTAGTTCCCGAGATATATCAAGATATTTAAAAGTTCCGAAGCCGCACCAACATAATAGAGATACAGAAACACCGTGGCCCCTTTCTTTGAGATAACTCTGCACTATTGCGAGCTGCAAATGCAACTTCCAGCTTAGCTGTGCAGAAGAAGAACAACAAGAAGAAGAAATATCTCGAAATATGTCCGTCAGGCCCCTTCCCTTGAGATGTATCTGCAAATATCTCGGAAACGAAGCGAGCTATGGCAAAATGTTAAGAGACCTTTTTTGTAGAGAATTATGTTTCCTACAATTTATGTTCTATGATATTTTTTGATCAGAAGCGTAGTTTTCGAGATATATCGAGATATTTAAAAGTTCCGAAGCCGCACCAACATAATAGAGATACAGAAACACCGTGGCCCCTTTCTTTGAGATAACTCTGCACTAGTGCGAGCCGCAAATGCCACTCCCAGCTTAGCTGTGCAGAAGAAGAACATCAAGAAGAAGAAATATCTCGAAATATGTCCGTCAGGCCCCTTCCCTTGAGATAAATCTGCAAATATCTCGGAAACGAAGCGAGCTATGGCAAAATGTTAAGAGACCTTTTTTGTAGAGAATTATGTTTCCTACTTTTTATGTTCTATAATATTTTTTGATCAGATGCGTAGTTCTCGAGATATATCAAGATATTTAAAAGTTCCGAAGCCGCACCAACATAATAGAAATACAGAAACACCGTGGCCCCTTTCTTTGAGATAACTCTGCACTATTGCGAGCTGTAAATGCCACTTCCAGCTTAGCTGTGCAGAAGAAGAACAACAAGAAGAAGAAATATCTCGAAATATGTCCGTCAGGCCCCTTCCCTTGAGATAAATCTGCAAACATCTCGGAAACGAAGCGAGCTATGGCAAAATGTTAAGAGACCTTTTTTGTAGAGAATTATGTTTCCTACAATTTATGTTCTATGATATTTTTTGATCAGAAGCGTAGTTTTCGAGATATATCGAGATATTTAAAAGTTCCGAAGCCGCACCAACATAATAGAGATTCAGAAACACCGTTGCCCCTTTCTTTGAGATAACTCTGCACTAGTGCGAGCCGCAAATGCCACTTCCAGCTTAGCTGTGCAGAAGAAGAACAACAAGAAGAAGAAATATCTCGAAATATGTCCGCCAGGCCCCTTCCCTTGAGATAAATCTGCAAATATCTCGGAAACGAAGAGAGCTATGGCAAAATGTTAAGAGACCTTATTTGTAGAGAATTAAGTTTCCTACTTTTTATGTTCTATGATATTTTTTGATCAGATGCGTAGTTCCCGAGATATATCAAGATACTTAAAAGTTCCGAAGCCGCACCAACATAATAGAGATACAGAAACACCGTGGCCCCTTTCTTTGAGATAACTCTGCACTATTCCGAGCTGCAAATGCCACTTCCAGCTTAGCTGTGCAGAAGAAGAACAACAAGAAGAAGAAATATCTCGAAATATGTCCGTCAGGCCCCTTCCCTTGAGATGTATCTGCAAATATCTCGGAAACGAAGCGAGCTATGGCAAAATGTTAAGAGACCTTTTTTGTAAAGAATTAAGTTTCCTACTTTTTATGTTCTATGATATTTTTTGATCAGATGCGTAGTTCTCGAGATATATCCAGATATTTAAAAGTTCCGAAGCGGCACCAACATAATAGAGATACAGAAACACCGTGGCCCCTTTCTTTGAGGTAACTCTGCACTACTGCAAGCTGCAAATGCCACTTCCAGCTTAGCTGTGCAGAAGAAGAACAACAAGAAGAAGAAATATCTCGAAATATGTCCGTCAGACCCCTTCCCTTGAGATAAATCTGCAAATATCTCGGAAACGAAGCGAGCTATGGCAAAATGTTAAGAGACCTTATTTGTAGAGAATAAAGTTTCCTACTTTTTATGTTCTATGATATTATTTGATCAGATGCGTAGTTCTCGAGATATATCAAGATATTTAAAGGTTCCGAAGCCGCACCAACATAATAGAGATACAGAAACACCGTGGCCCGTTTCTTTGAGATAACTCTGCACTATTGCGAGCTGCAAATGCCACTTCCAGCTTAGCTGTGCAGAGGAAGAACAACAAGAAGAAGAAATATCTCGAAATATGTCCGTCAGGCCAGTTCCTTTGAGCTGAATCTGCAAATATCTCGGAAACGAAGCGAGCTATGGCAAAATGTTAAGAGACCTTTTTTGTAGAGAATTATGTTTCCTACAATTTATGTTCTATGATATTTTTTGATCAGAAGCGTAGTTTTCGAGATATATTGAGATATTTAAAAGTTCCGAAGCCGCACCAACATAATAGAGATACGGAAACACCGTGGCCCCTTTCTTTGAGATAACTCTGCACTATTGCGAGCTGCAAATGCCACTTCCAGCTGAGCTGTGCAGAAGAAGAACAACAAGAAGAAGAAATATCTCGAAATATGTCCGTCAGGCCCCGTCTCTTGAGATAAATCTGCAAATATCTCGGAAACGAAACGAACTATGGCAAAATGTTCAGCGACTTTATTTGTAGAGAATTAAGTTTCCTACTTTTTACGTTCTATGATATTTTTTGATCAGATGCGTAGTTCTCGAGATATATCAAGATATTTAAAAGTTCCGAAGCCGCACCAACATAATAGAGATACAGAAACACCGTGGCCCCTTTCTTTGAGATAACTCTGCACAATTGCGAGCTGGAAATGCCACTTCCAGTTTAGCTGTGCAGAAGAAGAACAACAAGAAGAAGAAATATCCCGAAATATGTCCGTCAGGCCCCTTCCCTTGAGATAAATCTGCATATATCTCGGAAACGAAGCGAGCTATGGCAAAATGTTAAGAGACCTTTTTGGTAGAGAATGAAGTTTCCTACTTTTTATGTTCTATGATATTTTTTGATCAGATGCGTAGTTCTCGAGATATATCAAGATATTTAAAAGTTCCGAAGCCTCACCAACATAATAGAGATACAGAAACACCGTGGCCCCTTTCTTTGAGCTAACTCTGCACTACTGCGAGCTGCAAATGCCACTTCCAGCTTAGCTGTGCAGAAGAAGAACAACAAGAAGAAGTAATATCTCGAAATATGTCCGTCAGGCCCCTTCCCTTGAGATAAATCTGCAAATATCTCGGAAACAAAACGAGCTATGGCAAAATGTTAAGCGACATTATTTGTAGAGAATTAAGTTTCCTACTTTTTACGTTCTATGATATTTTTTGATCAGATGCGTAGTTCTCGAGATATATCAAGATATTTTAAAGTTCCGAAGCCGCACCAACATAATATAGATACAGAAACACCGTGGCCCCTTTCTTTGAGATAACTCTGCACTACTGCGAGCTGGAAATGCCACTTCCAGTTTAGCTGTGCAGAAGAAGAACAACAAGAAGAAGAAATATCCCGAAATATGTCCGTCAGGCCCCTTCCCTTGAGATAAATCTGCATATATCTCGGAAACGAAGCGAGCTATGGCAAAATGTTAAGAGACCTTTTTGGTAGAGAATGAAGTTTCCTACTTTTTATGTTCTACGATATTTTTTGATCAGATGCGCAGTTCTCGAGATATATCAAGATATTTAAAAGTTCCGAAGCCGCACCAACATAATAGAGATACAGAAACACCGTGGCCCCTTTCTTTGAGATAACTCTGCACTATTGCGAGCTGCAAATGCCACTTCCAGCTTAGCTGTGCAGAAGAAGAACAACAAGAAGAAGAAATATCTTGAAATATGTCCGTCAGGCCCCTTCCCTTGAGATAAATCTGCAAATATCTCGGAAACAAAACGAGCTATGGCAAAATGTTAAGCGACTTTATTTGTAGAGAATTAAGTTTCCTACTTTTTACGTTCTATGATATTTTTTGATCAGATGCGTAGTTCTCGAGATATATCAAGATATTTTAAAGTTCCGAAGCCGCACCAACATAATAGAGATACAGAAACACCGTGGCCCCTTTCTTTGAGATAACTCTGCACTACTGCGAGCTGGAAATGCCACTTCCAGTTTAGCTGTGCAGAAGAAGAACAACAAGAAGAAGAAATATCTGGAAATATGTCCGTGAGGCCCCTTCCCTTGAGATAAATCTGCAAATATCTTGGAAACGAAGCGAGCTATGGCAAAATGTTAAGAGACCTTTTTTGTAGAGAATTATGTTTCCTACAATTTATGTTCTATGATATTTTTTGATCAGAAGCGTAGTTTTCGAGATATATCGAGATATTTAAAAGATCCGAAGCCGCACCAACATAATAGAGATACAGAAACACCGTGGCCCCTTTCTTTGAGATAACTCTGCACTAGTGCGAGCCGCAAATGCCGCTTCCAGCTTAGCTGTGCAGAAGAAGAACAACAAGAAGAAGAAATATCTCGAAATATGTCCCTCAGGCCCCTTCCCTCGAGATAAATCTTCAAATATCTCGGAAACGAAGCGAGCTATGGCAAAATGTTAAGAGACCTCTTTTGTAGAGAATTAAGTTTCCTACTTTTTATGTTCTATGATATTTTTCGATCAGATGCGTAGTTCTCGAGATATATCAAGATATTTAAAAGTTCCGAAGCCGCACCAACATAATGGAGATACAGAAACACCGTGGCCCCTTTCTTTGAGATAACTCGGCACTATTGCGAGCTGCAAATGCCACTTCCAGCTTAGTTGTGCAGAAGAAGAACAACAAGAAGAAGAAATATCTGGAAATATGTCCGTCAGGCCCCTTCCCTTGAGATAAATCTGCAAATATCTCGGAAACGAAGCGAGCTACGGCAAAATGTTAACAGACCTTTTTTGTAGAAAATTAGGATTCCTACTTTTTATGTTCTATGATATTTTTTGATCAGATGCGTAGTTCTCGAGATATATCAAGATATTTAAAAGTTCGGAAGCCGCACCAACATAATAGAGATACAGAAACACCGTGGCCCCTTTCTTTGAGATAACTCTGCACTATTGCGAGCTGCAAATGCCACTTCCAGCTTAGCTGTGCAGAAGAAGAACAACAAGAAGAAGAAATATCTCGAAATATGTCCGTCAGGCCCCTTACCTTGAGATAAATCTGCAAATATCTCGGAAACGAAGCGAGCTATGGCAAAATGTTAAGAGACCTTTTTTGTAGAGAATTAAGTTTCCTACTTTTTATCTTCTATGATATTTTCTGATCAGATGCGTAGTGCTCGAGATATATCAAGATATTTAAAAGTTCCGAAGCCGCACCAACATAATAGAGATACAGAAACACCGTGGCCCCTCTCTTTGAGATAACTCTGCACTAGTGCGAGCCGCAAATGCCACTTCCGGCTTAGCTGTGCAGAAGAAGAACAACAAGAAGAAGAAATATCTGGAAATATGTCCGTCAGGCCCCTTCCCTTGAGATAAATCTGCAAATATCTCGGAAACGAAGCGAGCTACGGCAAAATGTTAAGAGACCTTTTTTGTAGAAAATTAGGATTCCTACTTTTTCTGTTCTATGATATTTTTTGATCAGATGCGTAGTTCTCGAGATATATCAAGATATTTAAAAGTTCGGAAGCCGCACCAACATAATAGAGATACAGAAACACCGTGGCCCCTTTCTTTGAGATAACTCTGCGCTATTGCGACCTGGAAATGCCACTTCCAGTTTAGCTGTGCAGAAGAAGAACAACAAGAAGAGGAAATATCTCGAAATATGTCCGTCAGGCCCCTTCCCTTGAGATATATCTGCAAATATCTCGGAAACGAAACGAGGTATGGCAAAATGTTAAGAGACCTTTTTTGTAGAGAATTATGTTTCCTACAATTTATCTTCTATGATATTTTTTGATCAGATGCGTAGTTCTCGAGATATATCAAGATATTTAAAAGTTCGGAAGCCGCACCAACATAATAGAGATACAGAAACACCGTGGCCCCTTTCTTTGAGATAACTCCGCACTATTGCGAGCTGCAAATGCCACTTCCAGCTTAGCTGTGCAGAAGAAGAACAACAAGAAGAAGAAATATCTGGAAATATGTCCGTCAGGCCCCTTCCCTTGAGATAAATCTGCAAATATCTCGGAAACGAAGCGAGCTACGGCAAAATGTTAAGAGACCTTTTTTGTAGAAAATTAGGATTCCTACTTTTTATGTTCTATGATATTTTTTGATCAGATGCGTAGTTCTCGAGATATATCAAGATATCTAAAAGTTCCGAAGCCGCACCAACATAATAGAGATACAGAAACACCGTGGCCCCTTTCTTCGAGATAACTCTGCACTATTGCGAGCTGCAGATGCCACTTCCAGCTTAGCTGTGCAGAAGAAGAACAACAAGAAGAAGAAATATCTCGAAAAATGTCCGTCAGGCCCCTTCCCTTGAGATAAATCTGCAAATATCTCGGAAACGAAGCGAGCTATGGCAAAATGTTAAGAGACCTTTTTTGTAGAGAATTAAGTTTCCTACTTTTTATCTTCTATGATATTTTCTGATCAGATGCGTAGTGCTCGAGATATATCAAGATATTTAAAAGTTCCGAAGCCGCACCAACATAATAGAGATACAGAAACACCGTGGCCCCTCTCTTTGAGATAACTCTGCACTAGTGCGAGCCGCAAATGCCACTTCCGGCTTAGCTGTGCAGAAGAAGAACAACAAGAAGAAGAAATATCTGGAAATATGTCCGTCAGGCCCCTTCCCTTGAGATAAATCTGCAAATATCTCGGAAACGAAGCGAGCTACGGCAAAATGTTAAGAGACCTTTTTTGTAGAAAATTAGGATTCCTACTTTTTCTGTTCTATGATATTTTTTGATCAGATGCGTAGTTCTCGAGATATATCAAGATATTTAAAAGTTCGGAAGCCGCCCAACATAATAGAGATACAGAAACACCGTGGCCCCTTTCTTTGAGATAACTCTGCGCTATTGCGACCTGGAAATGCCACTTCCAGTTTAGCTGTGCAGAAGAAGAACAACAAGAAGAGGAAATATCTCGAAATATATCCGTCAGGCCCCTTCCCTTGAGATATATCTGCAAATATCTCGGAAACGAAACGAGGTATGGCAAAATGTTAAGAGACCTTTTTTGTAGAGAATTATGTTTCCTACAATTTATCTTCTATGATATTTTTTGATCAGATGCGTAGTTCTCGAGATATATCAAGATATTTAAAAGTTCGGAAGCCGCACCAACATAATAGAGATACAGAAACACCGTGGCCCCTTTCTTTGAGATAACTCCGCACTATTGCGAGCTGCAAATGCCACTTCCAGCTTAGCTGTGCAGAAGAAGAACAACAAGAAGAAGAAATATCTGGAAATATGTCCGTCAGGCCCCTTTCCTTGAGATAAATCTGCAAATATCTCGGAAACGAAGCGAGCTACGGCAAAATGTTAAGAGACCTTTTTTGTAGAAAATTAGGATTCCTACTTTTTATGTTCTATGATATTTTTTGATCAGATGCGTAGTTCTCGAGATATATCAAGATATCTAAAAGTTCCGAAGCCGCACCAACATAATAGAGATACAGAAACACCGTGGCCCCTTTCTTCGAGATAACTCTGCACTATTGCGAGCTGCAGATGCCACTTCCAGCTTAGCTGTGCAGAAGAAGAACAACAAGAAGAAGAAATATCTCGAAAAATGTCCGTCAGGCCCCTTCCCTTGAGATAAATCTGCAAATATCTCGGAAACGAAGCGAGCTATGGCAAAATGTTAAGAGACCTTATTTGTAGAGAATTAAGTTTCCTACTTTTTATGTTCTATGATATTTTTTGATCAGATGCGTAGTTCTCGAGATATATCAAGATATTTAAAAGTTCCGAAGCCGCACCAACATAATAGAGATACAGAAACACCGTGGCCCCTTTCTTTGAGATAACTCTGCGCTATTGCAAGCTGGAAATGCCACTTCCAGTTTAGCTGTGCAGAAGAAGAACAACAAGAAGAGGAAATATCTCGAAATATGTCCGTCAGGCCCCTTCCCTTGAGATATATCTGCAAATATCTCGGAAACGAAACGAGCTATGGCAAAATGTTAAGAGACCTTTTTTGTAGCGAATTAAGTTTCCTACTTTTTATGTTCTATGATATTTTTTGATCAGAAGCGTAGTTTTCGAGATATATCGAGATATTTAAAAGATCCGAAGCCGCACCAACATAATAGAGATACAGAAACACCGTGGCCCCTTTCTTTGAGATAACTCTGCACTAGTGCGAGCCGCAAATGCCGCTTCCAGCTTAGCTGTGCAGAAGAAGAACAACAAGAAGAAGAAATATCTCGAAATATGTCCGTCAGGCCCCTTCCCTCGAGATAAATCTGCAAATATCTCGGAAACGAAGCGAGCTATGGCAAAATGTTAAGAGACCTTTTTTGTAGAGAATTAAGTTTCCTACTTTTTATGTTCTATGATATTTTTTGATCAGATGCGTAGTTCTCGAGATATATCAAGATATTTAAAAGTTCCGAAGCCGCACCAACATAATAGAGATACAGAAACACCGTGGCCCCTTTCTTTCAAATAACTATGCACTATTGCGAGCTGCAAATGCCACTTCCAGCTTAGCTGTGCAGAAGAAGAACAACAAGAAGAAGAAATATCTCGAAATATGTCCGTCAGGCCCCTTACCTTGAGATAAATCTGCAAATATCTCGGAAACGAAGCGAGCTATGGCAAAATGTTAAGAGACCTTTTTTGTAGAGAATTAAGTTTCCTACTTTTTATCTTCTATGATATTTTCTGATCAGATGCGTAGTGCTCGAGATATATCAAGATATTTAAAAGTTCCGAAGCCGCACCAACATAATAGAGATACAGAAACACCGTGGCCCCTTTCTTTGAGCTAACTCTGCACTAGTGCGAGCCGCAAATGCCACTTCCGGCTTAGCTGTGCAGAAGAAGAACAACAAGAAGAAGAAATATCTGGAAATATGTCCGTCAGGCCCCTTCCCTTGAGATAAATCTGCAAATATCTCGGAAACGAAGCGAGCTACGGCAAAATGTTAAGAGACCTTTTTTGTAGAAAATTAGGATTCCTACTTTTTCTGTTCTATGATATTTTTTGATCAGATGCGTAGTTCTCGAGATATATCAAGATATTTAAAAGTTCGGAAGCCGCACCAACATAATAGAGATACAGAAACACCGTGGCCCCTTTCTTTGAGATAACTCTGCGCTATTGCGACCTGGAAATGCCACTTCCAGTTTAGCTGTGCAGAAGAAGAACAACAAGAAGAGGAAATATCTCGAAATATGTCCGTCAGGCCCCTTCCCTTGAGATATATCTGCAAATATCTCGGAAACGAAACGAGCTATGGCAAAATGTTAAGAGACCTTTTTTGTAGAGAATTATGTTTCCTACAATTTATGTTCTATGATATTTTTTGATCAGAAGCGTAGTTTTCGAGATATATCAAGATATTTAAAAGTTCCGAAGCCGCACCAACATAATAGAGATACAGAAACACCGTGGCCCCTTTCTTTGAGATAACTCCGCACTATTGCGAGCTGCAAATGCCACTTCCAGCTTAGCTGTGCAGAAGAAGAACAACAAGAAGAAGAAATATCTGGAAATATGTCCGTCAGGCCCCTTCCCTTGAGATAAATCTGCAAATATCTCGGAAACGAAGCGAGCTACGGCAAAATGTTAAGAGACCTTTTTTGTAGAAAATTAGGATTCCTACTTTTTATGTTCTATGATATTTTTTGATCAGATGCGTAGTTCTCGAGATATATCAAGATATTTAAAAGTTCCGAAGCCGCACCAACATAATAGAGATACAGAAACACCGTGGCCCCTTTCTTTGAGATAACTCTGCACTATTGCGCGCTGCAAATGCCACTTCCAGCTTAGCTGTGCAGAAGAAGAACAACAAGAAGAAGAAATATCTCGAAATATGTCCGTCAGGCCCCTTCCCTTGCGATAAATCTGCAAATATCTCGGAAACGAAGCGAGCTATGGCAAAATGTTAAGAGACCTTTTTTGTAGAGAAATAAGTTTCCTACTTTTTATGTTCTATGATATTTTTTGATCAGATGCGTAGTTCTCGAGATATATCAAGATATCTAAAAGTTCCGAAGCCGCACCAACATAATAGAGATACAGAAACACCGTGGCCCCTTTCTTCGAGATAACTCTGCGCTATTGCGAGCTGGAAATGCCACTTCCAGTTTAGCTGTGCAGAAGAAGAACAACAAGAAGAGGAAATATCTCGAAATATGTCCGTCAGGCCCCTTCCCTTGAGATATATCTGCAAATATCTCGGAAACGAAGCGAGCTATGGCAAAATGTTAAGAGACCTTTTTTGTAGAGAATTAAGTTTCCTACTTTTTATTTTCTATGATATTTTTTGATCAGATGCGTAGTTCTCGAGATATATCCAGATATTTAAAAGTTCCGAAGCGGCACCAACATAATAGAGATACAGAAACACCGTGGCCCCTTTCTTTGAGATAACTCTGCACTATTGCGACCTGCAAATGCCACTTCCAGCTTAGCTGTGCAGAAGAAGAACAACAAGAAGAAGAAATATCACGAAATATGTCCGTTAGGCCCCTTACCTTGAGATAAATCTGCAAATATCTCGGAAACGAAGCGAGCTATGGCAAAATGTTAAGAGACCTTTTTTGTAGAGAATTAAGTTTCCTACTTTTTATCTTCTATGATATTTTCTGATCAGATGCGTAGTTCTCGAGATATATCAAGATATTTAAAAGTTCCGAATCCGCACCAACATAATAGAGATACAGAAACACCGTGGCCCCTTTCTTTCACATAACTATGCACTATTGCGAGCTGCAAATGCCACTTCCAGCTTAGCTGTGCAGAAGAAGAACAACAAGAAGAAGAAATATCTCGAAATATGTCCGTCAGGCCCCTTACCTTGAGATAAATCTGCAAATATCTCGGAAACGAAGCGAGCTATGGCAAAATGTTAAGAGACCTTTTTTGTAGAGAATTAAGTTTCCTACTTTTTATCTTCTATGACATTTTCTGACCAGATGCGTAGTTCTCGAGATATATCAAGATATTTAAAAGTTCCGAAGCCGCACCAACATAATAGAGATACAGAAACACCGTGGCCCCTTTCTTTGAGATAACTCTGCACTAGTGCGAGCCGCAAATGCCACTTCCAGCTTAGCTGTGCAGAAGAAGAACAACAAGAAGAAGAAATATCTCGAAATATGTCCGTCAGGCCCCTTCCCTTGAGATAAATCTGCAAATATCTCGGAACCGAAGCGAGCTATGGCAAAATGTTAAGAGACCTTATTTGTACAGAATTAAGTTTCCTACTTTTTATGTTCTATGATATTTTTTGATCAGATGCGTAGTTCTCGAGATATATCAAGATATTTAAAAGTTCCGAAGCCGCACCAACATAATAGAGATACAGAAACACCGTGGCCCCTTTCTTTGAGATAACTCTGCGCTATTGCGAGCTGGAAATGCCACTTCCAGTTTAGCTGTGCAGAAGAAGAACAACAAGAAGAGGAAATATCTCGAAATATGTCCGTCAGGCCCCTTCCCTTGAGATATATCTGCAAATATCTCGGAAACGAAACGAGCTATGGCAAAATGTTAAGAGACCTTTTTTGTAGAGAATTATGTTTCCTACAATTTATGTTCTATGATATTTTTTGATCAGAAGCGTAGTTTTCGAGATATATCGAGATATTTAAAAGAACCGAAGCCGCACCAACATAATAGAGATACAGAAACACCGTGGCCCCTTTCTTTGAGATAACTCTGCACTAGTGCGAGCCGCAAATGCCGCTTCCAGCTTAGCTGTGCAGAAGAAGAACAACAAGAAGAAGAAATATCTCGAAATATGTCCGTCAGGCCCCTTCCCTTGAGATAAATCTGCAAATATCTCGGAAACGAAGCGAGCTACGGCAAAATGTTAAGAGACCTTTTTTGTAGAAAATTAGGATTCCTACTTTTTATGTTCTATGATATTTTTTGATCAGATGCGTAGTTCTCGAGATATATCAAGATATTTAAAAGTTCCGAAGCCGCACCAACATAATAGAGATACAGAATCACCGTGGCCCCTTTCTTTGAGATAACTCTGCACTATTGCGCGCTGCAAATGCCACTTCCAGCTTAGCTGTGCAGAAGAAGAACAACAAGAAGAAGAAATATCTCGAAATATGTCCGTCAGGCCCCTTCCCTTGAGATAAATCTGCAAATATCTCGGAAACGAAGCGAGCTATGGCAAAATGTTGAGAGACCTTTTTTGTAGAGAATTAAGTTTCCTACTTTTTATGTTCTATGATATTTTTTGATCAGATGCGTAGTTCTCGAGATATATCAAGATATTTAAAAGTTCCGAAGCCGCACCAACATAATAGAGATACAGAAACACCGTGGCCCCTTTCTTTGAGATAACTCTGCACTACTGCGAGCTGCAAGTGCCACTTCCAGCTTAGCTGTGCAGAAGAAGAACAACAAGAAGAAGAAATATCTCGAAATATGTCCGTCAGGCCCCTTCCCTTGCGATAAATCTGCAAATATCTCGGAAACGAAGCGAGCTATGGCAAAATGTTAAGAGACCTTTTTTGTAGAGAATTAAGTTTCCTACTTTTTGTGTTCTATGATATTTTTTGATCAGATGCGTAGTTCTCGAGATATATCAAGATATTTAAAAGTTCCGAAGCCGCACCAACATAATAGAGATACAGAAACACTGTGGCCCCTTTCTTTCAAATAACTATGCACTACTGCGAGCTGCAAATGCCACTTCCAGCTTAGCTGTGCAGAAGAAGAACAACAAGAAGAAGAAATATCTCGAAATATGTCCGTCAGGCCCCTTACCTTGAGATAAATCTGCAAATATCTCGGAAACGAAGCGAGCTATGGCAAAATGTTAAGAGACCTTTTTTGTAGAGAATTAAGTTTCCTACTTTTTATGTTCTATGATATTTTTTGATCAGATGCGTAGTTCTCGAGATAAATCAAGATATTTAAAAGTTCCGAAGCCGCACCAACATAATAGAGATACAGAAACACCGTGGCCCCTTTCTTTGAGATAACTCTGCACTATTGCGCGCTGCAAATGCCACTTCCAGCTTAACTGTGCAGAAGAAGAACAACAAGAAGAAGAAATATCTCGAAATATGTCCGTCAGGCCCCTTCCCTTGAGATAAATCTGCAAATATCTCGGAAACGAAGCGAGCTATGGCAAAATGTTGAGAGACCTTTTTTGTAGAGAATTAAGTTTCCTACTTTTTATGTTCTATGATATTTTTTGATCAGATGCGTAGTTCTCGAGATATATCAAGATATTTAAAAGTTCCGAAGCCGCACCAACATAATAGAGATACAGAAACACCGTGGCCCCTTTCTTTGAGATAACTCTGCACTACTGCGAGCTGCAAGTGCCACTTCCAGCTTAGCTGTGCAGAAGAAGAACAACAAGAAGAAGAAATATCTCGAAATATGTCCGTCAGGCCCCTTCCCTTGCGATAAATCTGCAAATATCTCGGAAACGAAGCGAGCTATGGCAAAATGTTAAGAGACCTTTTTTGTAGAGAATTAAGTTTCCTACTTTTTATGTTCTATGATATTTTTTGATCAGATGCGTAGTTCTCGAGATATATCAAGATATTTAAAAGTTCCGAAGCCGCACCAACATAATAGAGATACAGAAACACCGTGGCCCCTTTCTTTGAGATAACTCTGCACTATTGCGCGCTGCAAATGCCACTTCCAGCTTAGCTGTGCAGAAGAAGAACAACAAGAAGAAGAAATATCTCGAAATATGTCCGTCAGGCCCCTTCCCTTGCGATAAATCTGCAAATATCTCGGAAACGAAGCGAGCTATGGCAAAATGTTAAGAGACCTTTTTTGTAGAGAAATAAGTTTCCTACTTTTTATGTTCTATGATATTTTTTGATCAGATGCGTAGTTCTCGAGATATATCAAGATATCTAAAAGTTCCGAAGCCGCACCAACATAATAGAGATACAGAAACACCGTGGCCCCTTTCTTCGAGATAACTCTGCGCTATTGCGAGCTGGAAATGCCACTTCCAGTTTAGCTGTGCAGAAGAAGAACAACAAGAAGAGGAAATATCTCGAAATATGTCCGTCAGGCCCCTTCCCTTGAGATAAATCTGCAAATATCTCGGAAACGAAGCGAGCTATGGGAAAATGTTGAGAGACCTTTTTTGTAGAGAATTAAGTTTCCTACTTTTTATCTTCTATGATATTTTCTGATCAGATGCGTAGTTCTCGAGATATATCAAGATATTTAAAAGTTCCGAATCCGCACCAACATAATAGAGATACAGAAACACCGTGGCCCCTTTCTTTCACATAACTATGCACTATTGCGAGCTGCAAATGCCACTTCCAGCTTAGCTGTGCAGAAGAAGAACAACAAGAAGAAGAAATATCTCGAAATATGTCCGTCAGGCCCCTTACCTTGAGATAAATCTGCAAATATCTCGGAAACGAAGCGAGCTATGGCAAAATGTTAAGAGACCTTTTTTGTAGAGAATTAAGTTTCCTACTTTTTATCTTCTATGATATTTTCTGACCAGATGCGTAGTTCTCGAGATATATCAAGATATTTAAAAGTTCCGAAGCCGCACCAACATAATAGAGATACAGAAACACCGTGGCCCCTTTCTTTGAGATAACTCTGCACTAGTGCGAGCCGCAAATGCCACTTCCAGCTTAGCTGTGCAGAAGAAGAACAACAAGAAGAAGAAATATCTCGAAATATGTCCGTCAGGCCCCTTCCCTTGAGATAAATCTGCAAATATCTCGGAACCGAAGCGAGCTATGGCAAAATGTTAAGAGACCTTATTTGTACAGAATTAAGTTTCCTACTTTTTATGTTCTATGATATTTTTTGATCAGATGCGTAGTTCTCGAGATATATCAAGATATTTAAAAGTTCCGAAGCCGCACCAACATAATAGAGATACAGAAACACCGTGGCCCCTTTCTTTGAGATAACTCTGCGCTATTGCGAGCTGGAAATGCCACTTCCAGTTTAGCTGTGCAGAAGAAGAACAACAAGAAGAGGAAATATCTCGAAATATGTCCGTCAGGCCCCTTCCCTTGAGATATATCTGCAAATATCTCGGAAACGAAACGAGCTATGGCAAAATGTTAAGAGACCTTTTTTGTAGAGAATTATGTTTCCTACAATTTATGTTCTATGATATTTTTTGATCAGAAGCGTAGTTTTCGAGATATATCGAGATATTTAAAAGAACCGAAGCCGCACCAACATAATAGAGATACAGAAACACCGTGGCCCCTTTCTTTGAGATAACTCTGCACTAGTGCGAGCCGCAAATGCCGCTTCCAGCTTAGCTGTGCAGAAGAAGAACAACAAGAAGAAGAAATATCTCGAAATATGTCCGTCAGGCCCCTTCCCTTGAGATAAATCTGCAAATATCTCGGAAACGAAGCGAGCTACGGCAAAATGTTAAGAGACCTTTTTTGTAGAAAATTAGGATTCCTACTTTTTATGTTCTATGATATTTTTTGATCAGATGCGTAGTTCTCGAGATATATCAAGATATTTAAAAGTTCCGAAGCCGCACCAACATAATAGAGATACAGAATCACCGTGGCCCCTTTCTTTGAGATAACTCTGCACTATTGCGCGCTGCAAATGCCACTTCCAGCTTAGCTGTGCAGAAGAAGAACAACAAGAAGAAGAAATATCTCGAAATATGTCCGTCAGGCCCCTTCCCTTGAGATAAATCTGCAAATATCTCGGAAACGAAGCGAGCTATGGCAAAATGTTGAGAGACCTTTTTTGTAGAGAATTAAGTTTCCTACTTTTTATGTTCTATGATATTTTTTGATCAGATGCGTAGTTCTCGAGATATATCAAGATATTTAAAAGTTCCGAAGCCGCACCAACATAATAGAGATACAGAAACACCGTGGCCCCTTTCTTTGAGATAACTCTGCACTACTGCGAGCTGCAAGTGCCACTTCCAGCTTAGCTGTGCAGAAGAAGAACAACAAGAAGAAGAAATATCTCGAAATATGTCCGTCAGGCCCCTTCCCTTGCGATAAATCTGCAAATATCTCGGAAACGAAGCGAGCTATGGCAAAATGTTAAGAGACCTTTTTTGTAGAGAATTAAGTTTCCTACTTTTTGTGTTCTATGATATTTTTTGATCAGATGCGTAGTTCTCGAGATATATCAAGATATTTAAAAGTTCCGAAGCCGCACCAACATAATAGAGATACAGAAACACTGTGGCCCCTTTCTTTCAAATAACTATGCACTACTGCGAGCTGCAAATGCCACTTCCAGCTTAGCTGTGCAGAAGAAGAACAACAAGAAGAAGAAATATCTCGAAATATGTCCGTCAGGCCCCTTACCTTGAGATAAATCTGCAAATATCTCGGAAACGAAGCGAGCTATGGCAAAATGTTAAGAGACCTTTTTTGTAGAGAATTAAGTTTCCTACTTTTTATGTTCTATGATATTTTTTGATCAGATGCGTAGTTCTCGAGATAAATCAAGATATTTAAAAGTTCCGAAGCCGCACCAACATAATAGAGATACAGAAACACCGTGGCCCCTTTCTTTGAGATAACTCTGCACTATTGCGCGCTGCAAATGCCACTTCGAGCTTAACTGTGCAGAAGAAGAACAACAAGAAGAAGAAATATCTCGAAATATGTCCGTCAGGCCCCTTCCCTTGAGATAAATCTGCAAATATCTCGGAAACGAAGCGAGCTATGGCAAAATGTTGAGAGACCTTTTTTGTAGAGAATTAAGTTTCCTACTTTTTATGTTCTATGATATTTTTTGATCAGATGCGTAGTTCTCGAGATATATCAAGATATTTAAAAGTTCCGAAGCCGCACCAACATAATAGAGATACAGAAACACCGTGGCCCCTTTCTTTGAGATAACTCTGCACTACTGCGAGCTGCAAGTGCCACTTCCAGCTTAGCTGTGCAGAAGAAGAACAACAAGAAGAAGAAATATCTCGAAATATGTCCGTCAGGCCCCTTCCCTTGCGATAAATCTGCAAATATCTCGGAAACGAAGCGAGCTATGGCAAAATGTTAAGAGACCTTTTTTGTAGAGAATTAAGTTTCCTACTTTTTGTGTTCTATGATATTTTTTGATCAGATGCGTAGTTCTCGAGATATATCAAGATATTTAAAAGTTCCGAAGCCGCACCAACATAATAGAGATACAGAAACACTGTGGCCCCTTTCTTTCAAATAACTATGCACTACTGCGAGCTGCAAATGCCACTTCCAGCTTAGCTGTGCAGAAGAAGAACAACAAGAAGAAGAAATATCTCGAAATATGTCCGTCAGGCCCCTTACCTTGAGATAAATCTGCAAATATCTCGGAAACGAAGCGAGCTATGGCAAAATGTTAAGAGACCTTTTTTGTAGAGAATTAAGTTTCCTACTTTTTATGTTCTATGATATTTTTTGATCAGATGCGTAGTTCTCGAGATAAATCAAGATATTTAAAAGTTCCGAAGCCGCACCAACATAATAGAGATACAGAAACACCGTGGCCCCTTTCTTTGAGATAACTCTGCACTATTGCGCGCTGCAAATGCCACTTCGAGCTTAACTGTGCAGAAGAAGAACAACAAGAAGAAGAAATATCTCGAAATATGTCCGTCAGGCCCCTTCCCTTGAGATAAATCTGCAAATATCTCGGAAACGAAGCGAGCTATGGCAAAATGTTGAGAGACCTTTTTTGTAGAGAATTAAGTTTCCTACTTTTTATGTTCTATGATATTTTTTGATCAGATGCGTAGTTCTCGAGATATATCAAGATATTTAAAAGTTCCGAAGCCGCACCAACATAATAGAGATACAGAAACACCGTGGCCCCTTTCTTTGAGATAACTCTGCACTACTGCGAGCTGCAAGTGCCACTTCCAGCTTAGCTGTGCAGAAGAAGAACAACAAGAAGAAGAAATATCTCGAAATATGTCCGTCAGGCCCCTTCCCTTGCGATAAATCTGCAAATATCTCGGAAACGAAGCGAGCTATGGCAAAATGTTAAGAGACCTTTTTTGTAGAGAATTAAGTTTCCTACTTTTTGTGTTCTATGATATTTTTTGATCAGATGCGTAGTTCTCGAGATATATCAAGATATTTAAAAGTTCCGAAGCCGCACCAACATAATAGAGATACAGAAACACTGTGGCCCCTTTCTTTCAAATAACTATGCACTACTGCGAGCTGCAAATGCCACTTCCAGCTTAGCTGTGCAGAAGAAGAACAACAAGAAGAAGAAATATCTCGAAATATGTCCGTCAGGCCCCTTACCTTGAGATAAATCTGCAAATATCTCGGAAACGAAGCGAGCTATGGCAAAATGTTAAGAGACCTTTTTTGTAGAGAATTAAGTTTCCTACTTTTTATGTTCTATGATATTTTTTGATCAGATGCGTAGTTCTCGAGATAAATCAAGATATTTAAAAGTTCCGAAGCCGCACCAACATAATAGAGATACAGAAACACCGTGGCCCCTTTCTTTGAGATAACTCTGCACTATTGCGCGCTGCAAATGCCACTTCCAGCTTAACTGTGCAGAAGAAGAACAACAAGAAGAAGAAATATCTCGAAATATGTCCGTCAGGCCCCTTCCCTTGAGATAAATCTGCAAATATCTCGGAAACGAAGCGAGCTATGGCAAAATGTTGAGAGACCTTTTTTGTAGAGAATTAAGTTTCCTACTTTTTATGTTCTATGATATTTTTTGATCAGATGCGTAGTTCTCGAGATATATCAAGATATTTAAAAGTTCCGAAGCCGCACCAACATAATAGAGATACAGAAACACCGTGGCCCCTTTCTTTGAGATAACTCTGCACTACTGCGAGCTGCAAGTGCCACTTCCAGCTTAGCTGTGCAGAAGAAGAACAACAAGAAGAAGAAATATCTCGAAATATGTCCGTCAGGCCCCTTCCCTTGCGATAAATCTGCAAATATCTCGGAAACGAAGCGAGCTATGGCAAAATGTTAAGAGACCTTTTTTGTAGAGAATTAAGTTTCCTACTTTTTATGTTCTATGATATTTTTTGATCAGATGCGTAGTTCTCGAGATATATCAAGATATTTAAAAGTTCCGAAGCCGCACCAACATAATAGAGATACAGAAACACCGTGGCCCCTTTCTTTCAAATAACTATGCACTACTGCGAGCTGCAAATGCCACTTCCAGCTTAGCTGTGCAGAAGAAGAACAACAAGAAGAAGAAATATCTCGAAATATGTCCGTCAGGCCCCTTACCTTGAGATAAATCTGCAAATATCTCGGAAACGAAGCGAGCTATGGCAAAATGTTAAGAGACCTTTTTTGTAGAGAATTAAGTTTCCTACTTTTTATGTTCTATGATATTTTTTGATCAGATGCGTAGTTCTCGAGATATATCAAGATATTTAAAAGTTCCGAAGCCGCACCAACATAATAGAGATACAGAAACACCGTGGCCCCTTTCTTTGAGATAACTCTGCACTATTGCGCGCTGCAAATGCCACTTCCAGCTTAGCTGTGCAGAAGAAGAACAACAAGAAGAAGAAATATCTCGAAATATGTCCGTCAGGCCCCTTCCCTTGAGATAAATCTGCAAATATCTCGGAAACGAAGCGAGCTATGGCAAAATGTTGAGAGACCTTTTTTGTAGAGAATTAAGTTTCCTACTTTTTATGTTCTATGATATTTTTTGATCAGATGCGTAGTTCTCGAGATATATCAAGATATTTAAAAGTTCCGAAGCCGCACCAACATAATAGAGATACAGAAACACCGTGGCCCCTTTCTTTGAGATAACTCTGCACTACTGCGAGCTGCAAGTGCCACTTCCAGCTTAGCTGTGCAGAAGAAGAACAACAAGAAGAAGAAATATCTCGAAATATGTCCGTCAGGCCCCTTCCCTTGCGATAAATCTGCAAATATCTCGGAAACGAAGCGAGCTATGGCAAAATGTTAAGAGACCTTTTTTGTAGAGAATTAAGTTTCCTACTTTTTACGTTCTATGATATTTTTTGATCAGATGCGTAGTTCTCGAGATATATCAAGATATTTAAAAGTTCCGAAGCCGCACCAACATAATAGAGATACAGAAACACCCTGGCCCCTTTCTTTCAAATAACTATGCACTACTGCGAGCTGCAAATGCCACTTCCAGCTTAGCTGTGCAGAAGAAGAACAACAAGAAGAAGAAATATCTCGAAATATGTCCGTCAGGCCCCTTACCTTGAGATAAATCTGCAAATATCTCGGAAACGAAGCGAGCTATGGCAAAATGTTAAGAGACCTTTTTTGTAGAGAATTAAGTTTCCTACTTTTTATCTTCTATGATATTTTCTGATCAGATGCGTAGTTCTCGAGATATATCAAGATATTTAAAAGTTCCGAAGCCGCACCAACATAATAGAGATACAGAAACACCGTGGCCCTTTTCTTTGAGATAACTCTGCACTAGTGCGAGCCGCAAATGCCACTTCCAGCTTAGCTGTGCAGAAGAAGAACAACAAGAAGAAGAAATATCTCGAAATATGTCCGTCAGGCCCCTTCCCGTTAGATAAATCTGCAAATATCTCGGAAACGAAGCGAGCTATGGCAAAATGTTAAGAGACCTTTCTTGTAGAGAATTAAGTTTCCTACTTTTTATCTTCTATGATATTTTTTGATCAGATGCGTAGTTCTCGAGATATATCAAGATATTTAAAAGTTCCGAAGCCGCACCAACATAATAGAGATACAGAAACACCGTGGCCCCTCTTTTTGAGATAACTCTGCACTATTGCGAGCTGGAAATGCCACTTCCAGTTTAGCTGTGCAGAAGAAGAACAACAAGAAGAAGGAATATCTCGAAATATGTCCGTTAGGCCCCTTCCCTTGAGATAAATCTGCAAATATCTCGGAAACGAAGCGAGCTATGGCAAAATGTTAAGAGACCTTTTTTGTAGAGAATTAAGTTTCCTACTTTTTATGTTCTATGATATTTTTTGATCAGATGCGTAGTTCTCGAGATATATCAAGATATTTAAAAGTTCCGAAGCCGCACCAACATAATAGAGATACAGAAACACCGTGGCCCCTTTCTTTGAGATAACTCTGCACTATTGCGAGCTGTAAATGCCACTTCCAGCTTAGCTGTGCAGAAGAAGAACAACAAGAAGAAGAAATATCTCGAAATATGTCCGTCAGGCCCCTTCCCTTGAGATATATCTGCAAATATCTCGGAAACGAAGCGAGCTATGGCAAAATGTTGAGAGACCTTTTTTGTAGAGAATTATGTTTCCTACAATTTATGTTCTATGATATTTTTTGATCAGATGCGTAGTTCTCGAGATATATCAAGATATTTAAAAGTTCCGAAGCCGCACCAACATAATAGAGATACAGAAACACCGTGGCCCCTCTCTTTGAGATAACTCTGCACAATTGCGAGCTGCAAATGCCACTTCCAGCTTAGCTGTGCAGAAGAAGAACAACAAGAAGAAGAAATATCTCGAAATATGTCCGTCAGGCCCCTTCCCTTGAGATAAATCTGCAAATATCTCGGAAACGAAGCGAGCTATTGCAAAATGTTAAGAGACCTTTTTTGTAGAGAATTGAGTTTCCTACTTTTTATGTTCTATGATATTTTTTGATCAGATGCGTAGTTCTCGAGATATATCAAGATATTTAAAAGTTCCGAAGCCGCACCAACATAATAGAGATACAGAAACACCGTGGCCCCTCTTTTTGAGATAACTCTGCACTATTGCGAGCTGGAAATGCCACTTCCAGTTTAGCTGTGCAGAAGAAGAACAACAAGAAGAAGGAATATCTCGAAATATGTCCGTTAGGCCCCTTCCCTTGAGATAAATCTGCAAATATCTCGGAAACGAAGGGAGCGATGGCAAAATGTTAAGAGACCTTTTTTGTAGAGAATTAAGTTTCCTACTTTTTATGTTCTATGATATTTTTTGATCAGATGCGTAGTTCTCGAGATATATCAAGATATTTAAAAGTTCCGAAGCCGCACCAACATAATAGAGATACAGAAACACCGTGGCCCCTCTTTTTGAGATAACTCTGCACTATTGCGAGCTGGAAATGCCACTTCCAGTTTAGCTGTGCAGAAGAAGAACAACAAGAAGAAGGAATATCTCGAAATATGTCCGTTAGGCCCCTTCCCTTGAGATAAATCTGCAAATATCTCGGAAACGAAGGGAGCGATGGCAAAATGTTAAGAGACCTTTTTTGTAGAGAATTAAGTTTCCTACTTTTTATGTTCTATGATATTTTTTGATCAGATGCGTAGTTCTCGAGATATATCAAGATATTTAAAAGTTCCGAAGCCGCACCAACATAATAGAGATACAGAAACTCCGTGGCCCCTTTCTTTGAGATAACTCTGCACTATTGCGAGCTGTAAATGCCACTTCCAGCTTAGCTGTGCAGAAGAAGAACAACAAGAAGAAGAAATATCTCGAAATATGTCCGTCAGGCCCCTTCCCTTGAGATATATCTGCAAATATCTCGGAAACGAAGCGAGCTATGGCAAAATGTTGAGAGACCTTTTTTGTAGAGAATTATGTTTCCTACAATTTATGTTCTATGATATTTTTTGATCAGATGCGTAGTTCTCGAGATATATCAAGATATTTAAAAGTTCCGAAGCCGCACCAACATAATAGAGATACAGAAACACCGTGGCCCCTCTCTTTGAGATAACTCTGCACAATTGCGAGCTGCAAATGCCACTTCCAGCTTAGCTGTGCAGAAGAAGAACAACAAGAAGAAGAAATATCTCGAAATATGTCCGTCAGGCCCCTTCCCTTGAGATAAATCTGCAAATATCTCGGAAACGAAGCGAGCTATTGCAAAATGTTAAGAGACCTTTTTTGTAGAGAATTGAGTTTCCTACTTTTTATGTTCTATGATATTTTTTGATCAGATGCGTAGTTCTCGAGATATATCAAGATATTTAAAAGTTCCGAAACCGCACCAACATAATAGAGATACAGAAACACCGTGGCCCCTTTCTTTGAGATAACTCTGCACTAGTGCGAGCCGCAAATGCCACTTCCAGCTTAGCTGTGCAGAAGAAGAACAACAAGAAGAAGAAATATCTCGAAATATGTCCGTCAGGCCCCTTCCCGTTAGATAAATCTGCAAATATCTCGGAAACGAAGCGAGCTATGGCAAAATGTTAAGAGACCTTTCTTGTAGAGAATTAAGTTTCCTACTTTTTATCTTCTATGATATTTTTTGATCAGATGCGTAGTTCTCGAGATATATCAAGATATTTAAAAGTTCCGAAGCCGCACCAACATAATAGAGATACAGAAACACCGTGGCCCCTTTCTTTGAGATAACTCTGCACTACTGCGAGCTGCAAGTGCCACTTCCAGCTTAGCTGTGCAGAAGAAGAACAACAAGAAGAAGAAATATCTCGAAATATGTCCGTCAGGCCCCTTCCCTTGCGATAAATCTGCAAATATCTCGGAAACGAAGCGAGCTATGGCAAAATGTTAAGAGACCTTTTTTGTAGAGAATTAAGTTTCCTACTTTTTATGTTCTATGATATTTTTTGATCAGATGCGTAGTTCTCGAGATATATCAAGATATTTAAAAGTTCCGAAGCCGCACCAACATAATAGAGATACAGAAACACCGTGGCCCCTTTCTTTCAAATAACTATGCACTACTGCGAGCTGCAAATGCCACTTCCAGCTTAGCTGTGCAGAAGAAGAACAACAAGAAGAAGAAATATCTCGAAATATGTCCGTCAGGCCCCTTACCTTGAGATAAATCTGCAAATATCTCGGAAACGAAGCGAGCTATGGCAAAATGTTAAGAGACCTTTTTTGTAGAGAATTAAGTTTCCTACTTTTTATCTTCTATGATATTTTCTGATCAGATGCGTAGTTCTCGAGATATATCAAGATATTTAAAAGTTCCGAAGCCGCACCAACATAATAGAGATACAGAAACACCGTGGCCCCTCTCTTTGAGATAACTCTGCACAATTGCGAGCTGCAAATGCCACTTCCAGCTTAGCTGTGCAGAAGAAGAACAACAAGAAGAAGAAATATCTCGAAATATGTCCGTCGGGCCCCTTCCCTTGAGATAAATCTGCAAATATCTCGGAAACGAAGCGAGCTATTGCAAAATGTTAAGAGACCTTTTTTGTAGAGAATTGAGTTTCCTACTTTTTATGTTCTATGATATTTTTTGATCAGATGCGTAGTTCTCGAGATATATCAAGATATTTAAAAGTTCCGAAACCGCACCAACATAATAGAGATACAGAAACACCGTGGCCCCTTTCTTTGAGATAACTCTGCACTAGTGCGAGCCGCAAATGCCACTTCCAGCTTAGCTGTGCAGAAGAAGAACAACAAGAAGAAGAAATATCTCGAAATATGTCCGTCAGGCCCCTTCCCGTTAGATAAATCTGCAAATATCTCGGAAACGAAGCGAGCTATGGCAAAATGTTAAGAGACCTTTCTTGTAGAGAATTAAGTTTCCTACTTTTTATCTTCTATGATATTTTTTTATCTGATGCGTAGTTCTCGAGATATATCAAGATATTTAAAAGTTCCGAAGCCGCACCAACATAATAGAGATACAGAAACACCGTGGCCCCTTTCTTTGAGATAACTCTGCACTATTGCGAGCTGTAAATGCCACTTCCAGCTTAGCTGTGCAGAAGAAGAACAACAAGAAGAAGAAATATCTCGAAATATGTCCGTCAGGCCCCTTCCCTTGGGATATATCTGCAAATATCTCGGAAACGAAGCGAGCTATAGCCAATTGTTAAGAGACCTTTTTTGTAGAGAATTAAGTTTCCTACTTTTTATGTTCTATGATATTTTTTGATCAGATGCGTAGTTCTCGAGATATATCAAGATATTTAAAAGTTCCGAAGCCGCACCAACATAATAGAGATACAGAAACACCGTGGCCCCTTTCTTTGAGATAACTCTGCACTATTGCGTGCTGTAAATGCCACTTCCAGCTTAGCTGTGCAGAAGAAGAGCAACAAGAAGAAGAAATATCTCGAAATATGTCCGTCAGGCCCCTTCCCTTGAGATATATCTGCAAATATCTCGGAAACGAAGCTAGCTATGGCAAAATGTTAAGAGACCTTTTTTGTAGAGAATTATGTTTCCTACAATTTATGTTCTATGATATTTTTTGATCAGAAGCGTAGTTTTCGAGATATATCGAGATATTTAAAAGTTCCGAAGCCGCACCAACATAATAGAGATACAGAAACACCGTGGCCCCTTTCTTTGAGATAACTCTGCACTATTGCGAGCTGTAAATGCCACTTCCAGCTTAGCTGTGCAGAAGAAGAACAACAAGAAGAAGAAATATCTCGAAATATGTCCGTCAGGCCCCTTCCCTTGAGATATATCTGCAAATATCTCGGAAACGAAGCGAGCTATGGCAAAATGTTGAGAGACCTTTTTTGTAGAGAATTATGTTTCCTACAATTTATGTTCTATGATATTTTTTGATCAGACGCGTAGTTCTCGAGATATATCAAGATATTTAAAAGTTCCGAAGCCGCACCAACATAATAGAGATACAGAAACACCGTGGCCCCTTTCTTTGAGATAACTCTGCACTATTGCGAGCTGCAAATGTCACTTCCAGCTTAGCTGTGCAGAAGAAGAACATCAAGAAGAAGAAATATCTCGATTAATGTCCGTCAGGCCCCTTCCCTTGAGATAAATCTGCAAATATCTCGGAAACGAAGAGGGCTATGGCAAAATGTTAAGAGACCTTTTTTGTAGAGAATTAAGTTTCCTACTTTTTATGTTCTATGATATTTTTTTATCTGATGCGTAGTTCTCGAGATATATCAAGATATTTAAAAGTTCCGAAGCCGCACCAACATAATAGAGATACAGAAACACCGTGGCCCCTTTCTTTGAGATAACTCTGCACTATTGCGAGCTGTAAATGCCACTTCCAGCTTAGCTGTGCAGAAGAAGAACAACAAGAAGAAGAAATATCTCGAAATATGTCCGTCAGGCCCCTTCCGTTGGGATATATCTGCAAATATCTCGGAAACGAAGCGAGCTATGGCCAATTGTTAAGAGACCTTTTTTGTAGAGAATTAAGTTTCCTACTTTTTATGTTCTATGATATTTTTTGATCAGATGCGTAGTTCTCGAGATATATCAAGATATTTAAAAGTTCCGAAGCCGCACCAACATAATAGAGATACAGAAACACCGTGGCCCCTTTCTTTGAGATAACTCTGCACTATTGCGTGCTGTAAATGCCACTTCCAGCTTAGCTGTGCAGAAGAAGAACAACAAGAAGAAGAAATATCTCGAAATATGGCCGTCAGGCCCCTTCCCTTGAGATATATCTGCAAATATCTCGGAAACGAAGCTAGCTATGGCAAAATGTTAAGAGACCTTTTTTGTAGAGGATTATGTTTCCTACAATTTATGTTCTATGATATTTTTTGATCAGAAGCGTAGTTTTCGAGATATATCGAGATATTTAAAAGTTCCGAAGCCCCACCAACATAATAGAGATACAGAAACACCGTGGCCCCTTTCTTTGAGATAACTCTGCACTATTGCGAGCCGCAAATGCCACTTCCAGCTTAGCTGTGCAGAAGAAGAACAACAAGAAGAAGAAATATCTCGAAATATGTCCGTCAGGCCCCTTCCCTTGAGATATATCTGCAAATATCTCGGAAACGAAGCGAGCTATGGCAAAATGTTAAGAGACCTTTTTTGTAGAGGATTAAGTTTCCTACTTTTTATGTTCTATAATATTTTTTGATCAGATGCGTAGTTCTCGAGATATATCAAGATATTTAAAAGTTCCGAAGCCGCACCAACATAATAGAGATACAGAAACACCGTGGCCCCTTTCTTTGAGATAACTCTGCACTATTGTGAGCTGTAAATGCCACTTCCAGCTTAGCTGTGCAGAAGAAGAACAACAAGAAGAAGAAATATCTCGAAATCTGTCCGACAGGCCCCTTCCCTTGAGATAAATCTGCAAATATCTCGGAAACGAAGCGAGCTATGGCAAAACGTTAAGAAACCTTTTTTGTAGAGAATTAAGTTTCCTACTTTTTATGTTCTATGATATTTTTTGATCAGATGCGTAGTTCTCGAGATATATCAAGATATTTAAAAGTTCCGAAGCCGCACCAACATAATAGAGATACAGAAACACCGTGGCCCCTTTCTTTGAGATAACTCTGCACTAGTGCGAGCCGCAAATGCCACTTCCAGCTTAGCTGTGCAGAAGAAGAACAACAAGAAGAAGAAATATCTCGAAATATGTCCGTCAGGCCCCTTCCCTTGAGATGTATCTGCAAATATCTCGGAAACGAAGCGAGCTATGGCAAAATGTTAAGAGACCTTTTTTGTAGAGAACTATGTTTCCTACAATTTATGTTCTATGATATTTTTTGATCAGAAGCGTAGTTTTCGAGATATATCGAGATATTTAAAAGTTCCGAAGCCGCACCAACATAATAGAGATACAGAAACACCGTGGCCCCTTTCTTTGAGATAACTCTGCGTTTAGTGCGAGCCGCAAATGCCACTTCCAGCTTAGCTGTGCAGAAGAAGAACAACAAGCAGAAGAAATATCTCGAAATATGTCCGTCAGGCCCCTTCCCTTGAGATAAATCTGCAAATATCTCGGAAACGAAGCGAGCTATGGCAAAATGTTAAGACACCTTTTTTGTAGAGAATTAAGTTTCCTACATTTTATGTTCTATGATATTTTTTGATCAGATGCGTAGTTCTCGAGATATATCAAGATATTTAAAAGTTCCGAAGCCGCACCAACATAATAGAGATACAGAAACACCGTGGCCCCTTTCTTTGAGATAACTCTGCACTATTGCGAGCTGGAAATGCCACTTCCAGTTTAGCTGTGCAGAAGAAGAACAACAAGAAGAAGAAATATCTCGAAATATGTCCGTCAGGCCCCTTCCCTTGAGATAAATCTGCAAATATCTCGGAAACGAAGCGAGCTATGGCAAAATGTTAAGAGACCTTTTTTGTAGAGAATTAAGTTTCCTACTTTTTATGTTCTATAATATTTTTTGATCAGATGCGCAGTTCTCGAGATATATCAAGATATTTAAAAGTTCCGAAGCCGCACCAACATAATAGAGATACAGAAACACCGTGGCCCCTTTCTTTGAGATAACTCTGCACTATTGTGAGCTGTAAATGCCACTTCCAGCTTAGCTGTGCAGAAGAAGAACAACAAGAAGAAGAAATATCTCGAAATATGTCCGTTAGGCCCCTTCCGTTGAGATAAATCTGCAAATATCTCGGAAACGAAGCGAGCTATGGCAAAATGTTAAGAGACCTTTTTCGTAGAGAATTAAGTTTCCTACTTTTTATGTTCTATGATATTTTTTGATCAGATGCGTAGTTCTCGAGATATATCAAGATATTTAAAAGTTCCGAAGCCGCACCAACATAGTAGAGATACAGAAACACCGTGGCCCCTTTCTTTGAGATAACTCTGCACTATTGCGAGCTGTAAATGCCACTTCCAGCTTAGCTGTGCAGAAGAAGAGCAACAAGAAGAAGAAATATCTCGAAATATGTCCGTCAGGCCCCTTCCCTTGAGATATATCTGCAAATATCTCGGAAACGAAGCGAGCTATGGCAAAATGTTGAGAGACCTTTTTTGTAGAGAATTATGTTTCCTACAATTTATGTTCTATGATATTTTTTGATCAGATGCGTAGTTCTCGAGATATATCAAGATATTTAAAAGTTCCGAAGCCGCACCAACATAATAGAGATACAGAAACACCGTGGCCCCTCTCTTTGAGATAACTCTGCACTATTGCGAGCTGGAAATGCCACTTCCAGTTTAGCTGTGCAGAAGAAGAACAACAAGAAGAAGAAATATCTGGAAATATGTCCGTCAGGCCCCTTCCCTTGAGATAAATCTGCAAATATCTCGGAAACGAAGCGAGCTACGGCAAAATGTTAAGAGACCTTTTTTGTAGAAAATTAGGATTCCTACTTTTTATGTTCTATGATATTTTTTGATCAGATGCGTAGTTCTCGAGATATATCAAGATATTTAAAAGTTTCGAAGCCGCACCAACATAATAGAGATACAGAAACACCGTGGCGCCTTTCTTTGAGATAACTCTGCACTATTGCGAGCTGTAAATGCCACTTCCAGCTTAGCTGTGCAGAAGAAGAACAACAAGAAGAAGAAATATCTCGAAATATGTCCGTCAGGCCCCTTCCCCTGAGATATATCTGCAAATATCTCGGAAACGAAGCGAGCTATGACAAAATGTTAAGAGGCCTTTTTTGTAGAGAATTATGTTTCCTACAATTTATGTTCTATGATATTTTTTGATCAGATGCGTAGTTCTCGAGATATATCAAGATATTTAAAAGCTCCGAAGCCGCACCAACATAATAGAGATACAGAAACACCGTGGCCCCTTTCTTTGAGATAACTCTGCACTATTGCGAGCTGTAAATGCCACTTCCAGCTTAGCTGTGCAGAGGAAGAACAACAAGAAGAAGAAATATCTCGAAATACGTCCGTCAGGCCAGTTCCTTTGAGCTGAATCTGCAAATATCTCGGAAACGAAGCGAGCTATGGCAAAATGTTAAGAGACATTTTTTGTAGAGAATTATGTTTCCTACAATTTATGTTCTATGATATTTTTTGATCAGAAGCATAGTTTTCGAGATATATCGAGATATTTAAAAGTTCCGAAGCCGCACCAACATAATAGAGATACAGAAACACCGTGGCCCCTTTCTTTGAGATAACTCTGCACTAGTGCGAGCCGCAAATGCCACTTCCAGCTTAGCTGTGCAGAAGAAGAACAACAAGAAGAAGAAATATCTCGAAATATGTCCGGCAGGCCCCTTCCCTTGAGATAAATCTGCAAATATCTCGGAAACGAAGCGAGCTATGGCAAAATGTTAAGAGACCTTTTTTGTAGAGAATTAAGTTTCCTACTTTTTATGTTCTATGATATTTTTTGATCAGATGCGTAGTTCTCGAGATATATCAAGATATTTAAAAGTTCCGAAGCCGCACCAACATAATAGAGATACAGAAACACCGTGGCCCCTTTCTTTGAGATAACTCTGCACTATTGCGAGCTGCAAATGCCACTTCCAGCTTAGCTGTGCAGAGGAAGAACAACAAGAAGAAGAAATATCTCGAAATACGTCCGTCAGGCCAGTTCCTTTGAGCTGAATCTGCAAATATCTCGGAAACGAAGCGAGCTATGGCAAAATGTTAAGAGACATTTTTTGTAGAGAATTATGTTTCCTACAATTTATGTTCTATGATATTTTTTGATCAGAAGCGTAGTTTTCGAGATACATCGAGATATTTAAAAGTTCCGAAGCCGCACCAACATAATAGAGATACAGAAACACCGTGGCCCCTTTCTTTGAGAAAACCCTGCACTAGTGCGAGCCGCAAATGCCACTTCCAGCTTAGCTGTGCAGAAGAAGAACAACAAGAAGAAGAAATATCTCGAAATATGTCCGTCAGGCCCCTTCCCTTGAGATATATCTGCAAATATCTCGGAAACGAAGCGAGCTATGGCAAAATGTTAAGAGACCTTTTTTGTAGAGAATTATGTTTCCTACAATTTATGTTCTATGATATTTTTTGATCAGAAGCGTAGTTTTCGAGATACATCGAGATATTTAAAAGTTCCGAAGCCGCACCAACATAATAGGGATACAGAAACACCGTGGCCCCTTTCTTTGAGATAACTCTGCACTAGTGCGAGCCGCAAATGCCACTTCCAGCTTAGCTGTGCAGAAGAAGAACAACAAGAAGAAGAAATATCTCGAAATATGTCCGTTAGGCCCCTTCCCTTGAGATAAATCTGCAAATATCTCGGAAACTAAGCGAGCTATGGCAAAATGTTAAGAGACCTCTTTTGTAGAGAATTAAGTTTCCTACTTTTTATGTTCTATGATATTTTTTGATCAGATGCGTAGTTCTCGAGATATATCAAGATATTTAAAAGTTCCGAAGCCGCACCAACATAATAGAGATACAGAAACACCGTGGCCCCTTTCTTTGAGATAACTCTGCACTATTGCGAGCTGTAAATGCCACTTCCAGCTTAGCTGTGCAGAAGAAGAACAACAAGAAGAAGAAATATCTCGAAATATGTCCGTCAGGCCCCTTCCCTTGAGATATATCTGCAAATATCTCGGAAACGAAGCGAGCTATGACAAAATGTTAGGAGACCTTTTTTGTAGAGAATTATGTTTCCTACAATTTATGTTGTATGATATTTTTTGATCAGATGCGTAGTTCTCGAGATATATCAAGATATTTAAAAGCTCCGAAGCCGCACCAACATAATAGAGATACAGAAACACCGTGGCCCCTTTCTTTGAGATAACTCTGCACTATTGCGAGCTGCAAATGCCACTTCCAGCTTAGCTGTGCAGAAGAAGACCATCAACAAGAAGAAATATCTCGATTAATGTCCGTCAGGCCCCTTCCCTTGAGATAAATCTGCAAATATCTCGGAAACGAAGAGGGCTATGGCAAAATGTTAAGAGACCTTTTTTGTAGAGAATTAAGTTTCCTACTTTTTATCTTCTATGATATTTTTTGATCAGATGCGTAGTTCTCGAGATATATCAAGATATTTAAAAGTTCCGAAGCCGCACCAACATAATAGAGATACAGAAACACCGTGGCCCCTCTCTTTGAGATAACTCTGCACTATTGCGAGCTGGAAATGCCACTTCCAGTTTAGCTGTGCAGAAGAAGAACAACAAGAAGAAGAAATATCTGGAAATATGTCCGTCAGGCCCCTTCCCTTGAGATAAATCTGCAAATATCTCGGAAACGAAGCGAGCTACGGCAAAATGTTAAGAGACCTTTTTTGTAGAAAATTAGGATTCCTACTTTTTATGTTCTATGATATTTTTTGATCAGATGCGTAGTTCTCGAGATATATCAAGATATTTAAAAGTTCCGAAGCCGCACCAACATAATAGAGATACAGAAACACCGTGGCCCCTTTCTTTGAGATAACTCTGCACTATTGCGAGCTGTAAATGCCACTTCCAGCTTAGCTGTGCAGAAGAAGAACAACAAGAAGAAGAAATATCTCGAAATATGTCCGTCAGGCCCCTTCCCCTGAGATATATCTGCAAACATCTCGGAAACGAAGCGATCTATGACAAAATGTTAAGAGACCTTTTTTGTAGAGAATTATGTTTCCCACAATTTATGTTCTATGATATTTTTTGATCAGATGCGTAGTTCTCGAGATATATCAAGATATTTAAAAGCTCCGAAGCCGCACCAACATAATAGAGATACAGAAACACCGTGGCCCCTTTCTTTGAGATAACTCTGCACTATTGCGAGCTGCAAATGCCACTTCCAGCTTAGCTGTGCAGAAGAAGACCATCAACAAGAAGAAATATCTCGATTAATGTCCGTCAGGCCCCTTCCCTTGAGATAAATCTGCAAATATCTCGGAAACGAAGAGGGCTATGGCAAAATGTTAAGAGACCTTTTTTGTAGAGAATTATGTTTCCTACAATTTATGTTCTATGATATTTTTTGATCAGAAGCGTAGTTTTCGAGATACATCGAGATATTTAAAAGTTCCGAAGCCGCACCAACATAATAGGGATACAGAAACACCGTGGCCCCTTTCTTTGAGATAACTCTGCACTAGTGCGAGCCGCAAATGCCACTTCCAGCTTAGCTGTGCAGAAGAAGAACAACAAGAAGAAGAAATATCTCGAAATATGTCCGTTAGGCCCCTTCCCTTGAGATAAATCTGCAAATATCTCGGAAACTAAGCGAGCTATGGCAAAATGTTAAGAGACCTCTTTTGTAGAGAATTAAGTTTCCTACTTTTTATGTTCTATGATATTTTTTGATCAGATGCGTAGTTCTCGAGATATATCAAGATATTTAAAAGTTCCGAAGCCGCACCAACATAATAGAGATACAGAAACACCGTGGCCCCTTTCTTTGAGATAACTCTGCACTATTGCGAGCTGTAAATGCCACTTCCAGCTTAGCTGTGCAGAAGAAGAACAACAAGAAGAAGAAATATCTCGAAATATGTCCGTCAGGCCCCTTCCCTTGAGATATATCTGCAAATATCTCGGAAACGAAGCGAGCTATGACAAAATGTTAGGAGACCTTTTTTGTAGAGAATTATGTTTCCTACAATTTATGTTGTATGATATTTTTTGATCAGATGCGTAGTTCTCGAGATATATCAAGATATTTAAAAGCTCCGAAGCCGCACCAACATAATAGAGATACAGAAACACCGTGGCCCCTTTCTTTGAGATAACTCTGCACTATTGCGAGCTGCAAATGCCACTTCCAGCTTAGCTGTGCAGAAGAAGACCATCAACAAGAAGAAATATCTCGATTAATGTCCGTCAGGCCCCTTCCCTTGAGATAAATCTGCAAATATCTCGGAAACGAAGAGGGCTATGGCAAAATGTTAAGAGACCTTTTTTGTAGAGAATTAAGTTTCCTACTTTTTATCTTCTATGATATTTTTTGATCAGATGCGTAGTTCTCGAGATATATCAAGATATTTAAAAGTTCCGAAGCCGCACCAACATAATAGAGATACAGAAACACCGTGGCCCCTCTCTTTGAGATAACTCTGCACTATTGCGAGCTGGAAATGCCACTTCCAGTTTAGCTGTGCAGAAGAAGAACAACAAGAAGAAGAAATATCTGGAAATATGTCCGTCAGGCCCCTTCCCTTGAGATAAATCTGCAAATATCTCGGAAACGAAGCGAGCTACGGCAAAATGTTAAGAGACCTTTTTTGTAGAAAATTAGGATTCCTACTTTTTATGTTCTATGATATTTTTTGATCAGATGCGTAGTTCTCGAGATATATCAAGATATTTAAAAGTTCCGAAGCCGCACCAACATAATAGAGATACAGAAACACCGTGGCCCCTTTCTTTGAGATAACTCTGCACTATTGCGAGCTGTAAATGCCACTTCCAGCTTAGCTGTGCAGAAGAAGAACAACAAGAAGAAGAAATATCTCGAAATATCTCCGTCAGGCCCCTTCCCCTGAGATATATCTGCAAATATCTCGGAAACGAAGCGATCTATGACAAAATGTTAAGAGACCTTTTTTGTAGAGAATTATGTTTCCCACAATTTATGTTCTATGATATTTTTTGATCAGATGCGTAGTTCTCGAGATATATCAAGATATTTAAAAGCTCCGAAGCCGCACAAACATAATAGAGATACAGAAACACCGTGGCCCCTTTCTTTGAGATAACTCTGCACTATTGCGAGCTGTAAATGCCACTTCCAGCTTAGCTGTGCAGAAGAAGAACAACAAGAAGAAGAAATATCTCGAAATATGTCCGTCAGGCCCCTTCCCTTGAGATAAATCTGCAAATATCTCGGAAACGAAGAGAGCTATGGCAAAATGTTAAGAGACCTTTTTTGTAGAGAATTAAGTTTCCTACTTTTTATGTTGTATGATATTTTTTGATCAGAAGCGTAGTTTTCGAGATATATCGAGATATTTAAAAGTTCCGAAGCCGCACCAACATAATAGAGATACAGAAACACCGTGGCCCCTCTCTTTGAGATAACTCTGCACTATTGCGAGCTGGAAATGCCACTTCCAGTTTAGCTGTGCAGAAGAAGAACAACAAGAAGAAGAAATATCTCGAAATATGTCCGTTAGGCCCCTTCCCTTGAGATAAATCTGCAAATATCTCGGAAACGAAGCGAGCTATGGCAAAATGTTAAGAGACCTCTTTTGTAGAGAATTAAGTTTCCTACTTTTTATGTTCTATGATATTTTTTGATCAGATGCGTAGTTCTCGAGATATATCAAGATATTTAAAAGTTCCGAAGCCGCACCAACATAATAGAGATACAGAAACACCGTGGCCCCTTTCTTTGAGATAACTCTGCACTATTGCGAGCTGTAAATGCCACTTCCAGCTTAGCTGTGCAGAAGAAGAACAACAAGAAGAAGAAATATCTCGAAATATGTCCGTCAGGCCCCTTCCCTTGAGATATATCTGCAAATATCTCGGAAACGAAGCGAGCTATGACAAAATGTTAAGAGACCTTTTTTGTAGAGAATTATGTTTCCTACAATTTATGTTGTATGATATTTTTTGATCAGAAGCGTAGTTTTCGAGATATATCGAGATATTTAAAAGTTCCGAAGCCGCACCAACATAATAGGGATACAGAAACACCGTGGCCCCTTTCTTTGAGATAACTCTGCACTAGTGCGAGCCGCAAATGCCACTTCCAGCTTAGCTGTGCAGAAGAAGAACAACAAGAAGAAGAAATATCTCGAAATATGTCCGTCAGGCCCCTTCCCTTGAGATAAATCTGCAAATATCTCGGAAACGAAGCGAGCTATGGCAAAATGTTAAGAGACCTTTTTTGTAGAGAATTAAGTTTCCTACTTTTTATCTTCTATGATATTTTTTGATCAGATGCGTAGTTCTCGAGATATATCAAGATATTTAAAAGTTCCGAAGCCGCACCAACATAATAGAGATACAGAAACACCGTGGCCCCTTTCTTTGAGATAACTCTGCACTATTGCGAGCTGTAAATGCCACTTCCAGCTTGGCTGTGCAGAAGAAGAACAACAAGAAGAAGAAATATCTCGAAATATGTCCGTCAGGCCCCTTCCCTTGAGATATATCTGCAAATATCTCGGAAACGAAGCGAGCTATGGCAAAATATTAAGAGACCTTTTTTGTAGAGAATTATGTTTCCTACAATTTATGTTCTATGATATTTTTTGATCAGATGCGTAGTTCTCGAGATATATCAAGATATTTAAAAGTTCCGAAGCCGCACCAACATAATAGAGATACAGAAACACCGTGGCCCCTTTCTTTGAGATAACTCTGCACTATTGCGAGCTGTAAATGCCACTTCCAGCTTAGCTGTGCAGAAGAAGAACAACAAGAAGAAGAAATATCTCGAAATATGTCCGTCAGGCCCCTTCCCTTGAGATATATCTGCAAATATCTCGGAAACGAAGCGAGCTATGACAAAATGTTAAGAGACCTTTTTTGTAGAGAATTATGTTTCCTACAATTTATGTTCTATGATATTTTTTGGTCAGAAGCGTAGTTTTCGAGATATATCGAGATATTTAAAAGTTCCGAAGCCGCACCAACATAATAGGGATACAGAAACACCGTGGCCCCTTTCTTTGAGATAACTCTGCACTAGTGCGAGCCGCAAATGCCACTTGCAGCTTAGCTGTGCAGAAGAAGAACAACAAGAAGAAGAAATATCTCGAAATATGTCCGTCAGGCCCCTTCCCTTGAGATAAATCTGCAAATATCTCGGAAACGAAGCGAGCTATGGCAAAATGTTAAGAGACCTTTTTTGTAGAGAATTAAGTTTCCTACTTTTTATCTTCTATGATATTTTTTGATCAGATGCGTAGTTCTCGAGATATATCAAGATATTTAAAAGCTCCGAAGCCGCACCAACATAATAGAGATACAGAAACACCGTGGCCCCTTTCTTTGAGATAACTCTGCACTATTGCGAGCTGCAAATGCCACTTCCAGCTTAGCTGTGCAGAAGAAGAACATCAACAAGAAGAAATATCTCGATTAATGTCCGTCAGGCCCCTTCCCTTGAGATAAATCTGCAAATATCTCGGAAACGAAGAGGGCTATGGCAAAATGTTAAGAGACCTTTTTTGTAGAGAATTAAGTTTCCTACTTTTTATCTTCTATGATATTTTTTGATCAGATGCGTAGTTCTCGAGATATATCAAGATATTTAAAAGTTCCGAAGCCGCACCAACATAATAGAGATACAGAAACACCGTGGCCCCTCTCTTTGAGATAACTCTGCACTATTGCGAGCTGGAAATGCCACTTCCAGTTTAGCTGTGCAGAAGAAGAACAACAAGAAGAAGAAATATCTGGAAATATGTCCGTCAGGCCCCTTCCCTTGAGATAAATCTGCAAATATCTCGGAAACGAAGCGAGCTACGGCAAAATGTTAAGAGACCTTTTTTGTAGAAAATTAGGATTCCTACTTTTTATGTTCTATGATATTTTTTGATCAGATGCGTAGTTCTCGAGATATATCAAGATATTTAAAAGTTCCGAAGCCGCACCAACATAATAGAGATACAGAAACACCGTGGCCCCTTTCTTTGAGATAACTCTGCACTATTGCGAGCTGTAAATGCCACTTCCAGCTTAGCTGTGCAGAAGAAGAACAACAAGAAGAAGAAATATCTCGAAATATGTCCGTCAGGCCCCTTCCCCTGAGATATATCTGCAAATATCTCGGAAACGAAGCGAGCTATGACAAAATGTTAAGAGACCTTTTTTGTAGAGAATTATGTTTCCCACAATTTATGTTCTATGATATTTTTTGATCAGATGCGTAGTTCTCGAGATATATCAAGATATTTAAAAGCTCCGAAGCCGCACCAACATAATAGAGATACAGAAACACCGTGGCCCCTTTCTTTGAGATAACTCTGCACTATTGCGAGCTGTAAATGCCACTTCCAGCTTAGCTGTGCAGAAGAAGAACAACAAGAAGAAGAAATATCTCGAAATATGTCCGTCAGGCCCCTTCCCTTGAGATAAATCTGCAAATATCTCGGAAACGAAGAGAGCTATGGCAAAATGTTAAGAGACCTTTTTTGTAGAGAATTAAGTTTCCTACTTTTTATGTTGTATGATATTTTTTGATCAGAAGCGTAGTTTTCGAGATATATCGAGATATTTAAAAGTTCCGAAGCCGCACCAACATAATAGAGATACAGAAACACCGTGGCCCCTCTCTTTGAGATAACTCTGCACTATTGCGAGCTGGAAATGCCACTTCCAGTTTAGCTGTGCAGAAGAAGAACAACAAGAAGAAGAAATATCTCGAAATATGTCCGTTAGGCCCCTTCCCTTGAGATAAATCTGCAAATATCTCGGAAACGAAGCGAGCTATGGCAAAATGTTAAGAGACCTCTTTTGTAGAGAATTAAGTTTCCTACTTTTTATGTTCTATGATATTTTTTGATCAGATGCGTAGTTCTCGAGATATATCAAGATATTTAAAAGTTCCGAAGCCGCACCAACATAATAGAGATACAGAAACACCGTGGCCCCTTTCTTTGAGATAACTCTGCACTATTGCGAGCTGTAAATGCCACTTCCAGCTTAGCTGTGCAGAAGAAGAACAACAAGAAGAAGAAATATCTCGAAATATGTCCGTCAGGCCCCTTCCCTTGAGATATATCTGCAAATATCTCGGAAACGAAGCGAGCTATGACAAAATGTTAAGAGACCTTTTTTGTAGAGAATTATGTTTCCTACAATTTATGTTGTATGATATTTTTTGATCAGAAGCGTAGTTTTCGAGATATATCGAGATATTTAAAAGTTCCGAAGCCGCACCAACATAATAGGGATACAGAAACACCGTGGCCCCTTTCTTTGAGATAACTCTGCACTAGTGCGAGCCGCAAATGCCACTTCCAGCTTAGCTGTGCAGAAGAAGAACAACAAGAAGAAGAAATATCTCGAAATATGTCCGTCAGGCCCCTTCCCTTGAGATAAATCTGCAAATATCTCGGAAACGAAGCGAGCTATGGCAAAATGTTAAGAGACCTTTTTTGTAGAGAATTAAGTTTCCTACTTTTTATCTTCTATGATATTTTTTGATCAGATGCGTAGTTCTCGAGATATATCAAGATATTTAAAAGTTCCGAAGCCGCACCAACATAATAGAGATACAGAAACACCGTGGCCCCTTTCTTTGAGATAACTCTGCACTATTGCGAGCTGTAAATGCCACTTCCAGCTTAGCTGTGCAGAAGAAGAACAACAAGAAGAAGAAATATCTCGAAATATGTCCGTCAGGCCCCTTCCCTTGAGATATATCTGCAAATATCTCGGAAACGAAGCGAGCTATGGCAAAATATTAAGAGACCTTTTTTGTAGAGAATTATGTTTCCTACAATTTATGTTCTATGATATTTTTTGATCAGATGCGTAGTTCTCGAGATATATCAAGATATTTAAAAGTTCCGAAGCCGCACCAACATAATAGAGATACAGAAACACCGTGGCCCCTTTCTTTGAGATAACTCTGCACTATTGCGAGCTGTAAATGCCACTTCCAGCTTAGCTGTGCAGAAGAAGAACAACAAGAAGAAGAAATATCTCGAAATATGTCCGTCAGGCCCCTTCCCTTGAGATATATCTGCAAATATCTCGGAAACGAAGCGAGCTATGACAAAATGTTAAGAGACCTTTTTTGTAGAGAATTATGTTTCCTACAATTTATGTTGTATGATATTTTTTGATCAGATGCGTAGTTCTCGAGATATATCAAGATATTTAAAAGCTCCGAAGCCGCACCAACATAATAGAGATACAGAAACACCGTGGCCCCTTTCTTTGAGATAACTCTGCACTATTGCGAGCTGTAAATGCCACTTCCAGCTTAGCTGTGCAGAAGAAGAACAACAAGAAGAAGAAATATCTCGAAATATGTCCGTCAGGCCCCTTCCCTTGAGATAAATCTGCAAATATCTCGGAAACGAAGAGAGCTATGGCAAAATGTTAAGAGACCTTTTTTGTAGAGAATTAAGTTTCCTACTTTTTATGTTCTATGATATTTTTTTATCTGATGCGTAGTTCTCGAGATATATCAAGATATTTAAAAGTTCCGAAGCCGCACCAACATAATAGAGATACAGAAACACCGTGGCCCCTTTCTTTGAGATAACTCTGCACTATTGCGAGCTGTAAATGCCACTTCCAGCTTAGCTGTGCAGAAGAAGAACAACAAGAAGAAGAAATATCTCGAAATATGTCCGTCAGGCCCCTTCCCTTGGGATATATCTGCAAATATCTCGGAAACGAAGCGAGCTATGGCCAATTGTTAAGAGACCTTTTTTGTAGAGAATTAAGTTTCCTACTTTTTATGTTCTATGATATTTTTTGATCAGATGCGTAGTTCTCGAGATATATCAAGATATTTAAAAGTTCCGAAGCCGCACCAACATAATAGAGATACAGAAACACCGTGACCCCTTTCTTTGAGATAACTCTGCACTATTGCGAGCTGTAAATGCCACTTCCAGCTTAGCTGTGCAGAAGAAGAACAACAAGAAGAAGAAATATCTCGAAATATGTCCGTCAGGCCCCTTCCCTTGAGATATATCTGCAAATATCTCGGAAACGAAGCTAGCTATGGCAAAATGTTAAGAGACCTTTTTTGTAGAGAATTATGTTTCCTACAATTTATGTTCTATGATATTTTTTGATCAGAAGCGTAGTTTTCGAGATATATCGAGATATTTAAAAGTTCCGAAGCCCCACCAACATAATAGAGATACAGAAACACCGTGGCCCCTTTCTTTGAGATAACTCTGCACTATTGCGAGCCGCAAATGCCACTTCCAGCTTAGCTGTGCAGAAGAAGAACAACAAGAAGAAGAAATATCTCGAAATATGTCCGTCAGGCCCCTTCCCTTGAGATATATCTGCAAATATCTCGGAAACGAAGCGAGCTATGGCAAAATGTTAAGAGACCTTTTTTGTAGAGAATTAAGTTTCCTACTTTTTATGTTCTATAATATTTTTTGATCAGATGCGTAGTTCTCGAGATATATCAAGATATTTAAAAGTTCCGAAGCCGCACCAACATAATAGAGATACAGAAACACCGTGGCCCCTTTCTTTGAGATAACTCTGCACTATTGTGAGCTGTAAATGCCACTTCCAGCTTAGCTGTGCAGAAGAAGAACAACAAGAAGAAGAAATATCTCGAAATCTGTCCGACAGGCCCCTTCCCTTGAGATAAATCTGCAAATATCTCGGAAACGAAGCGAGCTATGGCAAAACGTTAAGAAACCTTTTTTGTAGAGAATTAAGTTTCCTACTTTTTATGTTCTATGATATTTTTTGATCAGATGCGTAGTTCTCGAGATATATCAAGATATTTAAAAGTTCCGAAGCCGCACCAACATAATAGAGATACAGAAACACCGTGGCCCCTTTCTTTGAGATAACTCTGCACTAGTGCGAGCCGCAAATGCCACTTCCAGCTTAGCTGTGCAGAAGAAGAACAACAAGAAGAAGAAATATCTCGAAATATGTCCGTCAGGCCCCTTCCCTTGAGATAAATCTGCAAATATCTCGGAAACGAAGCGAGCTATGGCAAAATGTTAAGACACCTTTTTTGTAGAGAATTAAGTTTCCTACTTTTTATGTTCTATGATATTTTTTGATCAGATGCGTAGTTCTCGAGATATATCAAGATATTTAAAAGTTCCGAAGCCGCACCAACATAATAGAGATACAGAAACACCGTGGCCCCTTTCTTTGAGATAACTCTGCACTATTGCGAGCTGGAAATGCCACTTCCAGTTTAGCTGTGCAGAAGAAGAACAAGAAGAAGAAATATCTCGAAATATGTCCGTCAGGCCCCTTCCCTTGAGATAAATCTGCAAATATCTCGGAAACGAAGCGAGCTATGGCAAAATGTTAAGAGACCTTTTTTGTAGAGAATTAAGTTTCCTACTTTTTATGTTGTATAATATTTTTTGATCAGATGCGCAGTTCTCGAGATATATCAAGATATTTAAAAGTTCCGAAGCCGCACCAACATAATAGAGATACAGAAACACCGTGGCCCCTTTCTTTGAGATAACTCAGCACTATTGTGAGCTGTAAATGCCACTTCCAGCTTAGCTGTGCAGAAGAAGAACAACAAGAAGAAGAAATATCTCGAAATATGTCCGTTAGGCCCCTTCCGTTGAGATAAATCTGCAAATATCTCGGAAACGAAGCGAGCTATGGCAAAATGTTAAGAGACCTTTTTCGTAGAGAATTAAGTTTCCTACTTTTTATGTTCTCTGATATTTTTTGATCAGATGCGTAGTTCTCGAGATATATCAAGATATTTAAAAGTTCCGAAGCCGCACCAACATAGTAGAGATACAGGAACACCGTGGCCCCTTTCTTTGAGATAACTCTGCACTATTGCGAGCTGTAAATGCCACTTCCAGCTTAGCTGTGCAGAAGAAGAGCAACAAGAAGAAGAAATATCTCGAAATATGTCCGTCAGGCCCCTTCCTTTGAGATATATCTGCAAATATCTCGGAAACGAAGCGAGCTATGGCAAAATGTTGAGAGACCTTTTTTGTAGAGAATTATGTTTCCTACAATTTATGTTCTATGATATTTTTTGATCAGATGCGTAGTTCTCGAGATATATCAAGATATTTAAAAGTTCCGAAGCCGCACCAACATAATAGAGATACAGAAACACCGTGGCCCCTTTCTTTGACATAACTCTGCACTATTGCGAGCTGCAAATGCCACTTCCAGCTTAGCTGTGCAGAAGAAGAACATCAACAAGAAGAAATATCTCGATTAATGTCCGTCAGGCCCCTGCCCTTGAGATAAATCTGCAAATATCTCGGAAACGAAGCGAGCTATGGCAAAATGTTAAGAGACCTTTTTTGTAGAGAACTATGTTTCCTACAATTTATGTTCTATAATATTTTTTGATCAGAAGCGTAGTTTTCGAGATATATCGAGATATTTAAAAGTTCCGAAGCCGCACCAACATAATAGAGATACAGAAACACCGTGGCCCCTTTCTTTGAGATAACTCTGCACTATTGTGAGCTGTAAATGCCACTTCCAGCTTAGCTGTGCAGAAGAAGAACAACAAGAAGAAGAAATATCTCGAAATCTGTCCGACAGGCCCCTTCCCTTGAGATAAATCTGCAAATATCTCGGAAACGAAGTGAGCTATGGCAAAACGTTAAGAAACCTTTTTTGTAGAGAATTAAGTTTCCTACTTTTTATGTTCTATGATATTTTTTGATCAGATGCGTAGTTCTCGAGATATATCAAGATATTTAAAAGTTCCGAAGCCGCACCAACATAATAGAGATACAGAAACACCGTGGCCCCTTTCTTTGAGATAACTCTGCACTAGTGCGAGCCGCAAATGCCACTTCCAGCTTAGCTGTGCAGAAGAAGAACAACAAGAAGAAGAAATATCTCGAAATATGTCCGTCAGGCCCCTTCCCTTGAGATGTATCTGCAAATATCTCGGAAACGAAGCGAGCTATGGCAAAATGTTAAGAGACCTTTTTTGTAGAGAACTATGTGTCCTACAATTTATGTTCTATGATATTTTTTGATCAGAAGCGTAGTTTTCGAGATATATCGAGATATTTAAAAGTTCCGAAGCCGCACCAACATAATAGAGATACAGAAACACCGTGGCCCCTTTCTTTGAGATAACTCTGCGTTTAGTGCGAGCCGCAAATGCCACTTCCAGCTTAGCTGTGCAGAAGAAGAACAACAAGCAGAAGAAATATCTCGAAATATGTCCGTCAGGCCCCTTCCCTTGAGATAAATCTGCAAATATCTCGGAAACGAAGCGAGCTATGGCAAAATGTTAAGACACCTTTTTTGTAGAGAATTAAGTTTCCTACTTTTTATGTTCTATGATATTTTTTGATCAGATGCGTAGTTCTCGAGATATATCAAGATATTTAAAAGTTCCGAAGCCGCACCAACATAATAGAGATACAGAAACACCGTGGCCCCTTTCTTTGAGATAACTCTGCACTATTGCGAGCTGGAAATGCCACTTCCAGTTTAGCTGTGCAGAAGAAGAACAACAAGAAGAAGAAATATCTCGAAATATGTCCGTCAGGCCCCTTCCCTTGAGATAAATCTGCAAATATCTCGGAAACGAAGCGAGCTATGGCAAAATGTTAAGAGACCTTTTTTGTAGAGAATTAAGTTTCCTACTTTTTATGTTCTATAATATTTTTTGATCAGATGCGCAGTTCTCGAGATATATCAAGATATTTAAAAGTTCCGAAGCCGCACCAACATAATAGAGATACAGAAACACCGTGGCCCCTTTCTTTGAGATAACTCTGCACTATTGTGAGCTGTATATGCCACTTCCAGCTTAGCTGTGCAGAAGAAGAACAACAAGAAGAAGAAATATCTCGAAATATGTCCGTTAGGCCCCTTCCGTTGAGATAAATCTGCAAATATCTCGGAAACGAAGCGAGCTATGGCAAAATGTTAAGAGACCTTTTTCGTAGAGAATTAAGTTTCCTACTTTTTATGTTCTCTGATATTTTTTGATCAGATGCGTAGTTCTCGAGATATATCAAGATATTTAAAAGTTCCGAAGCCGCACCAACATAGTAGATATACAGAAACACCGTGGCCCCTTTCTTTGAGATAACTCTGCACTATTGCGAGCTGTAAATGCCACTTCCAGCTTAGCTGTGCAGAAGAAGAGCAACAAGAAGAAGAAATATCTCGAAATATGTCCGTCAGGCCCCTTCCTTTGAGATATATCTGCAAATATCTCGGAAACGAAGCGAGCTATGGCAAAATGTTGAGAGACCTTTTTTGTAGAGAATTATGTTTCCTACAATTTATGTTCTATGATATTTTTTGATCAGATGCGTAGTTCTCGAGATATATCAAGATATTTAAAAGTTCCGAAGCCGCACCAACATAATAGAGATACAGAAACACCGTGGCCCCTTTCTTTGAGATAACTCTGCACTATTGCGAGCTGCAAATGCCACTTCCAGCTTAGCTGTGCAGAAGAAGAACATCAACAAGAAGAAATATCTCGATTAATGTCCGTCAGGCCCCTTCCCTTGAGATAAATCTGCAAATATCTCGGAAACGAAGAGGGCTATGGCAAAATGTTAAGAGACCTTTTTTGTAGAGAATTAAGTTTCCTACTTTTTATCTTCTATGATATTTTTTGATCAGATGCGTAGTTCTCGAGATATATCAAGATATTTAAAAGTTCCGAAGCCGCACCAACATAATAGAGATACAGAAACACCGTGGCCCCTCTCTTTGAGATAACTCTGCACTATTGCGAGCTGGAAATGCCACTTCCAGTTTAGCTGTGCAGAAGAAGAACAACAAGAAGAAGAAATATCTGGAAATATGTCCGTCAGGCCCCTTCCCTTGAGATAAATCTGCAAATATCTCGGAAACGAAGCGAGCTATGACAAAATGTTAAGAGACCTTTTTCGTAGAGAATTAAGTTTCCTACTTTTTATGTTCTATGATATTTTTTGATCAGATGCGTAGTTCTCGAGATATATCAAGATATTTAAAAGTTCCGAAGCCGCACCAACATAATAGAGATACAGAAACACCGTGGCCCCTTTCTTTGAGATAACTCTGCACTATTGCGAGCTGTAAATGCCACTTCCAGCTTAGCTGTGCAGAAGAAGAGCAACAAGAAGAAGAAATATCTCGAAATATGTCCGTCAGGCCCCTTCCCTTGAGATATATCTGCAAATATCTCGGAAACGAAGCGAGCTATGGCAAAATGTTGAGAGACCTTTTTTGTAGAGAATTATGTTTCCTACAATTTATGTTCTATGATATTTTTTGATCAGATGCGTAGTTCTCGAGATATATCAAGATATTTAAAAGTTCCGAAGCCGCACCAACATAATAGAGATACAGAAACACCGTGGCCCCTTTCTTTGAGATAACTCTGCACTAGTGCGAGCCGCAAATGCCACTTCCAGCTTAGCTGTGCAGAAGAAGAACAACAAGAAGAAGAAATATCTCGAAATATGTCCGTCAGGCCCCTTCCCTTGAGATAAATCTGCAAATATCTCGGAAACGAAGCGAGCTATGGCAAAATGTTAAGAGACATTTTTTGTAGAGAATTATGTTTCCTACAATTTATGTTCTATGATATTTTTTGATCAGAAGCGTAGTTTTCGAGATATATCGAGATATTTAAAAGTTCCGAAGCCGCACCAACATAATAGAGATACAGAAACACCGTGGCCCCTTTCTTTGAGATAACTCTGCACTAGTGCGAGCCGCAAATGCCACTTCCAGCTTAGCTGTGCAGAAGAAGAACAACAAGAAGAAGAAATATCTCGAAATATGTCCGTCAGGCCCCTTCCCTTGAGATAAATCTGCAAATATCTCGGAAACGAAGCGAGCTATGGCAAAATGTTAAGAGACCTTTTTTGTAGAGAATTAAGTTTCCTACTTTCTATGTTCTATGATATTTTTTGATCAGATGCGTAGTTCTCGAGATATATCAAGATATTTAAAAGTTCCGAAGCCGCACCAACATAATAGAGATACAGAAACACCGTGGCCCCTTTCTTTGAGATAACTCTGCACTATTGCGAGCTGCAAATGCCACTTCCAGCTTAGCTGTGCAGAGGAAGAACAACAAGAAGAAGAAATATCTCGAAATACGTCCGTCAGGCCAGTTCCTTTGAGCTGAATCTGCAAATATCTCGGAAACGAAGCGAGCTATGGCAAAATGTTAAGAGACATTTTTTGTAGAGAATTATGTTTCCTACAATTTATGTTCTATGATATTTTTTGATCAGAAGCGTAGTTTTCGAGATACATCGAGATATTTAAAAGTTCCGAAGCCGCACCAACATAATAGAGATACAGAAACACCGTGGCCCCTTTCTTTGAGAAAACTCTGCACTAGTACGAGCCGCAAATGCCACTTCCAGCTTAGCTGTGCAGAAGAAGAAGAACAAGAAGAAGAAATATCTCGAAATATGTCCGTCAGGCCCCTTCCCTTGAGATATATCTGCAAATATCTCGGAAACGAAGCGAGCTATGGCAAAATGTTAAGAGACCTTTTTTGTAGAGAATTATGTTTCCTACAATTTATGTTCTATGATATTTTTTGATCAGAAGCGTAGTTTTCGAGATACATCGAGATATTTAAAAGTTCCGAAGCCGCACCAACATAGTAGGGATACAGAAACACCGTGGCCCCTTTCTTTGAGATAACTCTGCACTATTGCGAGCTGTAAATGCCACTTCCAGCTTAGCTGTGCAGAAGAAGAGCAACAAGAAGAAGAAATATCTCGAAATATGTCCGTCAGGCCCCTTCCCTTGAGATATATCTGCAAATATCTGGGAAACGAAGCGAGCTATGGCAAAATGTTGAGAGACCTTTTTTGTAGAGAATTATGTTTCCTACAATTTATGTTCTATGATATTTTTTGATCAGATGCGTAGTTCTCGAGATATATCAAGATATTTAAAAGTTCCGAAGCCGCACCAACATAATAGAGATACAGAAACACCGTGGCCCCTTTCTTTGAGATAACTCTGCACTATTGCGAGCTGCAAATGCCACTTCCAGCTTAGCTGTGCAGAAGAAGAACATCAACAAGAAGAAATATCTCGATTAATGTCCGTCTGGCCCCTTCCCTTGAGATAAATCTGCAAATATCTCGGAAACGAAGAGGGCTATGGCAAAATGTTAAGAGACCTTTTTTGTAGAGAATTAAGTTTCCTACTTTTTATGTTGTATAATATTTTTTGATCAGATGCGCAGTTCTCGAGATATATCAAGATATTTAAAAGTTCCGAAGCCGCACCAACATAATAGAGATACAGAAACACCGTGGCCCCTTTCTTTGAGATAACTCAGCACTATTGTGAGCTGTAAATGCCACTTCCAGCTTAGCTGTGCAGAAGAAGAACAACAAGAAGAAGAAATATCTCGAAATATGTCCGTTAGGCCCCTTCCGTTGAGATAAATCTGCAAATATCTCGGAAACGAAGCGAGCTATGGCAAAATGTTAAGAGACCTTTTTCGTAGAGAATTAAGTTTCCTACTTTTTATGTTCTCTGATATTTTTTGATCAGATGCGTAGTTCTCGAGATATATCAAGATATTTAAAAGTTCCGAAGCCGCACCAACATAGTAGAGATACAGGAACACCGTGGCCCCTTTCTTTGAGATAACTCTGCACTATTGCGAGCTGTAAATGCCACTTCCAGCTTAGCTGTGCAGAAGAAGAGCAACAAGAAGAAGAAATATCTCGAAATATGTCCGTCAGGCCCCTTCCTTTGAGATATATCTGCAAATATCTCGGAAACGAAGCGAGCTATGGCAAAATGTTGAGAGACCTTTTTTGTAGAGAATTATGTTTCCTACAATTTATGTTCTATGATATTTTTTGATCAGATGCGTAGTTCTCGAGATATATCAAGATATTTAAAAGTTCCGAAGCCGCACCAACATAATAGAGATACAGAAACACCGTGGCCCCTTTCTTTGACATAACTCTGCACTATTGCGAGCTGCAAATGCCACTTCCAGCTTAGCTGTGCAGAAGAAGAACATCAACAAGAAGAAATATCTCGATTAATGTCCGTCAGGCCCCTGCCCTTGAGATAAATCTGCAAATATCTCGGAAACGAAGCGAGCTATGGCAAAATGTTAAGAGACCTTTTTTGTAGAGAACTATGTTTCCTACAATTTATGTTCTATAATATTTTTTGATCAGAAGCGTAGTTTTCGAGATATATCGAGATATTTAAAAGTTCCGAAGCCGCACCAACATAATAGAGATACAGAAACACCGTGGCCCCTTTCTTTGAGATAACTCTGCACTATTGTGAGCTGTAAATGCCACTTCCAGCTTAGCTGTGCAGAAGAAGAACAACAAGAAGAAGAAATATCTCGAAATCTGTCCGACAGGCCCCTTCCCTTGAGATAAATCTGCAAATATCTCGGAAACGAAGTGAGCTATGGCAAAACGTTAAGAAACCTTTTTTGTAGAGAATTAAGTTTCCTACTTTTTATGTTCTATGATATTTTTTGATCAGATGCGTAGTTCTCGAGATATATCAAGATATTTAAAAGTTCCGAAGCCGCACCAACATAATAGAGATACAGAAACACCGTGGCCCCTTTCTTTGAGATAACTCTGCACTAGTGCGAGCCGCAAATGCCACTTCCAGCTTAGCTGTGCAGAAGAAGAACAACAAGAAGAAGAAATATCTCGAAATATGTCCGTCAGGCCCCTTCCCTTGAGATGTATCTGCAAATATCTCGGAAACGAAGCGAGCTATGGCAAAATGTTAAGAGACCTTTTTTGTAGAGAACTATGTGTCCTACAATTTATGTTCTATGATATTTTTTGATCAGAAGCGTAGTTTTCGAGATATATCGAGATATTTAAAAGTTCCGAAGCCGCACCAACATAATAGAGATACAGAAACACCGTGGCCCCTTTCTTTGAGATAACTCTGCGTTTAGTGCGAGCCGCAAATGCCACTTCCAGCTTAGCTGTGCAGAAGAAGAACAACAAGCAGAAGAAATATCTCGAAATATGTCCGTCAGGCCCCTTCCCTTGAGATAAATCTGCAAATATCTCGGAAACGAAGCGAGCTATGGCAAAATGTTAAGACACCTTTTTTGTAGAGAATTAAGTTTCCTACTTTTTATGTTCTATGATATTTTTTGATCAGATGCGTAGTTCTCGAGATATATCAAGATATTTAAAAGTTCCGAAGCCGCACCAACATAATAGAGATACAGAAACACCGTGGCCCCTTTCTTTGAGATAACTCTGCACTATTGCGAGCTGGAAATGCCACTTCCAGTTTAGCTGTGCAGAAGAAGAACAACAAGAAGAAGAAATATCTCGAAATATGTCCGTCAGGCCCCTTCCCTTGAGATAAATCTGCAAATATCTCGGAAACGAAGCGAGCTATGGCAAAATGTTAAGAGACCTTTTTTGTAGAGAATTAAGTTTCCTACTTTTTATGTTCTATAATATTTTTTGATCAGATGCGCAGTTCTCGAGATATATCAAGATATTTAAAAGTTCCGAAGCCGCACCAACATAATAGAGATACAGAAACACCGTGGCCCCTTTCTTTGAGATAACTCTGCACTATTGTGAGCTGTATATGCCACTTCCAGCTTAGCTGTGCAGAAGAAGAACAACAAGAAGAAGAAATATCTCGAAATATGTCCGTTAGGCCCCTTCCGTTGAGATAAATCTGCAAATATCTCGGAAACGAAGCGAGCTATGGCAAAATGTTAAGAGACCTTTTTCGTAGAGAATTAAGTTTCCTACTTTTTATGTTCTCTGATATTTTTTGATCAGATGCGTAGTTCTCGAGATATATCAAGATATTTAAAAGTTCCGAAGCCGCACCAACATAGTAGATATACAGAAACACCGTGGCCCCTTTCTTTGAGATAACTCTGCACTATTGCGAGCTGTAAATGCCACTTCCAGCTTAGCTGTGCAGAAGAAGAGCAACAAGAAGAAGAAATATCTCGAAATATGTCCGTCAGGCCCCTTCCTTTGAGATATATCTGCAAATATCTCGGAAACGAAGCGAGCTATGGCAAAATGTTGAGAGACCTTTTTTGTAGAGAATTATGTTTCCTACAATTTATGTTCTATGATATTTTTTGATCAGATGCGTAGTTCTCGAGATATATCAAGATATTTAAAAGTTCCGAAGCCGCACCAACATAATAGAGATACAGAAACACCGTGGCCCCTTTCTTTGAGATAACTCTGCACTATTGCGAGCTGCAAATGCCACTTCCAGCTTAGCTGTGCAGAAGAAGAACATCAACAAGAAGAAATATCTCGATTAATGTCCGTCAGGCCCCTTCCCTTGAGATAAATCTGCAAATATCTCGGAAACGAAGAGGGCTATGGCAAAATGTTAAGAGACCTTTTTTGTAGAGAATTAAGTTTCCTACTTTTTATCTTCTATGATATTTTTTGATCAGATGCGTAGTTCTCGAGATATATCAAGATATTTAAAAGTTCCGAAGCCGCACCAACATAATAGAGATACAGAAACACCGTGGCCCCTCTCTTTGAGATAACTCTGCACTATTGCGAGCTGGAAATGCCACTTCCAGTTTAGCTGTGCAGAAGAAGAACAACAAGAAGAAGAAATATCTGGAAATATGTCCGTCAGGCCCCTTCCCTTGAGATAAATCTGCAAATATCTCGGAAACGAAGCGAGCTATGACAAAATGTTAAGAGACCTTTTTCGTAGAGAATTAAGTTTCCTACTTTTTATGTTCTATGATATTTTTTGATCAGATGCGTAGTTCTCGAGATATATCAAGATATTTAAAAGTTCCGAAGCCGCACCAACATAATAGAGATACAGAAACACCGTGGCCCCTTTCTTTGAGATAACTCTGCACTATTGCGAGCTGTAAATGCCACTTCCAGCTTAGCTGTGCAGAAGAAGAGCAACAAGAAGAAGAAATATCTCGAAATATGTCCGTCAGGCCCCTTCCCTTGAGATATATCTGCAAATATCTCGGAAACGAAGCGAGCTATGGCAAAATGTTGAGAGACCTTTTTTGTAGAGAATTATGTTTCCTACAATTTATGTTCTATGATATTTTTTGATCAGATGCGTAGTTCTCGAGATATATCAAGATATTTAAAAGTTCCGAAGCCGCACCAACATAATAGAGATACAGAAACACCGTGGCCCCTTTCTTTGAGATAACTCTGCACTAGTGCGAGCCGCAAATGCCACTTCCAGCTTAGCTGTGCAGAAGAAGAACAACAAGAAGAAGAAATATCTCGAAATATGTCCGTCAGGCCCCTTCCCTTGAGATAAATCTGCAAATATCTCGGAAACGAAGCGAGCTATGGCAAAATGTTAAGAGACATTTTTTGTAGAGAATTATGTTTCCTACAATTTATGTTCTATGATATTTTTTGATCAGAAGCGTAGTTTTCGAGATATATCGAGATATTTAAAAGTTCCGAAGCCGCACCAACATAATAGAGATACAGAAACACCGTGGCCCCTTTCTTTGAGATAACTCTGCACTAGTGCGAGCCGCAAATGCCACTTCCAGCTTAGCTGTGCAGAAGAAGAACAACAAGAAGAAGAAATATCTCGAAATATGTCCGTCAGGCCCCTTCCCTTGAGATAAATCTGCAAATATCTCGGAAACGAAGCGAGCTATGGCAAAATGTTAAGAGACCTTTTTTGTAGAGAATTAAGTTTCCTACTTTCTATGTTCTATGATATTTTTTGATCAGATGCGTAGTTCTCGAGATATATCAAGATATTTAAAAGTTCCGAAGCCGCACCAACATAATAGAGATACAGAAACACCGTGGCCCCTTTCTTTGAGATAACTCTGCACTATTGCGAGCTGCAAATGCCACTTCCAGCTTAGCTGTGCAGAGGAAGAACAACAAGAAGAAGAAATATCTCGAAATACGTCCGTCAGGCCAGTTCCTTTGAGCTGAATCTGCAAATATCTCGGAAACGAAGCGAGCTATGGCAAAATGTTAAGAGACATTTTTTGTAGAGAATTATGTTTCCTACAATTTATGTTCTATGATATTTTTTGATCAGAAGCGTAGTTTTCGAGATACATCGAGATATTTAAAAGTTCCGAAGCCGCACCAACATAATAGAGATACAGAAACACCGTGGCCCCTTTCTTTGAGAAAACTCTGCACTAGTACGAGCCGCAAATGCCACTTCCAGCTTAGCTGTGCAGAAGAAGAAGAACAAGAAGAAGAAATATCTCGAAATATGTCCGTCAGGCCCCTTCCCTTGAGATATATCTGCAAATATCTCGGAAACGAAGCGAGCTATGGCAAAATGTTAAGAGACCTTTTTTGTAGAGAATTATGTTTCCTACAATTTATGTTCTATGATATTTTTTGATCAGAAGCGTAGTTTTCGAGATACATCGAGATATTTAAAAGTTCCGAAGCCGCACCAACATAGTAGGGATACAGAAACACCGTGGCCCCTTTCTTTGAGATAACTCTGCACTATTGCGAGCTGTAAATGCCACTTCCAGCTTAGCTGTGCAGAAGAAGAGCAACAAGAAGAAGAAATATCTCGAAATATGTCCGTCAGGCCCCTTCCCTTGAGATATATCTGCAAATATCTGGGAAACGAAGCGAGCTATGGCAAAATGTTGAGAGACCTTTTTTGTAGAGAATTATGTTTCCTACAATTTATGTTCTATGATATTTTTTGATCAGATGCGTAGTTCTCGAGATATATCAAGATATTTAAAAGTTCCGAAGCCGCACCAACATAATAGAGATACAGAAACACCGTGGCCCCTTTCTTTGAGATAACTCTGCACTATTGCGAGCTGCAAATGCCACTTCCAGCTTAGCTGTGCAGAAGAAGAACATCAACAAGAAGAAATATCTCGATTAATGTCCGTCTGGCCCCTTCCCTTGAGATAAATCTGCAAATATCTCGGAAACGAAGAGGGCTATGGCAAAATGTTAAGAGACCTTTTTTGTAGAGAATTAGGTTTCCTACTTTTTATCTTCTATGATATTTTTTGATCAGATGCGTAGTTCTCGAGATATATCAAGATATTTAAAAGTTCCGAAGCCGCACCAACATAATAGAGATACAGAAACACCGTGGCCCCTCTCTTTGAGATAACTCTGCACTATTGCGAGCTGGAAATGCCACTTCCAGTTTAGCTGTGCAGAAGAAGAACAACAAGAAGAAGAAATGTCTCGAAATATGTCCGTTAGGCCCCTTCCCTTGAGATATATCTGCAAATATCTCGGAAACGAAGCGAGCTATGACAAAATGTTAAGAGACCTTTTTTGTAGAGAATTATGTTTCCTACAATTTATGTTGTATGATATTTTTTGATCAGATGCGTAGTTCTCGAGATATATCAAGATATTTAAAAGCTCCGAAGCCGCACCAACATAATAGAGATACAGAAACACCGTGGCCCCTTTCTTTGAGATAACTCTGCACTATTGCGAGCTGTAAATGCCACTTCCAGCTTAGCTGTGCAGAAGAAGAACAACAAGAAGAAGAAATATCTCGAAATATGTCCGTCAGGCCCCTTCCCTTGAGATAAATCTGCAAATATCTCGGAAACGAAGAGAGCTATGGCAAAATGTTAAGAGACCTTTTTTGTAGAGAATTAAGTTTCCTACTTTTTATGTTCTATGATATTTTTTGATCAGATGCGTAGTTCTCGAGATATATCAAGATATTTAAAAGTTCCGAAGCCGCACCAACATAATAGAGATACAGAAACACCGTGGCCCCTTTCTTTGAGATAACTCTGCACTAGTGCGAGCCGCAAATGCCACTTCCAGCTTAGCTGTGCAGAAGAAGAACAACAAGAAGAAGAAATATCTCGAAATATGTCCGTCAGGCCCCTTCCCTTGAGATGTATCTGCAAATATCTCGGAAACGAAGCGAGCTATGGCAAAATGTTAAGAGACCTTTTTTGTAGAGAACTATGTGTCCTACAATTTATGTTCTATGATATTTTTTGATCAGAAGCGTAGTTTTCGAGATATATCGAGATATTTAAAAGTTCCGAAGCCGCACCAACATAATAGAGATACAGAAACACCGTGGCCCCTTTCTTTGAGATAACTCTGCGTTTAGTGCGAGCCGCAAATGCCACTTCCAGCTTAGCTGTGCAGAAGAAGAACAACAAGCAGAAGAAATATCTCGAAATATGTCCGTCAGGCCCCTTCCCTTGAGATAAATCTGCAAATATCTCGGAAACGAAGCGAGCTATGGCAAAATGTTAAGACACCTTTTTTGTAGAGAATTAAGTTTCCTACTTTTTATGTTCTATGATATTTTTTGATCAGATGCGTAGTTCTCGAGATATATCAAGATATTTAAAAGTTCCGAAGCCGCACCAACATAATAGAGATACAGAAACACCGTGGCCCCTTTCTTTGAGATAACTCTGCACTATTGCGAGCTGGAAATGCCACTTCCAGTTTAGCTGTGCAGAAGAAGAACAACAAGAAGAAGAAATATCTCGAAATATGTCCGTCAGGCCCCTTCCCTTGAGATAAATCTGCAAATATCTCGGAAACGAAGCGAGCTATGGCAAAATGTTAAGAGACCTTTTTTGTAGAGAATTAAGTTTCCTACTTTTTATGTTCTATAATATTTTTTGATCAGATGCGCAGTTCTCGAGATATATCAAGATATTTAAAAGTTCCGAAGCCGCACCAACATAATAGAGATACAGAAACACCGTGGCCCCTTTCTTTGAGATAACTCTGCACTATTGTGAGCTGTATATGCCACTTCCAGCTTAGCTGTGCAGAAGAAGAACAACAAGAAGAAGAAATATCTCGAAATATGTCCGTTAGGCCCCTTCCGTTGAGATAAATCTGCAAATATCTCGGAAACGAAGCGAGCTATGGCAAAATGTTAAGAGACCTTTTTCGTAGAGAATTAAGTTTCCTACTTTTTATGTTCTCTGATATTTTTTGATCAGATGCGTAGTTCTCGAGATATATCAAGATATTTAAAAGTTCCGAAGCCGCACCAACATAGTAGATATACAGAAACACCGTGGCCCCTTTCTTTGAGATAACTCTGCACTATTGCGAGCTGTAAATGCCACTTCCAGCTTAGCTGTGCAGAAGAAGAGCAACAAGAAGAAGAAATATCTCGAAATATGTCCGTCAGGCCCCTTCCTTTGAGATATATCTGCAAATATCTCGGAAACGAAGCGAGCTATGGCAAAATGTTGAGAGACCTTTTTTGTAGAGAATTATGTTTCCTACAATTTATGTTCTATGATATTTTTTGATCAGATGCGTAGTTCTCGAGATATATCAAGATATTTAAAAGTTCCGAAGCCGCACCAACATAATAGAGATACAGAAACACCGTGGCCCCTTTCTTTGAGATAACTCTGCACTATTGCGAGCTGCAAATGCCACTTCCAGCTTAGCTGTGCAGAAGAAGAACATCAACAAGAAGAAATATCTCGATTAATGTCCGTCAGGCCCCTTCCCTTGAGATAAATCTGCAAATATCTCGGAAACGAAGAGGGCTATGGCAAAATGTTAAGAGACCTTTTTTGTAGAGAATTAAGTTTCCTACTTTTTATCTTCTATGATATTTTTTGATCAGATGCGTAGTTCTCGAGATATATCAAGATATTTAAAAGTTCCGAAGCCGCACCAACATAATAGAGATACAGAAACACCGTGGCCCCTCTCTTTGAGATAACTCTGCACTATTGCGAGCTGGAAATGCCACTTCCAGTTTAGCTGTGCAGAAGAAGAACAACAAGAAGAAGAAATATCTGGAAATATGTCCGTCAGGCCCCTTCCCTTGAGATAAATCTGCAAATATCTCGGAAACGAAGCGAGCTATGACAAAATGTTAAGAGACCTTTTTCGTAGAGAATTAAGTTTCCTACTTTTTATGTTCTATGATATTTTTTGATCAGATGCGTAGTTCTCGAGATATATCAAGATATTTAAAAGTTCCGAAGCCGCACCAACATAATAGAGATACAGAAACACCGTGGCCCCTTTCTTTGAGATAACTCTGCACTATTGCGAGCTGTAAATGCCACTTCCAGCTTAGCTGTGCAGAAGAAGAGCAACAAGAAGAAGAAATATCTCGAAATATGTCCGTCAGGCCCCTTCCCTTGAGATATATCTGCAAATATCTCGGAAACGAAGCGAGCTATGGCAAAATGTTGAGAGACCTTTTTTGTAGAGAATTATGTTTCCTACAATTTATGTTCTATGATATTTTTTGATCAGATGCGTAGTTCTCGAGATATATCAAGATATTTAAAAGTTCCGAAGCCGCACCAACATAATAGAGATACAGAAACACCGTGGCCCCTTTCTTTGAGATAACTCTGCACTAGTGCGAGCCGCAAATGCCACTTCCAGCTTAGCTGTGCAGAAGAAGAACAACAAGAAGAAGAAATATCTCGAAATATGTCCGTCAGGCCCCTTCCCTTGAGATAAATCTGCAAATATCTCGGAAACGAAGCGAGCTATGGCAAAATGTTAAGAGACATTTTTTGTAGAGAATTATGTTTCCTACAATTTATGTTCTATGATATTTTTTGATCAGAAGCGTAGTTTTCGAGATATATCGAGATATTTAAAAGTTCCGAAGCCGCACCAACATAATAGAGATACAGAAACACCGTGGCCCCTTTCTTTGAGATAACTCTGCACTAGTGCGAGCCGCAAATGCCACTTCCAGCTTAGCTGTGCAGAAGAAGAACAACAAGAAGAAGAAATATCTCGAAATATGTCCGTCAGGCCCCTTCCCTTGAGATAAATCTGCAAATATCTCGGAAACGAAGCGAGCTATGGCAAAATGTTAAGAGACCTTTTTTGTAGAGAATTAAGTTTCCTACTTTCTATGTTCTATGATATTTTTTGATCAGATGCGTAGTTCTCGAGATATATCAAGATATTTAAAAGTTCCGAAGCCGCACCAACATAATAGAGATACAGAAACACCGTGGCCCCTTTCTTTGAGATAACTCTGCACTATTGCGAGCTGCAAATGCCACTTCCAGCTTAGCTGTGCAGAGGAAGAACAACAAGAAGAAGAAATATCTCGAAATACGTCCGTCAGGCCAGTTCCTTTGAGCTGAATCTGCAAATATCTCGGAAACGAAGCGAGCTATGGCAAAATGTTAAGAGACATTTTTTGTAGAGAATTATGTTTCCTACAATTTATGTTCTATGATATTTTTTGATCAGAAGCGTAGTTTTCGAGATACATCGAGATATTTAAAAGTTCCGAAGCCGCACCAACATAATAGAGATACAGAAACACCGTGGCCCCTTTCTTTGAGAAAACTCTGCACTAGTACGAGCCGCAAATGCCACTTCCAGCTTAGCTGTGCAGAAGAAGAAGAACAAGAAGAAGAAATATCTCGAAATATGTCCGTCAGGCCCCTTCCCTTGAGATATATCTGCAAATATCTCGGAAACGAAGCGAGCTATGGCAAAATGTTAAGAGACCTTTTTTGTAGAGAATTATGTTTCCTACAATTTATGTTCTATGATATTTTTTGATCAGAAGCGTAGTTTTCGAGATACATCGAGATATTTAAAAGTTCCGAAGCCGCACCAACATAGTAGGGATACAGAAACACCGTGGCCCCTTTCTTTGAGATAACTCTGCACTATTGCGAGCTGTAAATGCCACTTCCAGCTTAGCTGTGCAGAAGAAGAGCAACAAGAAGAAGAAATATCTCGAAATATGTCCGTCAGGCCCCTTCCCTTGAGATATATCTGCAAATATCTGGGAAACGAAGCGAGCTATGGCAAAATGTTGAGAGACCTTTTTTGTAGAGAATTATGTTTCCTACAATTTATGTTCTATGATATTTTTTGATCAGATGCGTAGTTCTCGAGATATATCAAGATATTTAAAAGTTCCGAAGCCGCACCAACATAATAGAGATACAGAAACACCGTGGCCCCTTTCTTTGAGATAACTCTGCACTATTGCGAGCTGCAAATGCCACTTCCAGCTTAGCTGTGCAGAAGAAGAACATCAACAAGAAGAAATATCTCGATTAATGTCCGTCTGGCCCCTTCCCTTGAGATAAATCTGCAAATATCTCGGAAACGAAGAGGGCTATGGCAAAATGTTAAGAGACCTTTTTTGTAGAGAATTAGGTTTCCTACTTTTTATCTTCTATGATATTTTTTGATCAGATGCGTAGTTCTCGAGATATATCAAGATATTTAAAAGTTCCGAAGCCGCACCAACATAATAGAGATACAGAAACACCGTGGCCCCTCTCTTTGAGATAACTCTGCACTATTGCGAGCTGGAAATGCCACTTCCAGTTTAGCTGTGCAGAAGAAGAACAACAAGAAGAAGAAATGTCTCGAAATATGTCCGTTAGGCCCCTTCCCTTGAGATATATCTGCAAATATCTCGGAAACGAAGCGAGCTATGACAAAATGTTAAGAGACCTTTTTTGTAGAGAATTATGTTTCCTACAATTTATGTTGTATGATATTTTTTGATCAGATGCGTAGTTCTCGAGATATATCAAGATATTTAAAAGCTCCGAAGCCGCACCAACATAATAGAGATACAGAAACACCGTGGCCCCTTTCTTTGAGATAACTCTGCACTATTGCGAGCTGTAAATGCCACTTCCAGCTTAGCTGTGCAGAAGAAGAACAACAAGAAGAAGAAATATCTCGAAATATGTCCGTCAGGCCCCTTCCCTTGAGATAAATCTGCAAATATCTCGGAAACGAAGAGAGCTATGGCAAAATGTTAAGAGACCTTTTTTGTAGAGAATTAAGTTTCCTACTTTTTATGTTCTATGATATTTTTTGATCAGATGCGTAGTTCTCGAGATATATCAAGATATTTAAAAGTTCCGAAGCCGCACCAACATAATAGAGATACAGAAACACCGTGGTCCCTTTCTTTGAGATAACTCTGCACTAGTGCGAGCCGCAAATGCCACTTCCAGCTTAGCTGTGCAGAGGAGGAACAACAAGAAGAAGAAGTATCTCGAAATATGTCCGTCAGGCCCCTTCCCTTGAGATAAATCTGCAAATATCTCGGAAACGAAGCGAGCTATGGCAAAATGTTAAGAGACCTTTTTTGTAGAGAATTAAGTTTCCTACTTTTTATCTTCTATGATATTTTTTGATCAGATGCGTAGTTCTCGAGATATATCAAGATATTTAAAAGTTCCGAAGCCGCACCAACATAATAGAGATACAGAAACACCGTGGCCCCTCTCTTTGAGATAACTCTGCACTATTGCGAGCTGGAAATGCCACTTCAAGTTTAGCTGTGCAGAAGAAGAACAACAAGAAGAAGAAATATCTCGAAATATGTCCGTTAGGCCCCTTCCCTTGAGATAAATCTGCAAATATCTCGGAAACGAAGCGATCTATGGCAAAATGTTAAGAGACCTCTTTTGTAGAGAATTAAGTTTCCTACTTTTTATGTTCTATGATATTTTTTGATCAGATGCGTAGTTCTCGAGATATATCAAGATATTTAAAAGTTCCGAAGCCGCACCAACATAATAGAGATACAGAAACACCGTGGCCCCTTTCTTTGAGATAACTCTGCACTATTGCGAGCTGTAAATGCCACTTCCAGCTTAGCTGTGCAGAAGAAGAGCAACAAGAAGAAGAAATATCTCGAAATATGTCCGTCAGGCCCCTTCCCTTGATATATATCTGCAAATATCTCGGAAACGAAGCGAGCTATGGCAAAATGTTGAGAGACCTTTTTTGTAGAGAATTATGTTTCCTACAATTTATGTTCTATGATATTTTTTGATCAGATGCGTAGTTCTCGAGATATATCAAGATATTTAAAAGTTCCGAAGCCGCACCAACATAATAGAGATACAGAAACACCGTGGCCCCTTTCTTTGAGATAACTCTGCACTATTGCGAGCTGCAAATGCCACTTCCAGCTTAGCTGTGCAGAAGAAGAACATCAACAAGAAGAAATATCTCGATTAATGTCCGTCAGGCCCCTTCCCTTGAGATAAATCTGCAAATATCTCGGAAACGAAGAGGGCTATGGCAAAATGTTAAGAGACCTTTTTTGTAGAGAATTAAGTTTCCTACTTTTTATCTTCTATGATATTTTTTGATCAGATGCGTAGTTCTCGAGATATATCAAGATATTTAAAAGTTCCGAAGTCGCACCAACATAATAGAGATACAGAAACACCGTGGCCCCTCTCTTTGAGATAACTCTGCACTATTGCGAGCTGGAAATGGCACTTCCAGTTTAGCTGTGCAGAAGAAGAACAACAAGAAGAAGAAATGTCTCGAAATATGTCCGTTAGGCCCCTTCCCTTGAGATAAATCTGCAAATATCTCGGAAACTAAGCGAGCTATGGCAAAATGTTAAGAGACCTCTTTTGTAGAGAATTAAGTTTCCTACTTTTTATGTTCTATGATATTTTTTGATCAGATGCGTAGTTCTCGAGATATATCAAGATATTTAAAAGTTCCGAAGCCGCACCAACATAATAGAGATACAGAAACACCGTGGCCCCTTTCTTTGAGATAACTCTGCACCATTGCGAGCTGTAAATGCCACTTCCAGCTTAGCTGTGCAGAAGACGAACAACAAGAAGAAGAAATATCTCGAAATATGTCCGTCAGGCCCCTTCCCTTGAGATATATCTGCAAATATCTCGGAAACGAAGCGAGCTATGACAAAATGTTAAGAGACCTTTTTTGTAGAGAATTATGTTTCCTACAATTTATGTTGTATGATATTTTTTGATCAGATGCGTAGTTCTCGAGATATATCAAGATATTTAGAAGCTCCGAAGCCGCACCAACATAATAGAGATACAGAAACACCGTGGCCCCTTTCTTTGAGATAACTCTGCACTATTGCGAGCTGTAAATGCCACTTCCAGCTTAGCTGTGCAGAAGAAGAACAACAAGAAGAAGAAATATCTCGAAATATGTCCGTCAGGCCCCTTCCCTTGAGATAAATCTGCAAATATCTCGGAAACGAAGAGAGCTATGGCAAAATGTTAAGAGACCTTTTTTGTAGAGAATTAAGTTTCCTACTTTTTATGTTCTATGATATTTTTTGATCAGATGCGTAGTTCTCGAGATATATCAAGATATTTAAAAGTTCCGAAGCCGCACCAACATAATAGAGATACAGAAACACCGTGGCCCCTTTCTTTGAGATAACTCTGCACTAGTGCGAGCCGCAAATGCCACTTCCAGCTTAGCTGTGCAGAAGAAGAACAACAAGAAGAAGAAATATCTCGAAATATGTCCGTCAGGCCCCTTCCCTTGAGATAAATCTGCAAATATCTCGGAAACGAAGCGAGCTATGGCAAAATGTTAAGAGACCTTTTTTGTAGAGAATTAAGTTTCCTACTTTTTATCTTCTATGATATTTTTTGATCAGATGCGTAGTTCTCGAGATATATCAAGATATTTAAAAGTTCCGAAGCCGCACCAACATAATAGAGATACAGAAACACCGTGGCCCCTCTCTTTGAGATAACTCTGCACTATTGCGAGCTGGAAATGCCACTTCAAGTTTAGCTGTGCAGAAGAAGAACAACAAGAAGAAGAAATATCTCGAAATATGTCCGTTAGGCCCCTTCCCTTGAGATAAATCTGCAAATATCTCGGAAACGAAGCGATCTATGGGAAAATGTTAAGAGACCTCTTTTGTAGAGAATTAAGTTTCCTACTTTTTATGTTCTATGATATTTTTTGATCAGATGCGTAGTTCTCGAGATATATCAAGATATTTAAAAGTTCCGAAGCCGCACCAACATAATAGAGATACAGAAACACCGTGGCCCCTTTCTTTGAGATAACTCTGCACTATTGCGAGCTGTAAATGCCACTTCCAGCTTAGCTGTGCAGAAGAAGAACAACAAGAAGAAGAAATATCTCGAAATATGTCCGTCAGGCCCCTTCCCTTGAGATATATCTGCAAATATCTCGGAAACGAAGCGAGCTATGACAAAATGTTAAGAGACCTTTTTTGTAGAGAATTATGTTTCCTACAATTTATGTTGTATGATATTTTTTGATCAGAAGCGTAGTTTTCGAGATATATCGAGATATTTAAAAGTTCCGAAGCCGCACCAACATAATAGGGATACAGAAACACCGTGGCCCCTTTCTTTGAGATAACTCTGCACTAGTGCGAGCCGCAAATGCCACTTCCAGCTTAGCTGTGCAGAAGAAGAACAACAAGAAGAAGAAATATCTCGAAATATGTCCGTCAGGCCCCTTCCCTTGAGATAAATCTGCAAATATCTCGGAAACGAAGCGAGCTATGGCAAAATGTTAAGATACCTTTTTTGTAGAGAATTAAGTTTCCTACTTTTTATCTTCTATGATATTTTTTGATCAGATGCGTAGTTCTCGAGATATATCGAGATATTTAAAAGTTCCGAAGCCGCACCAACATAATAGAGATACAGAAACACCGTGGCCCCTTTCTTTGAGATAACTCTGCACTAGTGCGAGCCGCAAATGCCAGTTCCAGCTTAGCTGTGCAGAAGAAGAACAACAAGAAGAAGAAATATCTCGAAATACGTCCGTCAGGCCAGTTCCTTTGAGCTGAATCTGCAAATATCTCGGAAACGAAGCGAGCTATGGCAAAATGTTAAGAGACGTTTTTTGTAGAGAATTATGTTTCCTACAATTTATGTTCTATGATATTTTTTGATCAGAAGCGTAGTTTTCGAGATATATCGAGATATTTAAAAGTTCCGAAGCCACACCAACATAATAGAGATACAGAAACACCGTGGCCCCTTTCTTTGAGATAACTCTGCACTAGTGCGAGCCGCAAATGCCACTTCCAGCTTAGCTGTGCAGAACAAGAACAACAAGAAGAAGAAATATCTCGAAATATGTCCGTCAGGCACCTTCCCTTGAGATAAATCTGCAAATATCTCGGAAACGAAGCTAGCTATTGCAAAATGTTAAGAGACCTTTTTTGTAGAGAATTGAGTTTCCTACTTTTTATGTTCTATGATATTTTTTGATCAGATGCGTAGTTCTCGAGATATATCAAGATATTTAAAAGTTCCGAAGCCGCACCAACATAATAGAGATACAGAAACATCGTGGCCCCTCTCTTTGAGATAACTCTGCACAATTGCGAGCTGCAAATGCCACTTCCAGCTTAGCTGTGCAGAAGAGGAACAACAAGAAGAAGAAATATCTCGAAATATGTCCGTCAGGCCCCTTCCCTTGAGATATATCTGCAAATATCTCGGAGACGAAGCGAGCTATGGCAAAATGTTAAGAGACCTTTTTTGTAGAGAATTATGTTTCCTACTTTTTATGTTCTATGATATTTTTTGATCAGACGCGTAGTTCTCGAGATATATCAAGATATTTAAAAGTTCCGAAGCCGCACCAACATAATAGAGATACAGAAACACCGTGGCTCCTTTCTTTGAGATAACTCTGCACTATTGCGACCTGGAAATGCCACTTCCAGTTTAGCTGTGCAGAAGAAGAACAACAAGAAGAAGAAATATCTCGAAATATGTCCGCTAGGCCCCTTCCCTTGAGATAAATCTGCAAATATCTCGGAAACGAAGCGAGCTATGGCAAAATGTTAAGAGACCTTTTTTGTAGAGAATTAAGTTTCCTACGTTTTATGTTCCATGATATTTTTTGATCAGATGCGTAGTTCTCGAGATATATCAAGATATTTAAAAGTTCCGAAGCCGCACCAACATAATAGGGATACAGAAACACCGTGCCCCTCTCTTTGAGATAACTCTGCACTATTGCGAGCTGCAAATGCCACTTCCAGCTTAGCTGTGCAGAAGAAGAACAACAAGAAGAAGAAATATCTCGAAATATGTCCGTCAGGCCCCTTACCTTGAGATAAATCTGCAAATATCTCGGAAACGAAGCGAGCTATGGCAAAATGATAAGAGACCTTTTTTGTAGAGAATTAAGTTTCCTACTTTTTATCTTCTATGATATTTTTTGATCAGATGCGTAGTTCTCGAGATATATCAAGATATTTAAAAGTTCCGAAGCCGCACCAACATAATAGAGATACAGAAACACCGTGGCCCCTTTCTTTGAGATAACTCTGCACTATTGCGAGCTGTAAATGCCACTTCCAGCTTAGCTGTGCAGAAGAAGAACAACAAGAAGAAGAAATATCTCGAAATATGTCCGTCAGGCCCCTTCCCTTGAGATATATCTGCAAATATCTCGGAGACGAAGCGAGCTATGGCAAAATGTTAAGAGACCTTTTTTGTAGAGAATTATGTTTCCTACTTTTTATGTTCTATGATATTTTTTGATCAGACGCGTAGTTCTCGAGATATATCAAGATATTTAAAAGTTCCGAAGCCGCACCAACATAATAGAGATACAGAAACACCGTGGCTCCTTTCTTTGAGATAACTCTGCACTATTGCGACCTGGAAATGCCACTTCCAGTTTAGCTGTGCAGAAGAAGAACAACAAGAAGAAGAAATATCTCGAAATATGTCCGTTAGGCCCCTTCCCTTGAGATAAATCTGCAAATATCTCGGAAACGAAGCGAGCTATGGCAAAATGTTAAGAGACCTTTTTTGTAGAGAATTAAGTTTCCTACGTTTTATGTTCTATGATATTTTTTGATCAGATGCGTAGTTCTCGAGATATATCAAGATATTTAAAAGTTCCGAAGCCGCACCAACATAATAGGGATACAGAAACACCGTGCCCCTCTCTTTGAGATAACTCTGCACTATTGCGAGCTGCAAATGCCACTTCCAGCTTAGCTGTGCAGAAGAAGAACAACAAGAAGAAGAAATATCTCGAAATATGTCCGTCAGGCCCCTTACCTTGAGATAAATCTGCAAATATCTCGGAAACGAAGCGAGCTATGGCAAAATGTTAAGAGACCTTTTTTGTAGAGAATTAAGTTTCCTACTTTTTATCTTCTATGATATTTTTTGATCAGATGCGTAGTTCTCGAGATATATCAAGATATTTAAAAGTTCCGAAGCCGCACCAACATAATAGAGATACAGAAACACCGTGGCCCCTTTCTTTGAGATAACTCTGCACTATTGCGAGCTGTAAATGCCACTTCCAGCTTAGCTGTGCAGAAGAAGAACAACAAGAAGAAGAAATATCTCGAAATATGTCCGTCAGGCCCCTTCCCTTGAGATATATCTGCAAATATCTCGGAGACGAAGCGAGCTATGGCAAAATGTTAAGAGACCTTTTTTGTAGAGAATTATGTTTCCTACTTTTTATGTTCTATGATATTTTTTGATCAGACGCGTAGTTCTCGAGATATATCAAGATATTTAAAAGTTCCGAAGCCGCACCAACATAATAGAGATACAGAAACACCGTGGCTCCTTTCTTTGAGATAACTCTGCACTATTGCGACCTGGAAATGCCACTTCCAGTTTAGCTGTGCAGAAGAAGAACAACAAGAAGAAGAAATATCTCGAAATATGTCCGTTAGGCCCCTTCCCTTGAGATAAATCTGCAAATATCTCGGAAACGAAGCGAGCTATGGCAAAATGTTAAGAGACCTTTTTTGTAGAGAATTAAGTTTCCTACGTTTTATGTTCTATGATATTTTTTGATCAGATGCGTAGTTCTCGAGATATATCAAGATATTTAAAAGTTCCGAAGCTGCACCAACATAATAGGGATACAGAAACACCGTGCCCCTCTCTTTGAGATAACTCTGCACTATTGCGAGCTGCAAATGCCACTTCCAGCTTATCTGTGCAGAAGAAGAACAACAAGAAGAAGAAATATCTCGAAATATGTCCGTCAGGCCCCTTACCTTGAGATAAATCTGCAAATATCTCGGAAACGAAGAGAGCTACGGCAAAATGTTAAGAGACCTTTTTTGTAGAGAATTAGGTTTCCTACTTTTTATGTTCTATGATATTTTTTGATCAGATGCGTAGTTCTCGAGATATATCAAGATATTTAAAAGTTCCGAAGCCGCACCAACATAATAGAGATACAGAAACACCGTGGCCCCTTTCTTTGAGATAACTCTGCACTATTGCGAGCTGTAAATGCCACTTCCAGCTTAGCTGTGCAGAAGAAGAACAACAAGAAGAAGAAATATCTCGAAATATGTCCGTCAGGCCCCTTCCCTTGAGATATATCTGCAAATATCTCGGAAACGAAGCGAGCTATGGCAAAATGTTAAGAGACCTTTTTTGTAGAGAATTATGTTTCCTACAATTTATGTTCTATGATATTTTTTGATCAGAAGCGTAGTTTTCGAGATATATCGAGATATTTAAAAGTTCCGAAGCCGCACCAACATAATAGAGATACAGAAACACCGTGGCCCCTTTCGTTGAGATAACTCTGCACTAGTGCGAGCCGCAAATGCCACTTCCAGCTTAGCTGCGCAGAAGAAGAACAACAAGAAGAAGAAATATCTCGAAATATGTCCGTCAGGCCCCTTCCCTTGAGATATATCTGCAAATATCTCGGAAACGAAGCGAGCTATGGCAAAATGTTAAGAGACCTTTTTTGTAGAGAATTATGTTTCCTACAATTTATGTTCTATGATATTTTTTGATCAGATGCGTAGTTCTCGAGATATACCAAGATATTTAAAAGTTCCGAAGCCGCACCAACATAATAGAGATACAGAAACACCGTGGCCCCTTTCTTTGAGATAACTCTGCACTATTGCGAGCTGTAAATGCCACTTCCAGCTTAGCTGTGCAGAAGAAGAACAACAAGAAGAAGAAATATCTCGAAATATGTCCGTCAGGCCCCTTCCCTTGAGATATATCTGCAAATATCTCGGAGACGAAGCGAGCTATGGCAAAATGTTAAGAGACCTTTTTTGTAGAGAATTATGTTTCCTACTTTTTATGTTGTATGATATTTTTTGATCAGACGCGTAGTTCTCGAGATATATCAAGATATTTAAAAGTTCCGAAGCCGCACCAACATAATAGAGATACAGAAACACCGTGGCTCCTTTCTTTGAGATAACTCTGCACTATTGCGACCTGGAAATGCCACTTCCAGTTTAGCTGTGCAGAAGAAGAACAACAAGAAGAAGAAATATCTCGAAATATGTCCGTTAGGCCCCTTCCCTTGAGATAAATCTGCAAATATCTCGGAAACGAAGCGAGCTATGGCAAAATGTTAAGAGACCTTTTTTGTAGAGAATTAAGTTTCCTACTTTTTATCTTCTATGATATTTTCTGATCAGATGCGTAGTTCTCGAGATATATCAAGATATTTAAAAGTTCCGAAGCCGCACCAACATAATAGAGATACAGAAACACCGTGGCCCCTTTCTTTGAGATAACTCTGCACTATTGCGAGCTGCAAATGCCACTTTCAGCTTCGCTGTGCAGAAGAAGAACAACAAGAAGAAGAAATATCTCGAAATATGTCCGTCAGGCCCCTTCCCTTGAGATAAATCTGCAAATATCTCGGAAACGAAGAGAGCTACGGCAAAATGTTAAGAGACCTTTTTTGTAGAGAATTAGGTTTCCTACTTTTTATGTTCTATGATATTTTTTGATCAGATGCGTAGTTCTCGAGATATATCAAGATATTTAAAAGTTCCGAAGCCGCACCAACATAATAGAGATACAGAAACACCGTGGCCCCTTTCTTTGAGATAACTCTGCACTATTGCGAGCTGCAAATGCCACTTCCAGCTTAGCTGTGCAGAGGAAGAACAACAAGAAGAAGGAATATCTCGAAATATGTCCGTCAGGCCAGTTCCTTTGAGCTGAATCTGCAAATGTCTCGGAAACGAAGCGAGCTATGGCAAAATGTTAAGAGACGTTTTTTGTAGAGAATTATGTTTCCTACAATTTATGTTCTATGATATTTTTTGATCAGAAGCGTAGTTTTCGAGATATATCGAGATATTTAAAAGTTCCGAAGCCACACCAACATAATAGAGATACAGAAACACCGTGGCCCCTTTCTTTGAGATAACTCTGCACTAGTGCGAGCCGCAAATGCCACTTCCAGCTTAGCTGTGCAGAACAAGAACAACAAGAAGAAGAAATATCTCGAAATATGTCCGTCAGGCACCTTCCCTTGAGATAAATCTGCAAATATCTCGGAAACGAAGCGAGCTATTGCAAAATGTTAAGAGACCTTTTTTGTAGAGAATTGAGTTTCCTACTTTTTATGTTCTATGATATTTTTTGATCAGATGCGTAGTTCTCGAGATATATCAAGATATTTAAAAGTTCCGAAGCCGCACCAACATAATAGAGATACAGAAACACCGTGGCCCCTTTCTTTCAGATATCTCTGCACTATTGCGAGCTGCAAATGCCACTTCCAGCTTAGCTGCGCAGAAGAAGAACAACAAGAAGAAGAAATATCTCGAAATATGTCCGTCAGGCCCCTTCCCTTGAGATAAATCTGCAAATATCTCGGAAACGAAGAGAGCTACGGCAAAATGTTAAGAGACCTTTTTTGTAGAGAATTAGGTTTCCTACTTTTTATGTTCTATGATATTTTTTGATCAGATGCGTAGTTCTCGAGATATATCAAGATATTTAAAAGTTCCGAAGCCGCACCAACATAATAGAGATACAGAAACACCGTGGCCCCTTTCTTTGAGATAACTCTGCACTATTGCGAGCTGTAAATGCCACTTCCAGCTTAGCTGTGCAGAAGAAGAACAACAAGAAGAAGAAATATCTCGAAATATGTCCGTCAGGCCCCTTCCCTTGAGATATATCTGCAAATATCTCGGAAACGAAGCGAGCTATGGCAAAATGTTAAGAGACCTTTTTTGTAGAGAATTAGGTTTCCTACAATTTATGTTCTATGATATTTTTTGATCAGAAGCGTAGTTTTCGAGATATATCGAGATATTTAAAAGTTCCGAAGCCGCACCAACATAATAGAGATACAGAAACACCGTGGCCCCTTTCGTTGAGATAACTCTGCACTAGTGCGAGCCGCAAATGCCACTTCCAGCTTAGCTGCGCAGAAGAAGAACAACAAGAAGAAGAAATATCTCGAAATATGTCCGCCAGGCCCCTTCCCTTGAGATATATCTGCAAATATCTCGGAAACGAAGCGAGCTATGGCAAAATGTTAAGAGACCTTTTTTGTAGAGAATTATGTTTCCTACAATTTATGTTCTATGATATTTTTTGATCAGATGCGTAGTTCTCGAGATATACCAAGATATTTAAAAGTTCCGAAGCCGCACCAACATAATAGAGATACAGAAACACCGTGGCCCCTTTCTTTGAGATAACTCTGCACTATTGCGAGCTGCAAATGCCACTTCCAGCTTAGCTGTGCAGAGGAAGAACAACAAGAAGAAGGAATATCTCGAAATATGTCCGTCAGGCCAGTTCCTTTGAGCTGAATCTGCAAATATCTCGGAAACGAAGCGAGCTATGGCAAAATGTTAAGAGACGTTTTTTGTAGAGAATTATGTTTCCTACAATTTATGTTCTATGATATTTTTTGATCAGAAGCGTAGTTTTCGAGATATATCGAGATATTTAAAAGTTCCGAAGCCACACCAACATAATAGAGATACAGAAACACCGTGGCCCCTTTCTTTGAGATAACTCTGCACTAGTGCGAGCCGCAAATGCCACTTCCAGCTTAGCTGTGCAGAACAAGAACAACAAGAAGAAGAAATATCTCGAAATATGTCCGTCAGGCCCCTTCCCTTGAGATATATCTGCAAATATCTCGGAAACGAAGCGAGCTATGGCAAAATGTTAAGAGACCTTTTTTGTAGAGAATTATGTTTCCTACAATTTATGTTCTATGATATTTTTTGATCAGATGCGTAGTTCTCGAGATATACCAAGATATTTAAAAGTTCCGAAGCCGCACCAACATAATAGAGATACAGAAACACCGTGGCCCCTTTCTTTGAGATAACTCTGCACTATTGCGAGCTGCAAATGCCACTTCCCGCTTAGCTGTGCAGAGGAAGAACAACAAGAAGAAGGAATATCTCGAAATATGTCCGTCAGGCCAGTTCCTTTGAGCTGAATCTGCAAATATCTCGGAAACGAAGCGAGCTATGGCAAAATGTTAAGAGACGTTTTTTGTAGAGAATTATGTTTCCTACAATTTATGTTCTATGATATTTTTTGATCAGAAGCGTAGTTTTCGAGATATATCGAGATATTTAAAAGTTCCGAAGCCGCACCAACATAATAGAGATACAGAAACACCGTGGCCCCTTTCTTTGAGATAACTCTGCACTAGTGCGAGCCGCAAATGCCACTTCCAGCTTAGCTGTGCAGAACAAGAACAACAAGAAGAAGAAATATCTCGAAATATGTCCGTCAGGCACCTTCCCTTGAGATAAATCTGCAAATATCTCGGAAACGAAGCGAGCTATTGCAAAATGTTAAGAGACCTTTTTTGTAGAGAATTGAGTTTCCTACTTTTTATGTTCTATGATATTTTTTGATCAGATGCGTAGTTCTCGAGATGTATCAAGATATTTAAAAGTTCCGAAGCCGCACCAACATAATAGAGATACAGAAACACCGTGGCCCCTTTCTTTCAGATAACTATGCACTATTGCGAGCTGCAAATGCCACTTCCAGCTTAGCTGTGCAGAAGAAGAACAACAAGAAGAAGAAATATCTCGAAATATGTCCGTCAGGCCCCTTACCTTGAGATAAATCTGCAAATATCTCGGAAACGAAGCGAGCTATGGCAAAATGTTAAGAGACCTTTTTTGTAGAGAATTAAGTTTCCTACTTTTTATCTTCTGTGATATTTTCTGATCAGATGAGTAGTTCTCGAGATATATCAAGATATTTAAAAGTTCCGAAGCCGCACCAACATAATAGAGATACAGAAACACCGTGGCCCCTTTCTTTGAGATATCTCTGCACTATTGCGAGCTGCAAATGCCACTTCCAGCTTAGCTGCGCAGAAGAAGAACAACAAGAAGAAGAAATATCTCGAAATATGTCCGTCAGGCCCCTTCCCTTGAGATATATCTGCAAATATCTCGGAAACGAAGCGAGCTATGGTAAAATGTTAAGAGACCTTTTTTGTAGAGAATTATGTTTCCTACAATTTATGTTCTATGATATTTTTTGATCAGATGCGTAGTTCTCGAGATATATCAAGATATTTAAAAGTTCCGAAGCCGCACCAACATCATAGAGATACAGAAACACCGCGGCCCCTTTCTTTGAGATAACTCTGCACTATTGCGAGCTGCAAATGCCACTTTCAGCTTAGCTGTGCAGAAGAAGAACAACAAGAAGAAGAAATATCTCGAAATATGTCCGTCAGGCCAGTTCCTTTGAGCTGAATCTGCAAATATCTCGGAAACGAAGCGAGCTATGGCAAAATGTTAAGAGAAGTTTTTTGTAGAGAATTATGTTTCCTACAATTTATGTTCTATGATATTTTTTGATCAGAAGCGTAGTTCTCGAGATATATCAAGATATTTAAAAGTTCCGAAGCCGCACCAACATAATAGGGATACAGAAACACCGTGGCCCCGTTCTTTGAGATAACTCTGCACTAGTGCGAGCCGCAAATGCCACTTCCAGCTTAGCTGTGCAGAAGAAGAGCAACAAGAAGAAGAAATATCTCGAAATATGTCCGTCAGGCCCCTTCCCTTGAGATAAATCTGCAAATATCTCGGAAACGAAGCGAGCTATGGCAAAATGTTAAGAGACCTTTTTTGTAGAGAATTAAGTTTCCTACTTTTTATGTTCGATGATATTTTTTGATCAGATGCGTAGTTCTCGAGATATATCAAGATATTTAAAAGTTCCGAAGCTGCACCAACATAATAGAGGTACAGAAACACCGTGGCCTCTTTCTTTGAGATAACTCTGCACTATTGCGAGCTGCAAATGCCACTTCCAGCTTAGCTGTGCAGAGGAAGAACAACAAGAAGAAGAAATATCTCGAAATATGTCCGTCAGGCCCCTTCCCTTGAGATATATCTGCAAATATCTCGGAAACGAAGCGAGCTATGGCAAAATGTTAAGAGACAGTTTTTGTAGAGAATTAAGTTTCCTACTTTTTATGTTCTATGATATTTTTTGATCAGACGAGTAGTTCTCGAGATATATCAAGATATTTAAAAGTTCCGAAGCCGCACCAACATAATAGAGATACAGAAACACCATGGCCCCTTTCTTTGAGATAACTCTGCTCTATTGCGAGCTGCAAATGCCAGTTCCAGCTTAGCTGTGCAGAAGAAGAACAACAAGAAGAAGAAATATCTCGAAATATGTCCGTCAGGCCCCTTCCCTTGAGATAAATCTGCAAATATCTCGGAAACGAAGCGAGCTATGGCAAAATGTTAAGAGACCTTTTTTGTAGAGAATTAAGTTTCCTACTTTGTATGTTCTATGATATTTTTTGATCAGACGCGTAGTTCTCGAGATATATCAAGATATTTAAAAGTTCCGAAGCCGCACCAACATAATAGAGATACAGAAACACCGTGGCCCCTTTCTTTGAGATATCTCTGCACTATTGCGAGCTGCAAATGCCACTTCCAGCTTAGCTGCGCAGAAGAAGAACAACAAGAAGAAGAAATATCTCGAAATATGTCCGTCAGGCCCCTTCCCTTGAGATATATCTGCAAATATCTCGGAAACGAAGCGAGCTATGGCAAAATGTTAAGAGACCTTTTTTGTAGAGAATTATGTTTCCTACAATTTATGTTCTATGATATTTTTTGATCAGATGAGTAGTTCTCGAGATATACCAAGATATTTAAAAGTTCCGAAGCCGCACCAACATAATAGAGATACAGAAACACCGTGGCCCCTTTCTTTGAGATAACTCTGCACTATTGCGAGCTGCAAATGCCAC